>NW_024424453.1:28747190-28866147 GCF_017311325.1 Ursus maritimus
GACAGAATTTGCCCTGCCTGAGTCCTGGTCAATAATTTGGGCTCTGGGGCCTTCCTGCAACCACTCTCCTCATCAGAATGGCGGGGAGGATATCCTAGCAAAGAAAGATGTAATGAGTCTGGCCTCTGCCACGAACTGATGGATATAGATATCAAATTATCAGAAATGGAGTTCAGAGTAACAATGGTCAAGATGATGTGTAGGATTGGAAAAATATATGAAATATAAAATATTAGGAAAATATAGAATCTCTAAGGCGGAAATGAGTGAATCTGGCAGAAATTAAAAATGCTATGAATCTAATGCACTCAAAACTAGATGCTTGGCCAGGTGAAATGAGGCAGAAGGCGAATTAGTAGATTGGAGGGATGGGATGGTAGAAGAAAAGTAAAACAGAAACTTGGCTCAAAAAAATCAATCTCAAGAATGCTTAGATTACAGGAGATTACTGACTCAATGAAGCGTTCAATGTAAGTGCTGCTGGCATCCCGAGAGGTGGAGAAAGAGGAGTCTAGAAGAGATATTTGAACAAACTGTGCTGAAAACTTCCACTAATCGGCAGAAACAAGCATTCATGTCAGAAGGCGAGAGGACCCCTCCCAAGGTCAACCATGGCAAACCTATGCCACGTCACGTCATAGTGCATTGCAAATGGAAGATCAAGGATACTGCAGTACCAAAAGCAGCCAGGGAAGAGTTTCTCATGTACGAAGCCAAAATATCAGAATAACGTCAGACCTGTCTACACAGACCTAGAAAGAAAAAGGTTGGCGGATATTCTTGCTCCTATCCGAGAAAAACATGCCGCCAAAGGATCCTTTGTCAGTCAAAGGCTGAAATTTCAGAATTGATGGAGAATAGACCTTCCCGGAATGAAGCATGAAGCAACCGAATTTGTAACCACAAAACCAGCCCTACAAGGAAGATATGGCAGGAGTTCTATAAAAGTAAAAAGGCCCCAAGAGTGATACAGAACAGAAATTTACAATCTATAGAAGCAGAAGACTTCACGAGCAGAACATCACATTAAAATCATCTCTCTCAATAATCACTCTCAATATGAATGAGCCTATGTATTATAGTGACACAGGGTTACAAGATTGGATAAAACATGACCATCATTTGCTGTCTACAAGAAGACTCTATCTTGCTAAACATACATCCACAGAAAGTGAAGGGATGGAAAACCATTTTCTAGCCAATGGACCTCAAAATAAAGCTGGGGTAGCAACTCTCTATATCGAGACTATTGGATTTTAAACTAAAGACTATAGTTAGACACGCAACGGCGCACTATATTATTCTTAAAGGATCCAGACAAAAGTGGATATGACAATTATAAGTATCTATGCCCCAACAGGGGCAGCAAGATACACAAGCCAACTCTTAACTAGAATAAAGAGACATATAATAAAAAATTAAATAGTAAGACCTCAACACTCCACTATCAGCAATAGACAGATCACCTAAGCAAGAAATCAGCAAAAAACGAAGAGCTTTGAATGCCACTCGACGAGTTGCTACCTCATAGATATATACAGAACACTACCCAGAACCAAGAATACTAATATAATTACCTTCTAATGCCCATAGAACATTCTCAAGAATAGACCATGTTCTGGGTCACAAAACAAGTCTCAACCGATGCTAAAAGACTAAAATTATTCCCTGCATATTCTCAGACCACAACACTCTGAAATTGGAACTCAACCACAAGGGGAAAAATTTGGAAGAAACTCAAACTTGGAGACTAAGAACCATCCTGCTCAGGAATGACTGTCGATAAACCAGGGAAATCAAAAATCAACTTAACAATTTACTAAGGAGACCAACAAGAATGAAGCATAGCGGTCAACCAACCTGGACACTGCAAAGGGGCAGTCCTAAGGGAAAATACATAGCCATCCAAGCCTCACTCAGGGAGCAGAAAGAAATCTAAAATGCAGTTTTTATATTCTCACCTCAAGAGAGCTGGAGCTGGAACAGAAGAACAAGCCTAACCCATGCACGAAGAGGCGATATGTTGTGTTGTTGGCTGTTGTTCAGTCAAAGATTAACTAATACATAACTATAGAATCTCTAAGGGCGGAAATGAGAGTGAATCTGGCAGAAATTAAAAATGCTATGAATCTAATGCACTCAAAACTAGATGCTCTGACGGCCAGGGTAAATGAGGCAGAAGACGAATTAGTGAATTGGAGGATGGGATGGTAGAAGAGAAAATTAAAACAGAAACTTGGCTCAAAAAAATCCAATCTCAAGAATGTAGATTACAGGAGATTACTGACTCAATGAAACGTTCCAATGTCAGAATCATCGGCATCCCCGAGGGGGTGGAGAAAGAGAGAGGTCTAGAAGAGATATTTGAACAAACTGTAGCTGAAAACTTCCCTAATCCGGCAAGGAAACAAGCATTCATGTCCAAGAGGCAGAGAGGACCCCTCCCAAGGTCAACCATGGCAAACCTATGCCACGTCACGTCATAGTGCATTTGCAAATATTAGATCCAAGGATACAGTATTGAAAGCAGCCAGGGGGAAGAGATTTCTCATGTACAGAGGCAAAAATATCAGAATAACGTCAGACCTGTCTACACAGACCTAGAAAGAGAGGAAGGTTGGCAGGATATTCTTAAAGCTCTATCCGAGAAAAACATGTAGCCAAGGATCCTTTATCCAGCAAGGCTGTCATTCAGAATTGATGGAGAGATAAGGACCTTCCAGAATCGGCAGAAACTGACCGAATTTGTAACCACAAAACCAGCCCTACAGGAGATATTAACGGGAAGACATTTCAGAATCGCCAGTCACTAACCAATTTTGTAACCACGAAACCAGCCCTACAGGAGATATTACGGGGGGTTCTATAAAAGTAAAAAGGCCCCAAGAGTGATACAGAACAGAAAGTCACAGCCAATACAAACAAAGACTTTACTGGCAACATGGCAACATTAAAATCATATCTCTCAGTAATCAGTCTTAATGTAAATGGTTTGAACCATCCCATAAAACGCCACAGGGTTGCAGATTGGATAAAAAGAAATGACCCATCCATTTGCTGTCTACAAGAGACTCATTTCGAACCCAAAGATGCATTCAGACTGAGAGTAAGGGGATGGAGTACCATCTTTCACGCAAATGGACCTCAAAAGAAAGCTGGGGTAGCAATTCTCATATCAGATAAATTGGATTTTAAACTACAGACTATAGTTAGAGATGCAGAAGGGCACTATATTATTCTTAAGGGAAGTATTCAACAAGTGGATATGACAATTATAAATATATATGCCCCCAACAGGGGAGCAGCAAGATACACAAGCCAACTCTTAACCAGAATAAAGAGACATATAAATAAAAATACATTAATAGTAGGGGACCTCAACACTCCACTCTCAGAAATAGACAGAACACCCTGGCAAAAACTAAGCAAAGAATCAAAGGCTTTGAATGCCATACTCGACGAGTTGGACCTCATAGATATATATAGAACACTACACCCCAGAACCAAAGAATACTCATTCTATTCTAATGCCCATGGAACATTCTCAAGAATAGACCATGTTCTGGGACACAAAACAGGTCTCAACCGATACCAAAAGATTGAAATTATCCCCTGCATATTCTCAGACCACAACGCTCTGAAATTGGAACTCAACCACAAGGAAAAATTTGGAAGAAACTCAAACACTTGGAGACTAAGAACCATCCTGCTCAGGAATGACTCGATAAACCAGGAAATCAAAAATCAAATTAAACAATTTATGGAGACCAATGAGAATGAAAATACAACAGTCCAAAACCTATGGGATACTGCAAAGGCAGTCCTAAGGGGGAAATACATAGCCATCCAAGCCTCACTCAAAAGAATAGAAAAATCTAAAATGCAGTTTTTATATTCTCACCTCAAGAAGCTGGAACAGCAACAGAGGGACAGGCCTAATCCACGCACGAGGAAGCAGTTGACCAAAATTAGAGCTGAAATCAATCAAGCAGAAACCAGAAGTACAGTAGAGCAGATCAACAGGACTAGAAGCTGGTTCTTTGAGAGAATCAATAAAATTGACAGACCACTGGCAAGACTTATCCAAAAGAAAAGAGAAAGGACCCAGATTATTAAAATTATGAATGAAAAAGGAGAGGTCACGACGAACACCATTGAAATTGGAAGGATTATTAGAAATTTTTATCAACAGCTATATGCCAATAAACTAAGCAATCTGGAAGAGATGGAATCCTTCCTGGAAACCTATAAACTACCAAGATTGAAACCGGAAGAAATTGATTCCTTAAACAGGCCAATTAATTATGAAGAAATTGAGTCAGTGATAAACAACCTTCCAAATAACAAAACTCCAGGCCCGGACGGTTTTCCTGGGGAATTCTACCAAACATTCAAAGAAGAAATAATACCTATTCTCCTAAAGCTATTTCAAAAAATAGAAACAGAAGGAAAGCTACCAAACTCATTCTATGAGGCCAATATTACCTTGATCCCCAAACCAGGCAAAGACCCCCTCAAAAAGGAGAATTACAGACCGATTTCCCTAATGAATATGGACGCCAAAATCCTCAACAAGATACTTGCTAATAGAATCCAACAGTACATTAAAAGGATTATCCATCACGATCAAGTGGGATTCATACCTGGGATGCAAGCGTGGTTCAATATTCGCAAATCAATCAGCGTGATACATCATATCAACAAGAAAAGACTCAGGAACCATATGATCCTCTCAATCGATGCCGAAAAAGCATTTGACAAAATACAGCATCCTTTCCTGATTAAAACCCTTCAGAGTGTAGGAATAGAAGGTACATTTCTCAATCTCATAAAAGCCATCTATGAAAAGCCTACTGCAAATATTATTCTCAATGGGGAAAAGCTGGAAGCCTTTCCCTTAAGATCAGGAACACGACAAGGATGCCCACTCTCGCCACTATTATTCAACATAGTACTAGAAGTCCTTGCAACAGCAATCAGACGACAAAAAGGGATCAAAGGTATTCAAATTGGCAAAGAAGAAGTCAAAATGTCTCTCTTTGCAGATGACATGATACTCTATATGGAAAACCCAAAAGAAGCCACTCCCAAACTATTAGAAGTTATAGAGCAATTCAGTAACGTGGCAGGATACAAAATAAATGCTCAGAAATCAGTTGCATTTCTATACACGAATAACGAGACCGAAGAAAGAGAAATTAGGGAATCCATCCCATTTACAATAGCACCAAAAACCATACGTTACCTTGGAATTAACTTAACCAGAGACGTAAAGGACCTATATTCTAGAAACTATAAATCACTCTTGAAAGACATTGAGGAAGACATAAAAAGATGGAAAGATATTCCATGCTCATGAATCGGAAGAATTAACATAGTTAAAATGTCCATGCTACCCAGAGCAATCTACACTTTCAATGCTATCCCGATCAAAATACCAAGGACATTTTTCAAAGAACTGGAACAAACAGTCCTTAAATTTGTATGGAAACAGAAAAGGCCCCGAATCTCCAAGGAACTGTTGAAAAGGAAAAACAAAGCTGGGGGCATCACAATGCCGGATTTCGAGCTGTACTACAAAGCTGTGATCACAAAGACAGCATGGTACTGGCACAAAAACAGACACATAGACCAATGGAACAGAATAGAGAGCCCAGAAATGGACCCTCGGCTCTTTGGGCAACTAATATTTGATAAAGCAGGAAAAAACATCCGGTGGGAAAAAGACAGTCTCTTCAATAAATGGTGCTGGGAAAATTGGACAGCTACATGCAAAAGAATGAAACTTGACCACTATCTCACACCATACACAAAAATAAACTCCAAATGGATGAAAGACCTCGATGTGAGACAGGAATCCATCAAAATTCTAGAGGAGAACATAGGCAGCAACCTCTACGACATCGGCCAAAGCAACCTTTTTCATGACACATCCCCAAAGGCAAGAGAAACAAAAGATAAAATGAATTTATGGGACTTCATCAAGATTAAAAGTTTCTGCACATCCAAGGAAACAGTCAGAAAAACTAAGAGGCAGCCCACGGAATGGGAGAATATATTTGCAAATGACACTACAGATAAAAGACTAGTATCCAAGATCTACAAAGAACTTTTCAAACTCAATACACATGAAACAAATAATCAAAAACGAAAATGGGCAGAAGATATGAACAGATACTTTTCTAATGAAGACAAAGAAATGACTAACAGACACATGAAAAAATGTTCAAAATCGTTAGCCATCTGGGAAATTCAATCAAAACCACCTTGAGATACCACTTACACCAGTTAGAACGGCAAAAATGGACAAGGCAGGAAACAATAAATGTTGGAGAGGTTGTGGAGAAATGGGATCCCTCTTCCACTGTTGGTGGGAATGCAAGTTGGTACAGCCACTTTGGAAAACAGTGTGGAGGTCCCTTAAAAAGTTAAAAATTGAGCTACTCTGTGATCCAGCCATTGCACTACTGGGTGTTTACCCCAAAGATACAGACATAGTGAAGAGAAGGGCCATATGCACCCCAATGTTCATAGCAGCATTGTCCACAATAGCTAAATTGTGGAAGGAGCCGAGATGCCCTTCAACAGATGACTGGATTAAGAAGTTGTGGCCCATATATACAATGGAATATTACTCAGCTATCAGAAAGAACGAGTTCTCAACATTTGCTACAACATGGACAGCACTGGAGGAGATAATGCTAAGTGAAATAAGTCAAGCAGAGAAAGACAACTATCATATGATTTCTCTCATCTATGGAACATAAGAACTAGGATGATCGGTAGGGGAAGAAAGGGATAAAGAAAGGGGGGTAATCAGAAGGGGGAATGAAACATGAGAGACTATGGACTATGAGAAACAAACTGAGGACTTCAGAGGGGAGGAGGGTGGGGTAAAAAACTAGGGATGTACTGTATGGTGATTAACATAATATTATAAAAATTATTATAAAAAATAAAATAAAATAGTGTATCATACAAAAAAAAAGAAATCTAAGATCTAAATAAATGGAGAGATATTATTCATGGACAGAAAGACTCAATATTTTTAAGATGCCAGTTTTTCCCAACTTGATCAATAGATTCATATAATCCTAGTCAAAATCCCAGATCAAGTCATTTTGTGGATATCAAGAAACTGACTACAAAATTTATATGGAGAGGGAAAAGATTGAAGAATACTGAAGAAGAACAGTCAAAGGACTGACACTGCTCAACTTAAAGACTTACTATAAAGCTACAGTATTCAAGGCAGTGTGGTATTGGTAAAAGAAGAGACAAACTGATCAGTGGAACAGAATAGAGTCCAGAAATCAACCTGAACAAATACAGTCAACTGATCTTTTGAAGAAAAAACAAAAACAATTCAATGGAGAAAGGACTGTTTTTCCCTCAACAAATGGTGCACGAACAATTGGATACCCACAGGCAAAGAAAATGAATCTAGACGGATCTTACATCTTTCACAAAAATTACCTCTAATTGGGTCATAGGTCAGAGGGTGTCAGTGGGGGAGATGGGATAGGCTGGTGATGGGTATTAAGGAGGGCACGTATTGCATGGTGCACTGGGTGTTATACGCAAATAATGAATCATGGAACATTACATCAAAAACTAGGGATGTACTGTATGGTGACTAACATAATATAAAAAATATTATTAAAAAATGTAAAACACAAAATTATAAAACCAAAAAGTTTTAAGAGAAAAATAGTGATCTTGGTTTTGGTGATGAGTTTTTAGTTATAACACAAAAAGCAGGATCCATAAGCAAAGAAAAAAATAAGTTGGACTTCATTAAAGTTAAAAATTTCTACTCTAAGATACTGGAAAGAGAATGGAAAGCTACAGATTAGAAGAAAATATTTATACATATCTGATAAAGGACTTATATCTAAAATAAACAAATAACTCTTAAAACTCAGTAATAAGAAAACAATCCAATTTAAAAACGGGCAAAAGATTTGAACAGACACCTCAACAATGCAGATAAACAGATGGTAAATGAAGATACAAAAAGATGTTCAACAACAAACGTCATTAGGGAACTGCAAATTAAAACAATGAGATACTGCCACTCACATATTAGAATGGCTAACGTCCAAAAAACTTACAATATCCGTCCAAAAAACTTACAATATCAAATGCTGGTGAGGATGAAAGAACAGGGACTTTCATTCATTGCTGGAGGGAATGCAAAATGGTACAGATAATTTGGAAAACAGGCAGTTTCTTACAAAGCTGAACAGTCTTATCATGCAATCTCACGATTGTTCTCTAGGTATTTACCCAAATGAGTTGAAAGCTATGTCCACATAAAAACCTGCACATCAATGCTTATAGTAGCTTTATTTACAATTGCCAAAGCCTGGAAGCAACCAAGATGTCTTTCAATAGGTGAATGAATACAGAAACTATGGCACATCCATACAATCAAATATTATATTCAGTGATAAAAGAAATGAGTTATCAAGCCACAAAAAGGCAATATGCCTTTAAGTGAAAGAAGCCAGCCTGAAAAGGCTATATATTGTATGATTCCAATTTACAGACAGTAATATTCACATATATTTAATGTGCAGTATACACCTATTAGTCAGCATTCCAATCAAGATACAGAACAACTCTATACCCCCTGAAACTTTATACTACTTTTTAGGCAATACTCCCCCCTCAGAGCAACCACTGTTCTGATTTCTATCACCAGAGATTAGTTTTGTCTGTTCTTGAACATAACATAAAAAGAATCATTAGCTATTAGTTTTTTTGTATGTTGACTTTGTAACTGTACACTAACATCTACTACTCATTCTAATGGTTTAGGATTTTTCAGGAAAATAATGATACTCTGATAAATAATAACTTGTATTACTCTTCCATAAGTTTGTTACTCTTACTTTTCTTTCACATCTTATTGCATTGATTTGAATATCTAGAATAAGGTTATCTAACAATGATGGTGGTGGTCATTCCTGTTTTGATCCTGGTTTTAATAGGAATGACTATACATAATAACAGTTATTAATATTAGGTTATATCTTTCTCTGTCAATTAATTAAGAGTTTTTAAAAAAAGGAGTGGCTATTAAATATTATCAAATATTTTTTCTGTAAACTATTGAGATGGTCATTCAACAATTCTTGTTAGATCTTGTGGTCTGTTGGTCTATATTAATAGACACCAATAAGCAATCCATCTTGGCATTCTTTGTGTTTCAGATTGTTATATCTATATTTATGATCAAGACTATTCCATAAGTTTGGGTGTGTGTGTGTGTACTTCAGGAACCAGGTTAGATTTTGGTAACTGGGTTACACGAGCTGTATAACACAAAGTGAGAAGTTTTAAATGTTTTCTGTAATCTGGGCCACTTTATATAGCATGTGAAATATTTGTTCATTAAACATTTTGTATTAGTCTATTTGTATAACAGTAAAACTTCTTTTTGGAGATAATTCTTTGACAATTTAAGAACTTAAAAAATTTGACAGCTCAAACATAACTCCCATGCTTATAGTTATGTCTGGTTTTCTATATAATTTTGGTTGTCTGTGTTTTTCTAGAAATTGTAAATTTTGTTGAAATTTTCACCCTAAACACACAGTACAAAATACAGTATAAAGTGTAGCCTTGTTTAAAAATTTACTCATACTTTTCTCATACTGAATTGTTTTCCCTTTTTTAATAGACTTGCCAAACTCACACTTATTTTTTCAATCAACTCCTGAATATACTTACAAATTTCACTGTTTTTGTAATACCCGATTATATTTTTAAAATTTTTTCTCTTCATGCTTTAAGTATATTTTGTTTTTCTTTTCATTTTTTTGAGCTGAATTCATAGCAGTTTATCTTGATTCTTCCTTATTAAATGACGAAAGCTTTTGAGGCTATGGATTTGTCTGAATTGAGCCTTAAGGATTTTCATCTTGCTTGTGCATTCAGAATTTATCATCAATCCATACTCCTTCAACCTTTATGTATGACTATTTCTATAAAATATTTTAATCACCTTTCAGCCATAAGCTTTGACATGTAGCTTTTGCACTGCTGTAATTTTCTATGTAATCTGCATTTGAACTTTCCACTTTCTTTAATATCTAATATTTATTTAGGATGGTTGTTTTAATAACCATGAAATTTTGGTTGAAACTTTAATTTTTAAATTTCTAACACTTTTATTATACTATGAAGAAAATTTATTTTTTATGAATTTATTGAGGCTTTTTTTGTTCACTATAAATTTTTAATAAATGATCCATGGATATTTGATTATATCATCTGTAAGATACAAAGTTTGATATATACTAATCAAATTAACTTTATTAAGCATATTTACATTCTATTTATTTTTGACTCCATGATTTACTGAAGACTAAGTATGATGTGCTAATTTTTCCATAATAATTATGTTGCTTTCCAGCCTTTTGTCTTCTAATAGCTCTGTTCTCTATATTTCTGTGTTATAATACATTATACATTCATTGGGGGTCACACCTTTTATAAAACGATCCTCCTAGCCAAAACTTTTATCCCATGAGTTTTATTTTAACCAACATTAATACTGCCATTCCTGTGTTATTTTGTCTCTTTTATTTACTTTTTTGATTTAAAAATATATTTCTACTTTACTTTTGTCCAATTTTTCTCTGACTATCCTTGTATTTGTGACTCTTTTGTGTCATTATATTTTAGGTGAATAGGGAACATAGCTATATTTTGTTTTAGGTGAAAGTCCCTATCATCTAAGAGGGACTTTATTCACATTTATTGACATAAATGTTAGGTCTTATTTCTCTCATCCTGTTTTGATTTCTATTTTATTGTTTGTTGTTTTAAGGTTCCCTTGTTCTCCAAGTATACATACTGCTATTGTCCTGCCATAATTATATTTCTCTCATTATCTATGCTAAACATGAAACTTTCATTATATTTTTAAAAAATGTTTAATTTGTTTATATAAAGTAAGCTGCATGCCCAATGTGGGGCTTGAACTCACGATCCTGAGATCAAGAGTTGCATGCTCTAGCCAGGCAGGCACCCCTAAGCATGAAACTTTTTTTATTTTATTTTATTTATTTATTTGACAGAGAGAGAGAGACAGCCAGTGAGAGAGGGAACACAAGCAGGGGGAGTGGGAGAGGAAGAAGCAGGCTTCCAGCAGAGCAGGGAGCCTGATGCAGGGCTTGATCCCAGGACCCTGGGATCAGGCCCTGAGCCGAAGGCAGACGCCTAACAACTGAGCCACCCAGGCGCCCCTAAACATGAAGCTTTTAATCTCTCTCTCACCTTTCCACCAATCCCACATAAAACAGGAAATTTATCAAGCCAGGTAGGCCTCACACATTTCTGTTTATAAACAATTGTACTTATTTAAACAATCTGTTCCAAAGAACTACCGGCAAAATATGTCAATTGTTCTTCATTATTCTACCAATTAAATTACCGAGCACTGGTGCCAGGGACACTGTGTATCAGTTATGCTTAAAATGTCATTTAAAAATAAAACTGCTTGAGGATAGATCAGAAATTTGCATATAATTAATTATAAGAGATCTTGGTCATAGTTTCCACATTCCACTTCCCTCTGTTATAGACTGAAGTCAGATTGCCTCACCATAGATAGATAACGTCAGATTAGCACCAAGGAATGGGAAAGAGAGACACCAAGAATTCCCTCTCCCCGAGGACTATAACTCATAAACCCTATTTTACCATTCACTCCTGCTGGACAGATTCAGTTAATGTCCTCCTGGCTGATCATGTCTGTGACTTTGTTCTGGCTACTTTTCTCCATCCATAATGATCTTTTCCATCAACCCATTTTTAAAAAGCTCAGCTCAAATATCAGTGATTTTCCTGACAACTTGCTTCTGTGAATGGCCAAAGAAGTTAATTTGTTGTCCTGCTTATAGGATCTCATTTGCTGTCTTGTAATAACTGTTTATGTGTATTAACTGTCTCCTCAATTTGATTATGGGATCTTTTAGAGCAGAAATACTCTCTTATACTTCGATCATGGGATGACAAGATTTCATGACTGGAAGAATTTCAAACTCATCCATAGATTGGGGATGAGGAAGACCAAGTTACAGTACCAGATCTTTTTCTGACTCAATGACTTTCAGAAACTTAATTCATTTCTTTGGACCTGCAAGATGGAAATGAGCTCCAAAGCCACTTCAAAAGTTAAATTCTATGCCTCAATGATAAGACTAATAGTCATTTTACAAAGGATGCACTGACTCACAGCCCAGAGAAAGTGACTTGCTCAAGGTCACAGAGTCAACTAATAGCCAAAATATAACTAGAAGTTCAATCTCCTGATCCCAGTCTACCAGTAGCTATCTCAGAATGCTCTTTGACTCTCACAAACACCAGCATTGAACCTTGTTAGGAAAGATGCCCTACGAAAATACATGGATTGACTTACTAAGAAACTAAACTCTCCAGAAAAAATGCAGTTGACTCCAAACTTTGACCATTTGTAAACACATCATTTATTACAAAATTGTATGATTACTTTTTTATTTTAATTCCTGGAAGGTACCAGTTCCTTTTATGCCATGCCAAAGTTTAAACTCTCTTTTTTCTCTATTTTTAAAATTTAAATTCAATTAATTAACATATAATGTATTATTGGTTTCAGAGGTACAGGTCTGTGATTTATTGGTCTTATATAATACCCAATGCTCATTATATCACATGCCCTCCTTAATGTCCATGACCCAGTTACCACATCCCTTCCCTTCTAGTAAACCTAGGTTTGTTTCCTATGATTAAAGAGTCTCTTATGGCTTGTCTCCCTCTCTGGTTTCATCTTATTTTTTCCTCTCTTCCCCAATGATCTTCTGTTTTTTTTCTCAAATTCCATGTATCAGTGAGGGCCTATGATAATTGTCTTTCTCTGATTGACTTATTTCACTTAGCATAATACCCTCTAGTTCCATCCATGTCATTGCAAATGGCACTTCATTTTTGATGGCTGCATAATATTCCATATCCATATATCTATATCTATATCTATATCTATATCTATATCTATATCTATATCTACACACACACACACACACACACACACACACACACACACACACACACCACATCTTCTTTACCTTTCATCTGTTCATGGACATCTGGGCTCTTTCCATAATTTGGCTATTGTGGACATTGCTGCTATAAACATTGGGGTGCAGGTACCCCTTCAGATTACTACATTTGTATCTTTGGGGTAAATACCCAGTAGTGCAATTGCTGGGTCATATGGTACCTCTATTTTCAATTTCTTGAGGAACCTCCATACTGTCTTCCAGAGTGGCTGCACTTGCTTGCATTCCCACCAATAGTGTAGGAGGGTTCCCCTTTCTCTCCATTCTCACCAATATCTGTCATTTCCTGACTTGTTAATTTAGCCATTCTGACTGGTGTGAGGTGGTATCTCATTGTGGTTTTGTTTGTATTTCCCTGATGCCAAGTAATGTGGAGCATTTTTTCATGTGTCTGTTGGCCATTTGGATGTCTTCTTTGGAGAAATGTCTGTTCATGTCTTCTGTCCATTTCTTGATTAGATTATTTGTTCTTTGGGTGTTGAGTTTGATAAGTTCTTTATAGATTTTTGGATACTAGCCTTTTATCTGATATGTCATTTGCAAATATCTTCTCCCATTCTGTCTGTTGTCTTTTGGTTTTGTTGACTCTTTCCTTTGCTGTGCAAAAGCTTTTTATCTTGATGAAGTCCCGATAGTTCATTTTTGCCTTTGTTTCCCTTCCCTTTGGAGACGTGTCTAGCAAGAAGTTGCTGCGGCCAAGATCACAGAGGTTGCTGCCTGTGTTTTCCTCTAGGATTTTGTTGGATTCTTGTCTCACATTGAGGTCTTTCATCCATTTTGAGTCTATTTTTGTTTATTGTGTAAGGAAATGGTCCAGTTTCATTCTTCTGCCATGTGGCTGTCCAATTTTCCCAACACCATTTGTTGAAGAGACTGTCTTTTTTCCATTGGAGATTCTTTCTTGCTTTGTCAAAGATTAGCTGACCATCTTTTTTCTCTATTAAGAAAGTCTTATTCTTGACTTTGGAACTGTCTGCCAAGCTCCGTTGTTTTTTTACATGTTCTTAATTTTCCACTTGCTCATCTTTTGCACCAGAAAGATAAGTTATAGCAGAGGCATATTAATTTCTTTGGATCTCTGTTTCCTTATCTGTAACCAAAAGGTATGTAACTGAATACTCTCTAAAAGTCTCTCTAAGATTGATTTTTTTTTTTAAATGAAAAGGCAGGAGCAAAGTAAGGAAAAGTAAAAGGAGAAGGGATATTTTAACCCTAATTTCCCCAAATTAGTCTGAGACATGGCTTAAATGTAGTAGTTTACTGTGTGCAGTGATTTCAGAAAAACAGGTATAAGGGACTGGAAAGAGTTAAAAGGTAAAGAAGAAAAAGAACATCCAGGGTGTGTTACTGAGCTGATTGCTGCTATGGGTAACTGGGGCATAATCCTGCTGGGGATCCTTTGAGGAGCTGTGTAAAATGTACCTCTGTCCTTCCAGACACAAGAGACAGAATCTATCCATTGCCCCTGTCCCTCATTAGTCAAAGGGTGCCTGCCTCTTGGGATGTTAACCTGCTCACATGTCAGGAGTGTGTAAGCAACAGAAGGGCCAAGTGGCCCTCACAGTCATCCCACATGGCTGTGGCAGAGAAGTCAGGGGCAGAATGAGAAGGACATGGCATTAGCTGAGGCAGGTGCTTTATGGTTACTTTGCCATGTGGCTGATTCCCATAGCAACACTAGAGTAAAAGGCAAACCAAAAGAGGTAAAGGTGGTGGGCACAGGGAATTGGATTTGGGACTGAGGTCTTCAGATCCAACTCAGTGCCTGGGTGACCCAAGTAAAAAGAGCATTAAATCAGAGTTTGGAGTGGACTGAGAGATAATGTATTTCTCAGAAGGCTTAAAAATGAGGAACAAAATATCATTCAGAGAAAGATAATATTAAATGTGATAACAAGTCACTTTTCTGCTGAAAACCCTCTAGGACTTCCAGCTTACCTAGAGCAAAAGGATAAGTCTTAGCAATGGCCAGCAACATTTCCTCTGACCACATTGCTTTCCTTTTCCCCACTCTGCTCTAGCCACATTGACTTCCATGTTGCTCTTCCAACACACCAAGCAGGCTCCTGACTCAGGATCTTTGAACCCGTTGTCAGTGTCTTAAAGGCTCCTCTCATACTGGATGTTGGTTTCTGCTGTGATGTTATGTGAGAGGCCTTCTGTGACCACCCCACATATGAAAGTGCACTCCTATCACCCTTCATATTATTTACTCTGCATTACTTCTTTCATATTATTTACCTAATTTTAAAATATTACTACTTATTTTTTTCTATACTACTTAACACTACTACCTCAGTTCATATTATATGTCTGATTTCAAAAATTACATTGTTTTTAGTACCCACTGGAATGTAAGCACTACCATGATAACACTTTATTTTGTTCACTGGCATATCTCTAACGACCAGAATAGTTCTTGGAAATAGCAGGTACTTAATTAAAAAAAAAAAAAGAAGAATGAGTGACAGATTGAATGAAAACATTCATGCCTTGCTGATGCTAAGTTTGTTTGTTTAAAAAGGAGGATCTATGATTTGTCAAAGGTCTTTTAAATAGAAGTACAAAGACTGTTACATTATGTTCTCTCTGGATGGTGATAAAAGTTCTTAGTACAAAAGATTGTGATGTAGCAAGACTTGAGGTTTTTGGACCTGGAAAGACCAATGTGCAGTGTCATCTGTAGCTGTGTTACTCTAAGAAACTCTGGACACTAGAGGGAGCCATTTTGAGAAACACTGCATCAACTATCAGCTTCTCCCTCTGGTGAGTCCCCTCATCCTGTGGCTTTGGAAAATATTTTGTCCTTTTGGCTCATTAAATCAAGTATTTAAGTTAAAATTAAAGAATGTCTAGGTGTGTGTATGTGTCCACATGCATGGACAAATTCTCTTCCAACCAACACATAATAAAAACTGCAAAGATGTGCTATAGAACCTTAAGAGGACAGCCCCCTAAGTGTGACTATGGCATGAGGATGTGCATGTATTTGAGAATGAATGGAATAGCTAGCAGAAGAAGGCTAAAGAAAGGTATTATAGTGATAAAGATGTCAAGGATCAGAAAAGATGGGAAGTATTTAGGATTTTGACAACCTTCTATAGATAATAACTTAGCTGGTGAACCTAACAAAAACGTCATTGAATCCAGACTCTTAGAAGAATTGAAAGTAGGGAAAAGGTTTATATTAAATAGAAGCAATGGCCTGATTCTTAAGTGATGGTGGGCTTATCAGTGAAATTCAAATAATATCACTGATGGTGTATGAAAGTGGCACATACAGTACAACCTGAAACTCTGTAGTTGCATTAGTTTTTAAGATGTTTTTAACCTTTTGAAATATAAATCTAGTATTTGTGGATATTAGAAGAATGGAATTGAGGTCTGAAGATTCTAGAAAAATGGAACTAGCAAAAAAGCCTGTAACCCGAGCTTGGTTTACATGGATGGAAGTAAGGATGTTCACTTGTTTCCTAAAATTGTGTGTAAAATTTTGTATGTAACCATTCTGGGGAAGAGTATACGGCAGGGTTGGCAAATATTTTCTGTAAAGGTCCAGACAGTAAACATTTTGGATTTTGTCAGCCACATGGTCTCTGTTACAAACCATTCAATCCTGCCCACGTAGTATGAAAGTAGTCACCGATAATACAAAAAGAATGGGCATGCCAAGAAAAGTTTATCTATTCACAGGAGATGGGCTGAATTTGGTCACAAGCCATAGTTTACTGATCCATTGTATAGAGTGGTGCTATCCATAAGAAGTCTGCAATAATGAAAATGTTTTGTATCTGTGCTAGTGTGGTAGCCACCAGCCACATATGACTATTGAGCACTTGAAGGGCAGCTAGTATTACTGTAGAGTTGAGTTTTTAATTAATTAAAATTAAAAAAATTTTTTGAACAAGGAACCTTTAATATGAAGAATTATTAGCTAATGAAAGGTAGTTAGTGCCTAAAACGGTAAAAAGAGAGCTCCAAAGAATATAGGCATAGTAACTATAGACAGCGTCTACTATCTCTAGGGCTGAGGCAGAGTGACCAAGGAGAGAACAAACTTACAAGTCCTCTCCCCCACCCCCAAGGTGAGATTTGGGCCTTGTTGGAGAGAACAGGAATCCAGCCCACTGGATGGTGGAGACATTTGATGGATGGCCACGGGCTACAGGTCAGAAGCTGGCCATCCAGGTGGCAGAATAGCTCACTGGAGGGTGAGCACCACTGGGTCTCCCTAGGCCATGGGCAACCATGTGCTATAGGAGCAAGAAGAGCAGAGTGGAATCATGAAGGTTCTGAACCAAGAAGCCCCTTATGCTATTTTCTTTTTAAAAAAATTTTTCCAACTTTCTCTATTGACAGAGCATAACATTGTGCCACTGGCAAAAGGGAAATGTTTACAGAATTCAGCTCCAGTATCATAGGGGTAGGCAAAGAAAAGTGGCTTTAGACCTGAGAGGCAATAAGTTGGTATAACTGGATTCAGACCGTTCTTTTTTTTTTTTTAATTTTTTTTAAAGATTTTACTTATTTGTGTGTGTGTGTGTGTGTGTGTGTGTGTGTGTGTGTGTGTGACAGAGAGCGAGAGAGAGAGAGAGAGAGAGAGCGTGTGAGCACACAAGCTGGGAGAGTGGCAGGTAGAGGGAGAAGCAGCCTCCCCACTGAGCAAGGAGCCTGATGCAAGACTTGAATAAATTTTATAGCCACATGTGGCTACTGGATACCATAGTGGACAGTATAGGTCTAGAACTTTCATCACAGCATTACAGGTATGGCAAAAATCCCCACAGGCTCCCAGAAAAGAGAACCTCACCCTGCAAGGAGAGGTATTGCACCCAGGGACAGCCCCCTAGGGCCTTGACATCATGGCATATGCAGTCATTCAAAACTTGCCTCAGATAGGGTCTTGATGAATTAGTGTCAGAGACTGAGGATGTGGTCTGATTCTACAGCAAATGCTCAGCGATCTGTAGTGGATAGATTCTCTGCTTTCTGTCTCTCTCAATTTATCTTCCTGAAATAGTTTGCAAAAAGTGACACTAATGGTCACCCACTTTCCTAATGGTTTCTTGGTTATAGAAACATGCTTGGTTTCATCTTGGTTATAGAAACAGTATTACTAATCAGCTTAAAGGATAGGAAGAAGACTGAATCTAGTGACTGATAATGGATAACATTGAAGGGCTTTAAGTATACAGGTTTTTTTTTTTCCCCCATCTTCAGAAAGTCCTGAAATACATCAGAACTGGACTCTAAATTTAGGCTCATGGCTATAAGCATTTCCCAATAAGACTGATTACCGTAGCATCAGAAGGATCTTGTTCTAACATCATTTCATTTACCCACATCTACAGAGTGTTCAAGTTGAGGTTGAGATCTCTGATATCTGTGCTTCACTGTTGGTGTCTCCTGGCTATAGATTCCAACTGTTCCAATTTTCCCTGTTTGGTGATCATATTCATCATCCTTCAGAGCTGGTGGGAATGGATGTGTCAATTCAGATTTGGTGCCTGGATTCCAAGAAGTTCCTCCTTGTCAATTTTTGTCATGGCTACAGCAGAAGTCATTAAGAGACTTTTCCAGATATTCAGCATCTCCCTTCAACACAATTACTCCCAGTGGGATCTCAAGCCTTTGTTGAATCTATAGCTTCCTCAAATCTCCAAGATATGAGATAATTCCATGGAGAAACCATTTTCCAAATCTCTTTCACACACTGCTCTTCCTAATATAAGGAGTGGCTGTTCCAGTGACAAATTGGATACCCTAGTTCCCTCTTAGGATCATGACTCATCCAGGCAGATCATGATTCAAAGCAAACATCACCCCCTCTGCTGCCAGAAATTGAACTCAAAGGTTCTGAATGTATTTCTAATTTCTATACATTTCTGACACAAACTGACTTCTAGTCTGGTCTCTCGGATCTTGCGACTTCCCCATCCTCCATCACTAGAATTCCTCTGACAAATATTAATAAGAAGATTGCTTCCTCTGATTCTTGAGATTTAATTAGGTTTATCCCCAGGGAAGTATGTGCATCGTGGAACATAGTGAGTCATGCTTCTGGGGAAATCAGAAGAGAAAGAAATGATAATCCATATGGGTCCTTGAGGGACCCTGTGTATGCAGTCTATAAATGACCCTGATACAGTAGATAGGGGCAGATTGCATGTGTCTTATGTTCCGTAGAGGGTTCAATATTTTGGCTATTCAATACACACTGCAGTCTGCATTAGATGTTCTGTTGTTGGTTTTAGGAAACAGAGTCACTTGTTTAGTTTCTCTGGCTCCATTACAATGTCCCATCAGAGAAGTGTTTCATTAGTATGGTAAATTGCCCCATAAAATAATCAGTAATGGAAGAAACCTATTAAGTCCAGATCAAATCCATAACCAGGAGTTTCTTTATTCTAGCACTTTTACTCATTACCAATGAAACATTTGATGATAGTGAGCATCCCCAAATAAAGCAACCACCCACACTAAATGTCAATATCTTCCTTTAGTAGCCAGAAGCTTGATTTATTCTAGATCTGCTATGATTTTGTCCTTATCTAAGGGCTGAGAGACATATGTATAGCTATCTCTTTTACTTTTTATTACAATGTAAGTCTATATAAAAGTAGGCATAACAGTATTATGAACCTCACATGTGTCAATGGTTTTCAACTCCTGGACAGTCCAGTTTCACCTAAACCCCCTCATCCATTTCCCCCCATTCCTACATTACTTTGAGGTAAATTCTAGACATTATATAATTATAATGATTACTTAAGGATCCCTTTTATACCCCTTGCCTAATATGTTGTCTACTTCCCATCTCTGATGTTTTATTTTGAAGTGAATTTCAAATATCAAATTTTTAAGGGATTCTTTTCTTCCCCCAGCCTCATATATTTTAAAAAATGATTTGTTCAGGGTGCATGGGTGGCTCAGTTGGTTAAGTGTCTGCCTTTGGCTCAGGTTATGATACCAGGGTCCTGGGATCAAGCCCCATATCAGGCTCTCTGCTCAGTGGGGAGTCTGCTTGTCCCTCTCCTTCTGCCCCTCACCCCTGCTTGTGCTCTCCCTCTCACTCTGCTCTCTCTTAAATAAATAAAAATCTTTTAAGAAATGATTTGTTCGGGGCACAGGTGCTCCGTACCCGGAGAAGCGGCGCTACTTTCTTCCCGGCCTCCTCACCGGGCTTCAGATCAGCCATTCTGCCTGATGAACAGAGGAAAATAACAGAGAGCATGGGAAGCCTCATAGCACAGTCCGGGCCTCCTCCTGCCTCCTCTCCGTGATGGCTCCTGCTCTGGCGCTGCACAGTGGTGGCAACAGCAGCCGCACCACCAGAGCACATTCACCTAATATTTAATGTTCCAGTTCCTATCCAGGATACATTACATTAGTCCAGCCAAACCAGACTACATGCAAGTCCCAGAGCAAAATGTATTTTTCACTATTCTAAGACCTTGTACTTATAATTTGAACGCTGTTAGCCTGAGGGAGTTAAGATGGCGGAGGAGTAGGGGACCCCTTTTTCAGCCGGTCCCCTGAGTCGAGCTGGATAGGGACCAGACCAGCCTAAATAACCACGGAATCAGCCTGAGACGCAGGATGATGCATCTGGATCTCTACAAATGAAAACGATGGTCAAAATGATGAGTAGAATTGAAAAAACTATTAACGAAAAGGTTACTGAGAATATAGAATCCCTAAGGACAGAAATGAGAGCGAATCTGACAGAAATTAAAAATTCTATGAGCCAAATGCAGGCAAAACTAGAGGCTCTGACGGCCAGGGTCGCAGAAGCAGAGGAACGGGTTAGTGAATTGGAGGATGGGTTAATAGAGGAAAAAATGAAAATAGAAGATGGTCTTAAAAAAATCCACGCCCACGAATGTAGGTTACGGGAGATTACTGACTCAATGAAACGATCCAATGTTAGAATCTTCGGCATCCCTGAGGGGGTGGAGAAAAACAGAGGTCTAGAAGAGATATTTGAACAAATTGTAGCTGAAAACTTCCCTAATCTAGCAAGGGAAACAAACATTCGTGTCCAAGAGGCAGAGAGGACCCCTCCCAAGCTCAACCACGACAAACCTACGCCACGTCACGTCATAGTGCAATTCGCAAATATTAGATGCAAGGATACAGTATTGAAAGCGGCCAGGGCAAAGAAATTTCTCACGTACCAAGGCAAAAGCATCAGAATTACGTCAGACCTGTCTACACAGACCTGGAATGAGAGAAAGGGTTGGGGGAGCATATTTAAAGCTCTTTCAGAGAAAAACATGCAGCCAAGGATCCTTTATCCAGCAAGGCTGTCATTCAGAATTGATGGAGAAATAAAGACATTTCAGAATCGCCAGTCACTAACCAATTTTGTAACCACGAAACCAGCCCTACAGGAGATATTACGGGGGGTTCTATAAAAGTAAAAAGGCCCCAAGAGTGATACAGAACAGAAAGTCACAGCCAATACAAACAAAGACTTTACTGGCAACATGGCAACATTAAAATCATATCTCTCAGTAATCAGTCTTAATGTAAATGGTTTGAACCATCCCATAAAACGCCACAGGGTTGCAGATTGGATAAAAAGAAATGACCCATCCATTTGCTGTCTACAAGAGACTCATTTCGAACCCAAAGATGCATTCAGACTGAGAGTAAGGGGATGGAGTACCATCTTTCACGCAAATGGACCTCAAAAGAAAGCTGGGGTAGCAATTCTCATATCAGATAAATTGGATTTTAAACTACAGACTATAGTTAGAGATGCAGAAGGGCACTATATTATTCTTAAGGGAAGTATTCAACAAGTGGATATGACAATTATAAATATATATGCCCCCAACAGGGGAGCAGCAAGATACACAAGCCAACTCTTAACCAGAATAAAGAGACATATAAATAAAAATACATTAATAGTAGGGGACCTCAACACTCCACTCTCAGAAATAGACAGAACACCCTGGCAAAAACTAAGCAAAGAATCAAAGGCTTTGAATGCCATACTCGACGAGTTGGACCTCATAGATATATATAGAACACTACACCCCAGAACCAAAGAATACTCATTCTATTCTAATGCCCATGGAACATTCTCAAGAATAGACCATGTTCTGGGACACAAAACAGGTCTCAACCGATACCAAAAGATTGAAATTATCCCCTGCATATTCTCAGACCACAACGCTCTGAAATTGGAACTCAACCACAAGGAAAAATTTGGAAGAAACTCAAACACTTGGAGACTAAGAACCATCCTGCTCAGGAATGACTCGATAAACCAGGAAATCAAAAATCAAATTAAACAATTTATGGAGACCAATGAGAATGAAAATACAACAGTCCAAAACCTATGGGATACTGCAAAGGCAGTCCTAAGGGGGAAATACATAGCCATCCAAGCCTCACTCAAAAGAATAGAAAAATCTAAAATGCAGTTTTTATATTCTCACCTCAAGAAGCTGGAACAGCAACAGAGGGACAGGCCTAATCCACGCACGAGGAAGCAGTTGACCAAAATTAGAGCTGAAATCAATCAAGCAGAAACCAGAAGTACAGTAGAGCAGATCAACAGGACTAGAAGCTGGTTCTTTGAGAGAATCAATAAAATTGACAGACCACTGGCAAGACTTATCCAAAAGAAAAGAGAAAGGACCCAGATTATTAAAATTATGAATGAAAAAGGAGAGGTCACGACGAACACCATTGAAATTGGAAGGATTATTAGAAATTTTTATCAACAGCTATATGCCAATAAACTAAGCAATCTGGAAGAGATGGAATCCTTCCTGGAAACCTATAAACTACCAAGATTGAAACCGGAAGAAATTGATTCCTTAAACAGGCCAATTAATTATGAAGAAATTGAGTCAGTGATAAACAACCTTCCAAATAACAAAACTCCAGGCCCGGACGGTTTTCCTGGGGAATTCTACCAAACATTCAAAGAAGAAATAATACCTATTCTCCTAAAGCTATTTCAAAAAATAGAAACAGAAGGAAAGCTACCAAACTCATTCTATGAGGCCAATATTACCTTGATCCCCAAACCAGGCAAAGACCCCCTCAAAAAGGAGAATTACAGACCGATTTCCCTAATGAATATGGACGCCAAAATCCTCAACAAGATACTTGCTAATAGAATCCAACAGTACATTAAAAGGATTATCCATCACGATCAAGTGGGATTCATACCTGGGATGCAAGCGTGGTTCAATATTCGCAAATCAATCAGCGTGATACATCATATCAACAAGAAAAGACTCAGGAACCATATGATCCTCTCAATCGATGCCGAAAAAGCATTTGACAAAATACAGCATCCTTTCCTGATTAAAACCCTTCAGAGTGTAGGAATAGAAGGTACATTTCTCAATCTCATAAAAGCCATCTATGAAAAGCCTACTGCAAATATTATTCTCAATGGGGAAAAGCTGGAAGCCTTTCCCTTAAGATCAGGAACTCGACAAGGATGCCCACTCTCGCCACTATTATTCAACATAGTACTAGAAGTCCTTGCAACAGCAATCAGACGACAAAAAGGGATCAAAGGTATTCAAATTGGCAAAGAAGAAGTCAAAATGTCTCTCTTTGCAGATGACATGATACTCTATATGGAAAACCCAAAAGAAGCCACTCCCAAACTATTAGAAGTTATAGAGCAATTCAGTAACGTGGCGGGATACAAAATCAATGCTCAGAAATCAGTTGCATTTCTATACACGAATAACGAGACCGAAGAAAGAGAAATTAGGGAATCCATCCCATTTACAATAGCACCAAAAACCATACGTTACCTTGGAATTAACTTAACCAGAGACGTAAAGGACCTATATTCTAGAAACTATAAATCACTCTTGAAAGACATTGAGGAAGACATAAAAAGATGGAAAGATATTCCATGCTCATGGATTGGAAGAATTAACATAGTTAAAATGTCCATGCTACCCAGAGCAATCTACACTTTCAATGCTATCCCGATCAAAATACCGAGGACATTTTTCAAAGAACTGGAACAAATAGTCCTTAAATTTGTATGGAAACAGAAAAGGCCCCGAATCTCCAAGGAACTGTTGAAAAGGAAAAACAAAGCTGGGGGCATCACAATGCCGGATTTCGAGCTGTACTACAAAGCTGTGATCACAAAGACAGCATGGTACTGGCACAAAAACAGACACATAGACCAATGGAACAGAATAGAGAGCCCAGAAATGGACCCTCGGCTCTTTGGGCAACTAATATTTGATAAAGCAGGAAAAAACATCCGGTGGGAAAAAGACAGTCTCTTCAATAAATGGTGCTGGGAAAATTGGACAGCTACATGCAAAAGAATGAAACTTGACCACTCTCTCACACCATACACAAAAATAAACTCCAAATGGATGAAAGACCTCGATGTGAGACAGGAATCCATCAAAATTCTAGAGGAGAACATAGGCAGCAACCTCTACGACATCGGCCAAAGCAACCTTTTTCATGACACATCCCCAAAGGCAAGAGAAACAAAAGATAAAATGAATTTATGGGACTTCATCAAGATTAAAAGTTTCTGCACAGCCAAGGAAACAGTCAGAAAAACTAAGAGGCAGCCCACGGAATGGGAGAATATATTTGCAAATGACACTACAGATAAAGGACTGGTATCCAAGATCTACAAAGAACTTCTCAAACTCAATACACGAGAAACAAATAAACAAATCAAAAAATGGGCAGAAGATATGAACAGACACTTTTCCAATGAAGACATACAAATGGCTAACAGACACATGAAAAAATGTTCAAAATCATTAGCCATCAAGGAAATTCAAATCAAAACCACACTGAGATACCACCTTACGCCAGTTAGAATGGCAAAAATAGACAAGGCAAGAAACAACAATTGTTGGAGAGGATGTGGAGAAAGGGGATCCCTCCTACATTGTTGGTGGGAATGCAAGTTGGTACAGCCACTCTGGAAAACAGTGTGGAGGTCCCTTAAAAAGTTAAAAATTGAGCTACCCTATGATCCAGCCATTGCACTACTGGGTGTTTACCCCAAAGATACAGACGTAGTGAAGAGAAGGGCCATATGCACCCCAATGTTCATAGCAGCAATGTCCACAATAGCTAAATCGTGGAAGGAGCCGAGATGCCCTTCAACAGATGACTGGATTAAGAAGTTGTGGTCCATATATACAATGGAATATTACTCAGCTATCAGAAAGAACGAGTTCTCAACATTTGCTACAACATGGACGGCACTGGAGGAGATAATGCTAAGTGAAATAAGTCAAGCAGAGAAAGACAACTATCATATGATTTCTCTCATCTATGGAACATAAGAACTAGAATGATCAGTAGGGGAAGAAAGGGATAAAGAAAGGGGGGGTAATCAGAAGGGGGAATGAAACATGAGAGACTATGGACTATGAGAAACAAACTGAGGGCTACAGAGGGGAGGGGGGTGGGGGAATGGGATAGACCGGTGATGGGTAGTAAGGAGGGCACGTATTGCATGGTGCACTGGGTGTTATACACAACTAATGAATCATCGAGCCTTACATCGAAAACCGGGGATGTACTGTATGGTGACTAACATAATATAATAAAAAATCATTATTAAAAAAAAAATGAAAAAAAAAAAGAAATGATTTGTTCATTAATTTTAATAGAATTGAACACGTTAAAAAACACAGGTGCAACCTGGTCAGCACAGAAAGCAAGAGTTAGAATCTAGTAAGGCCAACAAGGCAAGCTCCATTCTTTAGAAAGGGCTGAATAAATCAGAAGACATAGGATCTTATGTTCTCAAAAGCAACAAAACAAGGAAATATACAAAGAGCAGCAGCAGCAACAAAAAAGGAGAAAAACACAAGATACAGTCTATCTGATCACTTTCCTATAAAACCAGATGGTTTTATTGTGCAAGACTTTCTCCTATGTCATTCTGGAAAAGGACCTTTTCAAGAAAATTAACTATAATCCATATATCAAGCAAAACATATTCCCTCTGTGTGTGTGTGTGTGCATGAGATATCTCTGACACACACACACACACACACACACACACACACACACACACGCTATTGTTTCTCCCTGCTTAATTTTTCCTGCAGAGATTTTAGATTTAGAAGGGAGCTTCCTCCCCACCTCTCTGCCTCCCCACTGGAATCTCCTGGCCAAAGCTGCTCTCCAAAGAAGTCTCCTCCATGGAGCACAGCCACTGCACCACAGGCTTTCACATCAGAAGTGGAGCTGATGAAGAGAAAACTTCTACCTAAAGTTACTTACTTATTTTTAAAAAGTTGTCTCCATGAAGGGAATTGTGTATACCCAGCCCATTTTGGAGTAGCTAAATAGCTGGAGGTTATTTATGGTATTTTTAATGCTCCCTTTCCGCCTTCACATTATCATGATAGTTTCTTTTCAAAGGCAAAACTGCTAGATGTAAAGGATGAAATTACGGGAAACTCATTCCTTAGAGAACCCACACTGCATCTTCCTCAGCATCAGTTCATTGATATGGGGAATTTTAGTTTTAATCTTCTCTAAGTGGAGAGGATGTAACCATACACTGTCCTATAACCCTTCTCCCAGATAATCCTAATCACAGCCTAGAAGCATGTTTAATTTGCGATTAAGCATTCATTCCTAGGATGGTTCTGAGCTGGATGCTGCCAGTACAATTTTGGGTGAAGGCTGAGTAGAGGGCTCTGGGCTTTCACTTTGTGCCTGTGAGCAGCGATAAGGATTATTTGAACTTTTTCTTTGCCTTAAAAGAAACCAGTAAATAAAAACGAGGCTAAACAAGCAAAGGAATGGGTAAGTAAAATCTCTCTCAAAAGATGTTCCTATGTGATTAGCAAAGCTGCTCAGAGTTAAACCTGCAGGGTGAAGGAGAAATTGGAAGTCAGGCTTCTGCCACTTCCAGGATTTTCCTACTCCTCACTAGAGCTTTTCTGTGAAGTCTTGGGATCCTGTCTGGTAGAGACAAGACCCAGCAAAGCTCTGCCAGTCACAGCCAGGCTGTCACAGGCTCTAGGCATCAATAAACTCATGTCGCAATGTGTCACCTGCTTAGAGAACAATATTTATCTTTCTCAGCAAAGAGCCTCAATCTCATTTCCCAGATTCCTTCCCTGATTCTAGTGACACAGACCTGGAAAATGTTCCAAGGCATTAGGCAATAGTGGGGATGTTGTTTTTTAAAGCAGATGCTTTCCTTCCCCCTTGCACCTGCCATACATATAGTGTGGCTGAATCGAATAGAGGAATGGGGTTTTTAACAAAATGCTAGTATTGTCACATAAGATCCAAGACTCATTCATTTAATAATTTCTCAAACTTACTACCTTACTACCTACTATATTCCTGAGACCACACTACATTATCAAAATGCTTAAAATAGTCCTGACATTCTTAGGCAGCTCACAGGGACTGGGGGGGGGGTGATATATAGATAAATAACCCCCCCCCACAGTATGATAAGAATTAAAATGGAAGTGTGGGTTTAACACAGTGAGACTGAAAGGCAGGAATGAATAATTATCTCCAACCATCTTCCCCTTTTTTCCTTCCTGCAGTCCCCCCCACCCTGCGAAATTATTTGGGGGAACCTGTGGCATAGAACTTCAGAGAGTGTTGTCCAGAGTTCAGTCCTACATTATATTCACCCTACTATAAACTTGGACACTAAAAGTAAAAAAACATACTGGTTTTCCCTTTCTACTGCTCTCTGAGGGTGGACTGACTCTGCAGCCATATGATAGTTTGACAGCGGGAGACGTAAGAAGGTAGGATGAGGTTAGGAAAAATCCACCTCTGCTATCTGCCTGCAAATATCTGATAACATTGTTCTCACCCTGCTTGGGTAGAAACAACCAGAGTCCCTCTGCTTCTTACAGGGTGATAGAGAAAACACCCTGCTGAACCAGGCTGGGGACTCCAGACAGTAAGCAGGTCAGTGAGAGCTCATGCAGTGGTGATAACTGTAAAAAAAAAAAGGAAAGACTGATCAAATTATGGGGACTTTCATTGATCTCTACCCGACTTTTAATTATAGGTGACAGGCTTAAAGTTCTTTCCAACATCCCTTTATTTTCCTGTGGTCGGGAGGTCATAGCATAATCTTACACTCGGGCATAAATAATGAATTCCCTATTAGTTGCATACCACTGCCCAAAACAGTTTGTTCTGACCTCATGGTGTTAGGTTCCAAAATTCAGAATGACAAAGAGAAGAGTTCCCTGTTTGAAAAAGCGCACATCTAACTTCAGTTCCGGATGCAGACCCGAACCCCTTTGGGCTAGTAGCCCTCCTAGATACCAACGTGGGATACTGACATGAGATCAGAGACAAATTAATGAAACTAAATAGAAATCCCCCCAAAGATGAAAAAATTAGTCTGAAAAGGTGGTATTGGGAAAGAAGAAAGAGAAGTAGTTTTCAACAAATGGTACTAGGACAACTGGTTAAGCACTTGGAAAAAATTCATCTACTTATATATTTCACTTTATACTCTTGTTACGTGTGCCTTCCTCTCCCCTTTCCTTCTTCCTTCACTTAACCTTGGTGCTCCTCTTTTCAAAATTTTCTTGGCTCTTCTCTTGCCTTTGCTTGTCCTGACAGGTTTTAGAATAATTTTGACCTTCACCCATAAAATATCTACAGGAATGATCCTTGTTTCTGTTCTTTCAGAAAAGTTGCATCACTGAGCCTCTGCAACCTGGAACTTCTGGGATGAAATAACAAGACTGTGACAGGGACAGAGAATGAATAAATGCTCACCTCAACCATAATGATCTTAATGCCACTCTGGAGAGCCAGCACCTCTTCAGATACTTCAAAGGAAGCACAGCCCTTGGACCTTTCCGCCCATGGATATTTGCCAGAAGAGACTCTATCACAATTGAAGATTCACCTGACATCAGTAAGAAGCTGGGCATGTAGAGCTGTGACTTGAGGGTGGCCTGGGGGAAATGAGTCCTA
Source organism: Ursus maritimus (assembly GCF_017311325.1). Lineage (NCBI taxonomy): Eukaryota > Metazoa > Chordata > Mammalia > Carnivora > Ursidae > Ursus > Ursus maritimus. Next base: position 28,776,263 of record NW_024424453.1, read on the forward strand.
AATGCAGCCAGGCCCAAGATGGCCACCTCAGTCAGACAGCCCTTTTGGAAACTGGCATTTTCATACTTTTGGTTTCATAATAACCTTGGTACCATGATGCCTAGGCTAGAGTCCTGAATCAACCAAGAAGAAATTTTAACATGGTCTAAAAATGCGGTTTGATTCCAAGAAGGCCCAGTACTCTAACAACATCAATTGGGAGTTATTTTTCCTCTTGACTCTTGGCACTACTGTGAATCATGCATTATAAAAACAAATTCCTTTCTCTAGGTAACTCATTTTTCTTCTGAGCAGGGATACTGATAGCCCATTTGGCACCTCGGCACAAGACACACAAAGACACCTTTCTTTTGGGTGAACAGTCCACACTCAGGTACACAGCCTGAGGAGTCCCACTAGGTACCTTTGTCCAGTGAAAACCTAGTGACTTGTCTCTGAGGCACCCACATTCCAGAGAAACATCTAGTTAAACTCATTCATTCAGCAAGCATCAAGAGAGTACCTGAGGGTGGTGGGAAACTAATACTTTCTGAGCCCCAGCTATAAGCTGGACACTTGAATGTCTTCTTTCATTAAATCCTCTTAGTTGGCATTATTATTGCCATTTCACAGATAAGGAGCCAAGGGCTCCACAGTTAGTAAGCAATGCAGTCAGAATTTGAACCCAGGACTCTGATCCGGAGTCCATGTTCCTCTTACCTCACTATGCTGGGAACACAAAAAAGCACAAGGTATGGTTCCTCCTTTCAGGGGCATAGTCCAGTGGAAAACAGAGATGATCTACAAAAATGTCAGTCACTCTTGCTATAGAGACCACTACTTCTGATTCATTGCTGTATCTCAGCTGACTGATATATTTAAGAGCCCAGATTCTTGGGAGGGATCTTTAGGGTTTATGCTTTTCCATTAGGTTTATGCTATTCTATTTGTTCACCACAACTCCTTCAGGCTCAGCAAGATGAACAGTTTTGCTCAATGGTATGCAGCTACTAAAGGATAAGGCCAAACTTCCAATGAAGGGAATTCTGATTCTAAAGGTCACCTTCTTTTTTTCATTGTGTCACACTTCCCCCTGGGTTCCTTGGGGGGAGATGGTCTATAGGGCTGCTTGCATAAAACCTGCAGACCCTGAACAGGAGAATCTAGCATGGGCAGGAAGTCCAATGACTAGGCCAGCTCTATAAACCAAGGCAGCAACAGGCAGTGGCAGATGTCCTTTGACCATTAGATTTGGTCCTTTGTCCCCAGTCTAATGGAGGAGACAGCACCTAAGACAGTGACAGGTAGTCAGTGCAACCAATTCCACATCCCAGGATGTTTGGTTTGGTTTTACTTTCTAATTTGGAAAACTTTAAGCATATATAAAACTGGAGAAAACAGTATAAAAAGTTCTATGACCCAGGTATAACAGTGATTAACATATGGCCAATTTTGTTTATTCATATTCTCTCCAACACATTATTCTGAAGTTAATCCCAGACATCAGATCATTTCCTCTGGAAATATGTTAAGTATGAACCTCTAAAATAACTCTTTTTAAGAAACAGAGTCACAATATTTTCACACCTAAAAAAATTTTTTTCCTTAATATTATCAAATTCCCTGTTAGTGTTCAAATTTCTGAATGTATTTCATATATTAATTTTAAATAGTTTGTTCGAATCAGGATCCAAATAAGGTCTAAACATTGAAACTGGTTGTCTCTTAAATCAGTTCTAATCTATAAGTAATTTCCCATGCTCTTTCTCGCTCTCTTTTTTTTCTGTTTGCAGTTTGTTTCCTGAAGAAACCAGGTAATTTGTCCAGTATAGTGTCCCACATTCTGGTGGTGGGAAACTAATACTTTCTGAGCCCCAGCTATAAGCTGGACACTTGAATGTCTTCTTTCATTAAATCCTCTTAGTGGGCATTATTATTGCCATTTTACAGATAAGGAGCCAAGGGCTCCACAGTTAGTAAGCAATGCAGTCAGAATTTGAACCCAGGACTCTCTGATCCCGAGTCCATGTTCCTCTTACCTCACTATGCTGGGAACACAAAAAGCACAAGGTACAGTTCCTCCTTTCAGGGGGTAAATGGGTATGATTTTTAGGGTAAAGAATGAGGCACTTATAAGAATGTGGCCAGGTGTGGTGGAGATTATAGATTCTGGAATCAGAGGAATCTGGGTTTAAATCCTTAAATTGCAACAAACTATATGAACTTGAGCAAGTTACTTAATCTTTATTTCTAAATTTCCTAATCTATAAAATGGGCTTGAAAAATGACGGGGCCTAGAAGGTGGTGAATTCTAAGAAAAAACGTTAAAGATGCAGTTATAAAAGTCTGTACGATCTTCAAGATGCAACCAGTTAGAGACTATGGACTCTGAGAAACAAACTGAGGGCCTCAGAGGGGAGGGGGGTGGGGTATTGGGATAGACCGGTGATGGGTAGTAAGGAGGGCACGTATTGCATGGTGCACTGGGTGTTATACGCAACTAATGAATCATCGAGCTTTACATCAGAAACCGGGGATGTACTGTATGGTGACTAACATAATACAATAAAAAATATCATAAAAAAAAGAAGATGCAACCAGTTATCCCCGTTTTTCTCCTCCCATATACCACCACAGGAGCGGAAAGCACCAGTGATGACTTCCCGGAGCATTCACCCCAAAGCAGAAGCCTCGCTCTGGGCATTCTGTGGCTTTGTTTCACTGGCGCAAAAGAACACTACGTGGTGAATTACTGTCTAAGTTTGAAATCCAATCTGTTTCTTACTTTCCCTTGTGTCATCAATCAAAGCACCACCACAGACCAGACCTATAAGAGCTCGTTCATGACATAGATCACAGTCTGTTTTACATGATAGGTGGAGAAACAGTAATCAGAGTGAAATGACTTGCTGGAGCCTCCTGCCTCCCATTCTGGAAACCATTTCTCCCCTTTCCAAGTTGAAGCACCATCCTTCGATACATCTATTCCCGTTTTGGCTTTAGAATGCTTCACTGCATGTACCTCCATCTCATGTACCCTATATTTTGCTTATTTATTCCTGTTCTATTAGTCCTTCCCCACTAGAACGTCAGCTCCATGAAGGCAGGGACTTGATCTGTTTTGTTTGCTGCTATGTCCCTAACTCCTAGAATGGTATGTGGCATGTAGAAGGCACTCAATCATAGCTGGTATGATTGAACCATGTTGAAAAAAGCTTTTTTCAGTTGTTATTTGGGGCATCCACACCAAATCACATCTTTAACCAAGATGACCTTAAAGGTTACAAATAATCACTATCTGCTAATGCTCTTCAGATTTCTATTCTGCTTATTTTCAAAATTTGGTTTGGTGTTTATGTTCCTGCCTATAATTTGTTTTGTTTCCAATCTGTTATTCACTAAGCCATCTGGGCAATCTGTAAATCCATTACCCACAATTTGGAGAATCTAATTTCTTATAAAAATCATAGTACAGATATCTGCCAAGATCTTTAAGATTTGGCAAAAAATCTTCCTTTTCCCCTTGCTGAGATAATGTTTACTGCTTCTTTAGTAAAGGTGGTAAAGTTCAGCATTTTTACCAGGAGAATGTCAAGCATCTCGTATCAAGGAAATGGTATACATTTTCAAAAAGCCATGATAGTAATATGGTAACAGCAATGCACGTCTTCCATGGGGATAGGAATCCCTTTCAATTTCCCTATTGTCAGATTTAGATGGGCAATAATAGGGTTGTAGAAACACAGAGAATGTCTGTCAGTCCAGGAACTTGGAATGCTTTTCAATCACTCACAATGACATAGTTATAATTCACATTTGACTAAATCCTCACTCTCAGAAGCTTAAAGGGGTATACAAACCATCCCATCCAGGCTACACTGGCATTTTCAGTGGCATTCCTCTTCCCACACAGGAAACTTTCTCCTACCCACAACTTGATCCCTGGGGGCCTTAGCTCCCTGGGCTCCGTCTTTTGGCTTGCTATCCAGCTTTTCCAGCTTTATGCCAACTCACCTGGAAACTCTTCTGGCTTTTGATTTGCATCTCCCCAAGACCCTGTTTTTTTATTTGCCTCTTGGTCTTGCATACTGTAAACTGACAGCCAAGTATGCCCACCTTGGGTCTTATTCAGGTCTTTGGGGACCTTGTCAGCTGGGCTCTGCTTGGGTAAGAGGAGGGATCTGATACTTGGATTCGTTTTCAAAACATTCTAGACGCACTGATAAGGTTTATCCACAAAGAAAAGATGTTCACACCTGTTTTTATACCTGCACCTGTCCTTGTAATAGCAAGGTCCAGAAGTCTACTTGTTGAGTACCAGGCATAGTGGCTGTACTCTTATAGAGCAAAGTCTCACTGGGATGGAAAGAAACCTAGTAACCACACAGCTCCCTAAGTGATGATGCCAGAGATGAATTGTATACCTTTACAACTGGTGCCCAATGGGTACCGATTTTCTTTTAAAAATATTTTTAAAATGAGCTTTCCTCAATTTCTATTATAAAAATACATTCTTATAAATATAGAGGATACCTATAGACAGAAGGAAAACCAAACTGAACATCCACAATCTCACCACTCAAAAGGAATCACTCAACCCTTTGGTACATTTCTTCCAGTTGTCATCGTCGTTGTCTTCTTTTTTTTTTAAGAATGTGAGAAACATATTTCTCTTTTTATTTTTAAAGTCCTTTTCACCCCCTCCCTCATATTTGTGTTTCCTTTCATTCTTCCTGTTTTGCATGATTAATGAAATACCTAATGAAACAGGAACTCCAGAATAGTTGATTATTGGAAACAATGTTTCCCTTTTTATTATTGCCTCTTTAGTTTTTGTCAGTTGCGCATGTTTCAGGAAAAGCTGCAGGGCTTTAAGTTGTCCCTGGGAGGTCTACTTTGAGAACAGGTGCTAGCTAAAACTGTAGAGTATGTGTGTATGCTTTTTCTCTCTTTCTAACGGAATAATACCAGTGTTCATTCAACTATGTATTCTGCCTTTTTTCTTTTAATGTTGATGTGTAACATATGGAAAATGATTTTGCAAAGAGGTGCTTCTATGGTGTCCACTGTCAAAGTTGGATCAAATTTAATTTTCATTCCCTAGAGATCTGAAGTTATAAAATCAAACTCTCAGATACTTCTTTGGTCTTTATTTCTGAGGGGGACCTAACTCTCTACATTTGCTAATGCCACTGTGGCTTTTGGGCTTGATAGAACTAGCATGTCAGTGAGATTTCCTGCTGGGGTAGCTGTGAGCCTAGAAGGGGCAGGGGCAGTGGGGGTTGTGTTGTTCCTGCCTCCATCTTGACTGGTTCCTCACTGCATCTGTGTTTGGCAGCTACCACAGATCTAAGCTCTGGTGGGCCTGGGGGCTTGGGTGAAAAACTGAGCATTTCTGTGAGTATGCAATCTGGTCCAATTCTTATTCTATACATCCAGGTGAAGTCCTCAGGCTTTCTATGCTTCAAAACCATTTAATGAGGGGCACCTGGTTGGCTCAGTCAGTTAAAGCATCTGACTTCGGCTCAGGTCATGATTCCAGGATCCTAGGATCCACCCCTGCATCGGGTTCCCTGCTCAGTGGAGAGCCTGCTTCCCCCTCTTGTGCTCTCTATCTCAAATTAATTAATTAATTAATAAAATCTTTTTTAAAAAACCATTCAATGTGATGAAATGCTCAAAAGATTAGAGGGAGAAAAGACCCTCCCTACAGACCTAAGACAGGACTTTAAAGCTTAGAGTGGCTTCTTTTTGTCTTAGGTCTCCCATCAATTACTGTATGATCATAGGCAAGTCATTAAACTGCTGGCTTCTGACTCTTCATCCATCAAAACAGGATATTAATCTATGCCTTTACTTTCTTCCATAGGATATTAGGATGATGATGATAACTTGTATTAAGGATTCCTGTGTGTCAGGCATTGTTCTAAGCACTTGATCAAAATTATCTCATTTAGTTCCTACAACCACCTATGAGCAGGGAACCACCATTATGGATGAAGAAACTGAGACACCACAAGGTTAAACAACTTTAAGATTATACAGTCATGAGATGGTGATGCCAAGATTTAAACCAAGGCATTGTGGCTCTACTGCTTCAAAGGAGGCATTCCCAGGAGTGCTTTGCAAGGGCAGAGGATTATGCAAATCCAAGAAGTCACTGTCGTTATTATTCTCAGAGAGAGATATATTGATAGTAATGAGCTTTGGGGGATAGGCTGAGCCATTTCTAAGAACTGGGCCTCACAGACTTTCAGGCAAAGTCTAATTCATCCACTAACACCAGGACAGATTCCATGCTGTAAGGCACCAGAAGATCCCTACCAGCCCTAGACCTCTGTAGAACTAGGTGGAGAAATGGCTTTAGTATGCAGATATAGCTCTCTGGTGACCTTGGTTGTAATATATAATGGGGGGATGCTTACATCTTCAGATGCAAAAGTGACTTTGAGAACGAGGTTCTCCATGAAGACCAGTTGTATAACTATTCCTTTGCAATGCATGCACGTACCTAGGAGATATATCAGTTTGAGAATTTGAAATACGTCTTGAAACTGTGTTGCACCACTGACATCACAGGTAATAATCTGAAAGTGTTTTGAAAGCAACTGATCCTCCTATTTGATTGTGCCTTCAATTAGCATCTACATGATTTAATAACAAAGCTGTCATCCTTTCTTATTAACTGAATGCTGAAATACTGATCATGGCACATGTTTTGGATTTGTCATCATCCTTTATACTTTCCCAAGCTATTAAATTTTTTTTTCTCTAAGCATTACTCTTTCCAATAAAGTCTGAGCCATTTCTTTTCTTTTGAGCTGTTCATTTATCTTGATTTGATGCAATAGAAAAAAAAACCTTAAAAACTCCTACAGGAACACAGCTCCATCCATTTATTCATGAACAGGCATGGTAGGGATCAAATCAGGCAAGTCTTTGACTGGAGATATTAATAGAACAGCAGAAAGGAGCTAATCTTGTATTAGATTACAGTGGATAAGAAAACTGTCATATAATTGGTAGTAGCTTTCTTTAACTTGAATCATCCATGCATTAGAGGAAAGCCTTAAATACACATTAAAAAGGCCTCCATGTTTTAATGCTCGCTTTACAGGAGGTAGCAATTACTTACAGTGTTGCAAGTGGAGGAGCAGTTCCTCTCCATGCCAGGAACACTGAGAAAAATCTAAAATGCTGGTCCAAAGTGAAAGGGGACTTACTAAATTTAAGGGAAAAATGGCAGTTATACAGTGGAGAAACTGGACACCTTGATTGGGTGATGAAAATTAATATCAATGAGAGGCAGATGGACATCAGACATCATGTGCTTACAGATATGTTGCTCTGAGGACATGCCATCACCTAAGTGGTGTTCCGACTTGGAAAACACAACATGAATGGAATCAGGAGGAAACATTAGGCAAAGAAAAAACAAAGAACATTTATCTTAAAATGTATTTTAAAATAATTTTTAAGTTATTTTCAAAACTACAAATAGATATTTTTTCTTTTTCTTTTTTAGTTAGTTCTTTGATTTTATTTTTATTTATTTATTTATTTTATTATATTATGTTAGTCACCATACAGTACATCCCTGGTTTTTGATGTAAAGTTCCATGATTCATTAGTTGCGTATAACACCCAGTGCACCATGCAATACGTGCCCTCCTTACTACCCATCACCGGCCTATCCCATTCCCCCACCCCCCTCTCCTCTGAAGCCCTCAGTTTGTTTCTCAGAGTCCATAGTCTCTCATGCTTCATTCCCCCTTCTGATTACCCCCCCTTTCTTTATCCCTTTCTTCATTTTATGAAATTTTTGGGGGTTTTTTTGGAAATGTATTTTCAAAACTATCAGTGTTATAAAAGACAAAGAAAGGCTGAGGAAGTGTTCCAGATGAGAGAAACAAACATGACAACAGAATGGATTATGTGATTCCAGACTGAATTCTGTTCAGGAATGTGCTATGAAGCACATTCTAATTGGCAAAACTGGAATATGGATAATTCAGAGGAAAGTATTGTACAATTAAATCTAGTGAAGTTGGTAACTTTACTGTAGTTATGCAACAGAATATTATCCCTAGGAAGTGCACACTAAAGTATTTAGGGGTGAAGGGCATGATATATGCAATTTATTTTCAAATGATAAAGCAAATGGGCAAAATGTTAACACTCAATGAATGTGAATAATGGATATATGTGTATTTTTTTGTACTATTCTTATAACTTTTCTGTAAGTTTGAAATTGTTTACAATTAAAGTTGTTTTGAAAAGTCATTCCATTATGTTGAGGGGTCACTTATCTCAAACTTGACCTATAAATTTGATGCAATTCCTATCAAAATCCTTTTTTTTTTAAGATTTTTTTTTTATTTATTTATTCGACAGAGATAGAGACAGCCAGCGAGAGAGGGAACACAAGCAGGGGGAGTGGGAGAGGAAGAAGCAGGCTCATAGTGTAGGAGCCTGATATGGGGCTCGATCCCATAACGCCGGGATCACGCCCTGAGCCAAAGGCAGACACTTAACTGCTGTGCCACCCAGGTGCCCCGCAATTCCTATCAAAATCCTAATAGGCTTTTTAACAGACATTGACAAGCTGATCCTAGAATTTATATGGAAATTCTAAGGACCTAGAAAAGCCAAAACAATTCTGGAAAAGAACAATGTTGGAGGACTTATACTACCTGATTTCAAAATTTACTATAAATTCACAGTGATTAAGACAATGTGGTACAAAAACACTAATTCAAAGGGATATATGCACCTCTATGTTTAAAGGGACATTATTTACAACAGCCAAGATACAGAAGCAGCCCATATGCCCATTAACTGATGAATGGATAAAGAAGATGCGCTATGTATGTGCAATGGAATATTATTCAGCCATAAAAAAGAAATCTTGCTATTTGAAACAACACAGATGGAGCTAGAGAGTATAAAGCTAAGCAAAGTAACACAGTTAGAGAGAGACAAATACCATATTATTTCACTCATATGTGGAATTTAAGAAACAAAACAAATAAGCAAAGGGAGAAAAAAGAGAGACAAACCAAGAAACAAACTCTTTGCTACAGAGAACAAACTGGTGGTTACCACAGGGGAAGGGGTGGTGGGGGGAATAGGTGAAATAGGTGATGGGGATTAAGGAGTGCACTTGTGATGAGCACTGAGGGATGTATGGAATTGCTTAATCACTATATTGAACACCTGAAACTAATATAACACTGTATGTTAATTACCTGAAATTAAAATAAAAAGTAAAAAAACAAAAAACAAAAAAACCAAACAAGAATGTGGTACGAGCACAAAGATAGACATGTCGATCAATGGAAGAGAACTGAGAGTCCAGAAATAAATCCTTATGTTTATGGTAAATTGATTTTTTCTTTTTTTTCGAGACAGCAAGTGCGAGTGGGAATGGTTAGAGGGAGAGGGAGAGAGACAGAATTTTAAGCAGGCTCCATGTCCAGTAGAGAGCCCAGCGTGGGGCTCAATCTCATGACCCTGAGATCATGACCTGAGCTGAAATTAAGAGTTGGACGCTTAACCAACTGAGCCGCTCAAGTACCCCAGTAAATTGAGTTTTGATAAAAGTATCAAGATAATGCAATGGGAGAGGGGAAAGTATTTTCAACAAATGATGCTGGGATAACTGAATAGTCACATGCAAAAATAATGAAATTAGATACTTATCTCATACTATACACAAAAATCAGCTCACGATGACACTCAAACCTAAATGTAAGAGTTAAACTATAAGATTTCTAGGAGAAAATATAGGAAAAAAACCGTGACTTTAGATTGGGCAGAAAGTTCTTAAAAATGATACCAAATGCATAATCCATCAAAATTAAAAACGTTTGTGCTTCAAAAGATACTATTATGAAAATAAAAGCCATAGACAAAAATATAAGCTGCAAGAGAAAATATTTGCATAATACAGATTTGATAAAGACCTATATGTAGAATATATAAAGAACTCTTAAAACTCAGTAGGAAGAAAACAATCCAATCTAAAAATGGGCAAAAGATCTGAATAGACATTTCACCAAAGAAGACATTTCACTTATTATATGGTAAGTAAGGATATGAAAAGATACTTAATATTATTAGGTATTAGGGAAAAGCAAATTAACACCATAATGAATATCAGTTCATGTCCACTACAATGACTATAACAAAAAAGACAATACAAGCATTGGTGAGCATATAGAGAAACTGGAATATTCATATATTGCTAGTGGGAGTGGGAGTGTAAAATGGTAGAGTCACTTTGGAAAATAGCTTGGTGGTTTTACAGTTAAACACAAACTTACTATATAACCCTGCAATTTCACTCTGAAGAATCTATCCGAGAGAAATGAAAATATGTCCATGCACATGAATGTTCACAACATCACTATTCTTAATAGTCTGAAACTGGCACAATCCAAACTTCTATCAACTGGTGAATGGATAAACAAAATGTGGCATATCTTTATGATGAAATATTATTCAGCAATTAAAAATGAAATATTGATAAATCCTTGTGATAATTTTATGTGTAAACTTAACTGTACAGTGATGCCCAGACAGCTGGTAAAACATTACTTCTGGACGTGTCAGTGAGGGTATTTCTGGAAGAGATTAGCATTTGAATCAGTAGGCTGAGTAAGGAAGATCACCCTCACCAATTTGGCATGAGCATCCTCCAATCCTTTGAGGGCCTGAATAGAACAAAAAGGCAGACGAAAAGCAAATTTGTTGTCTGATTGACCTGAAATATCCGTCTTTTCCTGTCTTTGGACATTGGCATNCCTGGTTCTTAGGCCTTTGGATTCGGACCTTAACTTACACCATTGGCTCCCCTGGTTCTCAGGCCTTCAGACTTGTACCAGAATTACACCACAGCTTTCCTGGGCTTCCAGCTTGCACATAATCATGTGAGCCAATCCCTCTTAATAATACCTTTCTGAATATTTTTATCTTATTGGTTCTGCTTCTTTGAAGAAGCCCAATAGAATGCTACAACATGAATGAACCTCAAAAACATGCACGGTGAAGAAACCAGATACAAAAGACTATATATGCAGTACAACTCCATTTGTAAGAATGTCTAGGAAATGTAAATTTATAGAGAAAGAAGGCAGATCAGTGGTGCCTAGGGCTTGAGGTGAAAGTGAGGTGCTGCAAATGGGCATGAGGAAACATTCTGGGGTGATAGAAATGTTCTATAAATGTACGAGGTGATGGCTATACAACTGCACACATTTATGAAAATCACTGAACTTCACGCCTGCAATGGGCGAATTTTACAGTATGTAATTTATACTTCAATAAAGCTGTTTAAAAAATCAGGGTAGCCAAGTTCAGAAGGTAAATGTAATATATAAGGTGCTGTCATTCCATTTTTGCATGATCATGGCAGAATCAGGATGTCAGCCAGTGTTTTAGAGTGAGATGACCACTGCCCTTTTATGGCACATACAGGAAAGGTGAAGAACTGGGCCAGGAAATATGTACCAGGCATTATGGTGGTTGCTTTCCTTACATGGTTCTATTTAATCACCATGACAGCCAATAAAGTTGATAATTATTCCCATTTTGCAGGTTTCGGCTCAGAAGATGGCAGAGACATGCTAGAATGGTTTAATGAGGCTGAATCTCGTATCATAAGACTTATTGAAAGTAATAGCTACCACATGGCAATATTGGCTACATAAGTAGCAAAGTAAAGCACTGAGCCATAAATAGTCATAAAGTCAGAAACTACATTAACAGAAAGAAACTCCAATTTCCTGCTTAGGCAGAAAGGAAACAGCAACCACATTACTATATAACCATTTGTATTTCCAACAGATTAAAAGAAACCCTACAGCAAAGTAATCAATTAAAATTGGATTTCCTTGATATTTCACTATGATATCAGTCAAGTTTTTCAAAGCAAACTGTCACATAATTACATGTGATTTGATCTTCATAAATCAATCTTGGGATAGTAAATTAACAGTATTCAATTTAGGGGTGTATGTCATTTTTAATGACTAAGGCTTTCATGTTTAAGACTGAATAATGAATGAATAAATAATGAATAAACAACGAACAGATTCCATTAGTGCATAAGTCTCTTGATTTTAGGAGAGGGATATTAGGAAGTTATTTTCAGAAGAATACTGACTCAGCAAATTAGTTTAAATTATACTACTTTTCTACACAGTGAAGTGTTAGGGAAGCACCAAAGAAAGAGTTTTTGGCAAATCTTAATAAAGTTCATTGTCTGTAAAATTTGTCACTATTATGAAACATCTCTTTTGAAAGGTCTAAAACTTGCCCACTAACCCCCTGTGAGTGCCAAGTGTTCTCTGAGGGGACCCTGGCTGACATGGCTGATGTAAGACAGGCAGAATATGTAGCATGTACGTCCTCCAAAAATGGAGCTTAATATTAAAATGTGTCTAAAAGTGTTTTCAAAATGACAACTCTAACTAATATATAAATACATATGGTGATTGTTCTTGAGATACTTACCATCACTGTTGGCTGTAAAGAACATCTATTTCTACAATTAGAGTTACATTATAAAATTGAAGATGAGTGTCATGGGAAAATTTCCCATAGAATAGCCTTATTATCAAATCGGCCCCTGTTTCTGATTATATATCCTGGACCACTTCAGCTTCTACTAGAACTTGTCAAGAGACAGTTAAAAAACAGGGCAGGAGATTATGATGTCTGTTGTTCCACCTACAACCTCACTTCAGATTTGAGGGCCCGCCAAGGAGTGAAGTAAGAGGAGGGTGAGGCTTGGGGCACCTGGGTGACTCAGTCATTAAGCGTCTGCCTTCGGCTAAGGGTGTGATCCCAGAGTTCTGGGATCGAGCCCCACATCGGGCTCCTCTGCTGGGAGGCTGCTTCTTCCTCTCCCACTCCCCCTGCTTGTGTTCCCTCTCTCGTTGGCTGTCTCTCTCTCTGTCAAATAAATAAACAGAATCTTAAAAAAAAAGAGGAGCGTGAGGCTTAATACTATTCTCATTCTTGAGGGCAGGCATGACACACGTGTAAGGTGCTCCTGGATACCCAAATGTTATAGTATAATGCTGACTTGGAGGGTCAATGTTACTTAAAGATTAAAGTAAAAACACTATAATATTTTTTTGTTTGTTAACTAGTTGGCTGATTTATTTTTTTAATTTTATTTTTTTAATTTAAATTCAATTAATTAACATAGAATGTATTATTAGTTTCAGAGGTAGAGGTCAGTGATTCATCAGTTTTATATAATACCCAGTGAAAACACTCTAAAATTAAATGTAGCTTAGAGGGGCACCTGGATGGCTCCGTTGGTTAAGCGTCTGCCTTTGGCTCAGGTCATGATCCCAGGGTCCTGGGATGGAGCCCTGCGTTGGGCTCTCTGCTCAGCGGACAGTCTGCTTCTCTCTCTCCCTCTGCCACTTGAGCTCTCTCATTTGCTTACTCTCTCTCTCTCTCAAATGAATAAATAAAATATTTAAAAAAATAAAAAAGTATAAATGTAGCTTAGAAAACTCAGAAGGTTCACGAAATATTACAATTTTTAATGAGTGGCTTTGGAATATGTCTCCACCCAAAAGGATGTAAATATCTCAGTATGTAAAGGTAGGTGTTTATGTGTACATCCATGCACGGTCCTGTGGTCCCACTGATGGTCCCACTAGTGTCCATTTGAGTTTTAGTAAGCTAATAAACAGAGAGACAACTGAAATCACACATTTAAGTTTTAGACAATGAAAGTGGCAAGATATGGATTCATTGGATGTAATCCCTTGCTTCCACTGTACCTCCCTTCCTCAGCCATTTTACAAATGAGAATACTGAGGCCTAGAAATGCAGTGAAGTTTTTGGGGTCATTCATCACAGCAAAAGCTGGAAGACAGGTCTCCTGCGCCATGGTGGGTGGGCAGGGGTACTCACAGAGCACCTCCTCATTTGTACCCATACTATGTGCATATCAAGACACCAAAAGGCAATGAGAAAGAGTGGATAATGTAAAGCTTAAAATAAGTTTTCACCATATTTTTTTTCTATGTGTAATTGTGCTAGGTTTTGAATATTAAGAATACGGAACCAAATGCAATGAAAATGATGATTAGTCAGTGCAGGCTTGGTAGAGACTATGGAACTGAATGAAAATGACTGTGCTAAATGCTTTCTAGTACTTGTCTTTCCCCCTAATCCCATCAGAATCATTATTTTATCTCCTAAATATGCATTAAGAATCCCCCCCAAAGTAATTATTAACAAGTGAGCCAGCCAGTGCTTGTAAACTATTTTACAAACACAAAAGGCTCTGCAAATGTTTATTCTCATTAATGAAACTAATCAACAATGGCATAATATAGTATTCCCAGATAATGGTTTTTAGCAATGCTCACTGTGCATGATGGGAAATGACACAGCTGATGCTTGAACTCTGGTTAAATAAGCCAGGTGAGCTGAGAAAAAATGTATTTTCCACTTTTCTGTGTTAGACAATCAAAATGACCATGTATGAGTCTTGTACTATTTGGAGTTATCCTTTTAAGCCTGTGTCTTGTGGACTGCATACTGCTATTGCATAAAAAATTTCCACGCTTTTTAGGTCCTAAATGTAAATCCTGAAAATAGAATGGCTTTTCTTGAGGCACCTTGCTTGGCATTAGAACTGAATGTAGGCTTGCTCACTGTGTACTTGGCCATTAAAGGGACGGGGAACAGGAGATCTTCCTAATGTTGCTCTTCAAAGTTTCCTACATGCTCTGGGAAAACCAACCCCTAAAACACAGACACCTCTTACATTACAAAACAGACAATAGATCCTTTGCTTGTATGTGTTCATTGGGTCTGTATTAACTATATTTTCTTATTTTCTGTATTCTTATGCTGTGGCATTTGGAGAATTGCAGACCTGAGAAAGGACTACCCCTCCCAGGATTAACTAATTCTAGATATAGTAAACTTGCCTGTGAGTCTGCCTTTGAAATGTAGACCAACCAATACTGAATCTGTACCCCCATTCACCTCCCTTTATCAGGCCCCTACAGTGCCAGATACTATCCCTCTGCTCCAATTACCCCAGGGCCAGGTACTAGGCGACTAGGAACCACTCCTACAGGCCAGAGCCCACTAAAATGATATAAACTAGCCAATCCTAAACTTGACTATCCTGCTTACCCTGCCTCATCCATTCTTTCCCATGAAAACCACAATAAAGACTCTCACCCATGTTTCCCCTTGCTCTGTCTCCTGACCCTGCTGTTTCCCTGTGTGGCCCTCTGTGTCACGCTGTGTCTCTTGTTTCTAGGGATCTGTGAGTATAAACTTCTTCCCTCATAACAGTCAAAATTTCTGTATCTTGGGTACATTTTAAAACAAAGTCCCTTACCCAATTCTATCCATGTTAGCAAATGGGTGTGTGTGTGTGGGGTAAATTTGCTCTTCCGGACACATCTCCAAATTCCTTCTCTGCCTGGGATTCTGTTGCTCCAGGACTGGCTATAGGTTGCCAGGCAACAGCATCAGGTATGCTGCATACAGCTACTGGACATTAGTCACTCTCTTTCAGGTCTGATTTACTTAGCTGTTTATGTTCTTAAAATGTCATCAGGACCAACATTTTACCCCATCTCCACCCCTGCCAAAACCTCTCTCACATTCTTTATCTTTTGAACACTTTTGAGGTTTTCGATAGCTTGATACAGTGAGTTATGGAGCAAGGAAAGACATGGGCCTGTGAAGTAGAAGTTAGAACTATGACATTGACATATTTTACTCAGGCCTCACTGGCTCATTGCAATTTCCCAGAAACTTGGGGTGAAAAATCAACTATTCCTATTTTCTTCTCACTCTGACATTCCACCTTTCTTATTTCTGGTTTTCAGATTTGTCACGTCTATGTGATAGGAAGACCATTAATAAAATGTGCTAATGGGGATATGATAATTACATTTATATTGGGGAGAATGGGGAATAGATGTATGATTGTTAACATTGGGATGGTCCAGGAGAAGAGTGAGTGAGTGTGTGTGTGTGTGTGTGTGTGTGTGTGTGTTAGGCTGAAGATGTACGTTGAGCTAGGGGGATGGGAATCATTTTCACTTTTTGCTATTTATGATATCATCCTAGGCAAAGAAGAACTGGGGCTGAGACATAAATGAGAAAAAGAAAAGAAATGCTTTACAATCCACTGAGATCTCTGATGGTTTTAGTCTAATGTCATCCAAAACCTTAAACATAAGTTGACTGACCTATTCTGATTCACAAGTGGTGTGGTCCAATGGGGAAGGCTTGAGCTTAGAGGACCTTTTCAGGAGGGGGGCATGGTTTCCATGAGCTCATCCACTCCAAGCCATTCCCTAAACAAATGTACTGCAGAAGGAAACAGCCGCTCCTGCTATGCAAATGTAGCTTCAGACAAGTGCCCTTAGCACTCCTTCCAAAAAGATTGCCAACCCCATCTCTATCTATGCAGAAATTCTAGAGAATTGGGCTTGACCTCTAACTCAACTTCTGTCTACAGGATGTCAAAACATCCATATATAAGAAGAAAGACTAAACTCACCAACTGGTTGGTTAATCTATTTGCTGCTTAAGAGTTATCCCATTTTTATTTCCCTCACTGAAACAAAGACAATTGTTTCTCTTGTTTGAAGAGTAGATTTATGGATACCAGGTCACCCAGGAGGCACTGAACAACACCAGGCTGCAGAACATCATCTAATATCTGAAGCTTTCACCTTCACTAAACTGAAAGTTTTATAATTTCCCCCTATTGTTCCTAGATTACACTGGCCATGAATCAAGCACTAACAGCCTTGCAAGAAAGTACCCTCTCCACATTTCACTTTTCCCCCGTAGAAATTTGTGAAAGATGGCCACCTCTGTCCCTCAGGTCAAAACAGGGAGTGGAATACATAGCTTTTCTGGAAACCTATTCTTTTTTTCTTTTTTTTTTTTTTAAGATTTATTTACTTATTTGAGTGAGAGAGAGAGAAAGCGAGCAGGAGGAGGAGCAGAGGGAGAGAATCTCAAGCAGACTCCCCGCTGAGTGTAGAACCTGAAGTGGGGCTCGATCCCATGACCCAGATATCATGACCTGAGCCAAAACCAAGAGTTGGATGCCCAATTGACTGAGCTACCCAAGGGCCCCTGGAAACCTATACTAAACAAATAATCGAAAAGAATAAAGAAGCCATGACTGAAAGGATGTTCTTTGCAGTTATTTATAATAAAAAACTATAAGCAATTTAAATGTTAAACAATAGAAAAGTAATTAAATCAAATGTCAGCAATACATAATGGCTATGAACACAGATAAGCATATGCTTATCTTTACTGCTCACTTACTATGGAACCCTGGGCAGGTATCTAACCTCTCTGAGCCTCGATTTCCTCATCTATAACATGAGCATAATAGAGTTGTTAGGAGTATGAAATGAGTATACTTATAAATATCATGAGGATGATTTAATATTTGTTATAATATTTATGTACCTGGTACATGGGAAGCACTATGTACGTATTTGATAAAGTCATCTAGATGGAGAATTTTGTAGTTTTTACAAAGATTATTATCAAGACTATACAGCAATGAGAAAAATGGTTATAATAGAAAAGGTCCCACAAAAATCATAAGTGCTCTGTGTAAAATATGAATATGAAAATTCATCAAGAAATTACATAAAATGGAAATAATTGTTTTGGGATTGAGGGGAATCTTCTGTTTTCCAGACATTTTGAATAGTTTTTTAAGTTTTAAGGAAGTCTTGACAAGGTTTAGTGAGGAGTGGTGGGAGTGATAGAGGGGAACATTCTTCCTGGACCTCTGGTTGGAGTAAATTACCTGGTTCTTCTGGCAGAGCTGGAGAGTTACCTGCTGAAACCTATTCATAAGAATATTCTCCAAGAGGGAGATAAATGGGGAAAGAGGTTTCAGTACCCAGGGGCAGAGAAGAGGGACTAAAGCCAGGGGGCTGGCACTTCCTTTCTACCTATTCTGATTCACTAGCAGTGTGGTCCAGCGGGGGAAGGTTTGAGCTTAGAGCATCTTTGCAGGTTGATAGACAAAGACATCAAAGAGATCAAAACATTTGAGACTTATAAGGTGGGGATAAAATACTTTCATTAGTCACGGATGTGTCACAGTTGTGAAATAACTCTGACAACAGAAAAGATATCAACACCAACATCAAACATCCTTCCCTTACCTCCTGTGATCCGTTATCTTAACAGCCTTTACCAGGAAGGCAGCTTCCCCAGGATAAAGCAACGTGGATACACCAGTCCTGCCCTGTGTGTCTACCCGTACAACTCTTTTTCTTTCCTCCCTTCTCATAAGCAAGGACTCTTAAGACTAGAAAGAAACCTTAGAGATTACCTCAGCCAGTGCCTATTGGGGCTGGCCCATAGCCTACTATACCGAGCTTAAAAATATACAGGTTCCTGGTCCTTAAGAAGTAGCAGCTTGGGGTAGGGCCAGAGCCCCAGATTATTTTTAATGTCTCTCCACTCCCCAGGTGAATCCCAGTCATGTGTGTGAATCATAAATCATCTAGACCATTTTAGTTATAGGAAATGACTGACTCAAAGCTTTCCTCTTTCTTCTGCCTCTTGATCACTGTCTATTTTCTTCTCCACCTTTACCCTGCTTCTGACTTTTCTACCTCTCTCAAAATCCTTCTTTTTCCGAGCTGGGATTGGCATTTTAACTACAAAAATGAAAATCCCAGTTGGGGGAAGGGAGGCTGACAATGTACTGCCACTGATAAACATACTGGCATTTTCCCAGCATGGCCCAATATCCTGACATCTGTCTCATGCAGAGAGAAGTACGCCTAAGCCATGCACACATCTGTCCCAGCAACTATAAAGGGACACAAATGAAACACTCTAAATTAAATTCAAGTGAGCTATAAGCCTAATGAGCATTATTAGTGTATCTGCATGCATTTAAGAAAAAGCTACTGCTAGCCTGATATTGTTCTGACCCCCTTTAGAGACCAAGAGGATCTGACAGTTTTAGCTCAGACTGGGTCTTGTTCTATTGTAGATAGTAGATTCTCTATTTTTCTTCCCAACAAATGTTTGCTTAGAAATGTGACTTCTTTGTGCATCAGATTTTTCATGCACTTTGTATATAAATATAAATCCCCATGAGGGTTCTAAGCACCTTGCTTCCTGTGTGTAATTTCTGTTTTAACAATGGGATGGATATCTCACATTTAATGAACTAAAAACCCAACGGCTTTGGGGGCAGATACTCTGAGATTTAAATCCCAATTTCACTGTTTTGATGGCTTTAGTTTCTTTTATTTCTTTGGCTTAGTTTTGTTTTGTTTTTTGGGTTTTTTTGCCTGCCTTTAATATTTAGTAAAATTCTTTTGAAAATTTAAACACGACTAAGAGAAAGCCAAGAACAAAAAGGGACTTTTGTTAATGTTTGAACCAGAGTGTTATAGGTGAATAAACACTTGGACATTAGACATGCTAAGACTAACAGGAATGAAAATAAGACAAGGGAGAATTTTGAAGAGATGGTTTGGAGAAGAACTCTTCTCAGTCTTAGAACACTCTGTCCTGTTCTTTCACTGTAATAAGAGAAGTTGTTCCCCTATAGACAGCCCCATTACCCTTTGTTGGCTGTTTGTATTCAGGGGCCTTGGTAAACTGTGCACCCCACACCATGTAGTTTCCACTTCTTTAGTGAGCCCAGCTGCACTGCTGGTGTGCTTATCCAACAGCAACCCTTCTAGCCTATAGTTATTTGTCCCTCTGTAGGGGATGAGGCAAAGTAGTACAACTAAGTTATCCAGCAACTAATGGTGGTCCTAGCACTGAACTCATTACCTCTCTCCTGATTCTTTCAATGTTCCTTGGGGATAGGAAGAATGCTCCTGGGCAAGTCACTGCATACTTGTGCTCTTCATGGGAAAAGTGGGGGTGAGGGTGGAGTTTCTAGGTAATAGTAATAAAAACAACTGACCCTGATATTGGTCTTAATAGTTCATATAATGCTTTCAGGAGATTTCATTTCATGCTTAAAATGTTCCAGGCAGGTGTACATGTTATCACCACCTTCACTACAGATAAGGAAACTGTGGGCCAAGAGGTTAATAATGGGCCCAAGATCACATGGCTAGACAATGGCAAGTAGGTATGGAACCAGACTCTTGGGGACTACTTCTTCATCCCTCCCCTTTAGGGTAGTTGCTCTTAAAAGGCTGCTTCCATATCTCAAATGCTAGGATTCTCAGGGTAAGGAGCAAACGGTCTAGTTTTTGCATCAAAATTTTTGAATAACTTACATCCAATCCCTAAACTTGTCCTTTCTATGAAATAAACATGAGAAGAGTATTTATGATCTATATGCCAATATGTGACCTTAGTATCCCAAGTTTTATCTAAATTCTTAATTTTCCCATAATTTTTTGTTACAAAAGCATATAGTGGAGAGTAGCTGAAAACACAGCCTTTACTTAACTTGATAAACCCAAATGCTTTTGCCCACAGTAATACTACTAGTGTTGGTCAATTGATTTTAGATGAGGAGTGTACACTATTCAGTTGGTGGTTCTGCTTTCATTAGACCATACATTCATTTCTTTAAAAAGAATTCCTCAGGAAACAATAAGGACATACAGATGCTTGAAATCTCATAAATCTGAAATTATCCCAATTGTGAATCTGCCAACAATGTTAAAGGGAATGGACTGGCCTATCATTTCCTGAACTTCAACATTTTGGTAGCAGCCACTTAATAAAATCTGATGTGCATCTAATTTTAATTAGTTTCTAGCAATAGTGATAGAAGTTTAAAAAAAATCAGCAAACCAATAAAATAAATCTCAATACTGCTACATGGGAATTAAATAGATTCTACCCTTCTGCAGATAGAATTATCCCAGGAGGCAAATGTCCCATCTCTAGAAATAATCCCTATACCAGTATTTAAATGAAATTGTCTGGAAATAATCATATTTGAAGGAAGTAGAGAAAACATCCTGAGATGAATCATCATGTATTGATGGCTCTGTGACAATGGTGTGCGCTTTTGTGGTTTTATAGTATCCCTTGGACTCTCGAACTCTAAATTGGACTTTTTAAAAAAGTAAGACAAATAACACAAAAATGGTGGTTCCACTTATGACCACATTCTTCTGAGAAATTAAAAGAATTTTAGAGCCATGTTACTATCAGCTCAAAATAGTTCTAGTATTGGAAGATTTTTACTGGACAGTAAAACTTTCTTCCATACATTTAATACTATCACTTTCCTTCTGCCTAAAGATGCCCTATATTTTTATAGAGAGGAGAAATAGAAATGCTCACTATCCAAAAAAGCACTTTTGGTAAATTAAATTCATTCAAGTCTCATTAAATAAGGCACAGAGGACTAAACACTTCAGAGAGTAGAAAAGTAACATTCAGACATAAGAAATCCAAGATCTTCAGCATACTAGTCTGGTCTATCTTTGTCAAAAGGATGGCAGTGTTCCAATCTGCAGTATCTCCCCTCAGTGCAGTGAAGCTGATTTCCATGTTACCAGCTGCTGTGGGAAGTAACTCTAAAATTAAAGTTGACAATTTCTTAGTTCTTCAATTGTACTCTAATTGAGATGATGGTTCCTGCTTCCAACCTAAACTAGACCAGACTCTGTGATATAAGAGGAGTCTTTACTTATGTAAAAAAACCCTCCTATATACTAGATGTGGGCATATTTTACTCTCATTTCTTTTAAGTGGAGGAAATGGAAATGAACTTCAGCTGCACAAAGGATGCTCATGCTTGATGAGTTAGCCAGTGAAACCACTCAATGTCCTTCTCAAGAAGGAACTAAAAATAAGGGGTCTGAATTTATTAGGTGCTTGAAAGTTGGCTCTGACCAGCTTCCTGGACAGGACGTTGGCAAGATGAATCCTTAAAATCCATTCCATTTCAGGAATGTGTATTGTGCTAATCTTTGGCCCGAAGTGCATCTAATCCAAGGCTGGACAGTGTCCAGACTCATTCATTTAAGAGCCGAAATTTGTTAAGGGCTTACTATGTGCCAGGCCCTGTGTTAGGCTTGAGGGAAGGTACAAAGAAGGTTTCTGCCCTTGAGGAGTATTATAAACGCTTTCATGGAGGGAAGTACTAATTGCAACAGGAATCCAAAAGAAGGCATGACTGGCTCCATCGATGGAATCAGTGTTGAAAGCTGGGGGCCAGATCCTTTGATAAATGGCAGATGGTCTAAGTATAAACACTATCCATGAGAGTTAACATTTCTGAAAGGTGCCTATTGGTAAACTGATTCTTCTTAGTGTCTCAGAAAAAGCAACTTGTCTTTAAAGGTTGAATTATACAAGGTTCTATCACTTTTGTTCTTAAGAAATACTACCACATTTGTATCCCTTTTCTCAAAGTTCCATTCACATAAGATTTCATCTGTTATTCCTGGCTGCACAAAGTAAAGCATGCTAGAATTCCAGTTTTATAGAAAAGGAAATGGAGAGGTAAAGAAGGTCTCATTTGGCCAGGTTATTTGGCTCAGGTTAAGTAAGCGACATACGAACTAGAATTGGAAGCCAAGAGTCACCTATCTCAAATCCAGAGCTCTTCACAAAGCTTTGTCTGATAAAATTGATAATAAATTCAGAATTCTATAATAGGGGAACTGTGACTAGGGCATCAGTCTGAGCAAAGGAAGAAGGACCTCGATGCTTGAGAAAAACTTGATAATGTAACTATCTTCAGGGTTCCCATAATGGGCAGGCTAAAAGTCACACAAAGTTACAGCAAACTGCAGAGCACTTTCGGGTGGGTTGCTCCTGCCTGATATATTTTATAAGCAGCTGAGTTCCAAGTTCCAGCCATGTTGTTTCTCTCTCTTATGATGACAATTAGTGCCAAAGCAAAGGACAAATAAGAGGGAGCCATGGGTGGATCAAGGGAAGCCTGAGACCAATCCAAACCCTCACTGGGCCTAATGAAGACTGGGCAAGGAACCTACCACTTGGTAACACTGGAACAGCAGAACTGGAGGGGAGCTTAGCAGTGTAACCCTTATTAGAAGAAATCTAACTAGAGCCCTAATACTGATAAAACAGCTTCCTTCCCATCTGAGAACTTTTTGAGAGCACAGTTTGAAAATCTGTACTTCCTCGAACTCCCCCCCCACCCCCACCACCTTGTCTACAGTTACACATTATGGCATTTTATATCCATGTGTAAAAGAATTCTCTTCTTCTCTTTGCCAATCTGGTAAACTTCTACTCACCCTTTAAGATTCCCAGGAAGTGTTTTCTAAGAAAATCATCTGAGGCACTTGTTAAACATACAAATTCATGGGCTTTATCCCAAATGTACTAAGTCCAGATTTATGTTGTTATTGAGCTCCTGGGGGGATTCAGATGCACGGCCAGGGTTGGGAACCATTGCAGATCCTGCTTGACAAAATGGTTTTAACAAGAGATGATTTACACTGGGATTAACTCCAGACTTTTTGGGAAAAGGAGGAGGTGGTGGAGAATAATCTGAGTCTATATCTTGCCAAGCAAGACTGATAAAGGCCAAGATGGAAAGCAAAGAAGCTGGAATAGCTCCAGGTCCCTTCAGGAACGTACTCTGTGAGTTTGATGGCTTCATTAAGGACACTGAAGTGAGACAATAAGCTCAGGAACATAGGACATCCAGAGGGCTTATAATCAACAAATCTGCAATTTTTTAAAAAAAATTATTATGTTATGTTAGTCACCATATAGTACATTATTAGTTTTTGATGTAGTGTTCCATGATTCATTGTTTGCGTATAACACCCAGTGCACCATGCAGTACGTGCCCTCCTTACTACCCATCACCGGGCTAGCCCATCCCCCCACCCCCCTCCCTCTGAAACCCTCAGTTTGTTTCCCAGGGTCCATAGTCTCTCGTGTTTCATTCCCCCTTCTGTTTACGCCCCCTTCATTCTTCCCTTCCTTCTCCTACTGATCTCCCTGCTATTCCTTATGTTCCACAAATGAGTGAAACCACATTGAGATACCACCTTACGCCAGTTAGAACAAATCTGCAATTTTCTCTTGGGCAAGGATTGGGGAAATTCCTCTGCTCCATGACGGTTGCAGGTGTCCCATAAAAAAAATTCAGCAGGGCTAATTTAAACTTTTTTTCTTCTGATATTTCCATTTACAAGGCTTTTAAAAGGTACCAGAAGGAAAACAACCCACTGCTTGTTTTGACTGATGGTTCTAATTGCTTTTAACATTTTCAGTACTGACTTCTGTATGTAACTCATGGCTCAAGAAAAAAAAACCCTTATGGCCCTCCACTTTCATCTTTGTAAAACATCTCTATACAAAAGCAAAATATTGGTAAGTTGTTATTATATGAACAGCTGGTATTAGTATAGTGTAGGTCCCATTTAAAACATCTAAGCATTTTAGCTAGTGTCACTTAGCATCTCAAATCATGACAGTATGACTTATTTGCACAAAATCTCTGGGCCCTTCTTCATTTCCCATTGTAACTGAGGTACAGTATTGAGCTGGTCTATTACCTTTCTTCCCTCATCTAAGTTTGGGATCCACTGAAAACAGTGAAGTGAGGTAATTCACAGAGAAAAAAAAGTTATTTTCATTTTTCTTTTGCTTTTCCATTAATTACTTTATCTGATGTAGGCCAGGTTCCCATTTTCTATTTGTTGTACAACGTCAGAGTTCTGTTTCTGAATTAGTTTATTATTATTTTTTTGTTAAAAGACAACAAAGTGGCTAATGGTTCTCTTACCTCTTTCAGGTCTTTACCAAACTGTTATCTTAGTGAGGCCTTCCCTGCCCACCTTGTTTAAAATTCTATCTCCTCCATGCCCTACCACATTTCCTATCTCCCTGGACTGCTACTGTCCCCTTTTTAGCACTTATCACAATACAATGCATGTTTATTGTTTGTTTATTTTGATTATTTAATGTTTTCCACATCAGCAGATAAGCCCCAGGGCAGGGATTTTTGTTTGTCTTATTCACTGATGCATCCCCCATGTCTAGCACAGAACCTGGTAAATGGTAGGTATTGGTTGAATGGGTATATGAATGAAACTGTCTTGGTTTTTAAGGAGGAGGCTGAGCTAGCATAGCACACAGGCGTTTAGATGCTCCACGTATCAGCTTTTACAGCTTAGGCAGTATAGTATAGAGTAAGGATTCCCTGAACTTTGGTTCACAGGGCACTTAGTTAGGCTCAAAAAACTTAAGAAGTATTTATGTCTTAACAACTCAGTAGCCATTTGAAAAGAAATACACATTGATTGAAAGAAAAATATTTTAATTTTATTCTTCAGTACCAGAATTATCTACTAATGGCATGTGTGCATGTATTAGGGACTGTGCAACTTTTCAAACCTTGGAATCAGATTGCATACCAATATCCTCAGTTCTTGTTCTATGTTGATTTTTCACATGGAACTTGCTTTTTACCACAAGTGCTGAAAAACCAGCTTCACAAAGGTATCATCAAAGGAATGCAATGCATTCTAATGTGGGAACAATTTGAGCTAGCAGCTCAGAGGGTATCTGACATATGCAAAGTACAGCTGTAGTTTCATCCACAATTTAAAATACCTTGCAGTACCCCGGCTAGTTCACTGCTGCATTCTGAAGAGTTTTGGTGCAGGTTCAGAACCATGGGTAGAGCAGCCAGATGCATAGTCTTCGGAGTTGTGTGAACTTGGGCAAGGTTTCCATAAGGAAGTATCCATATCTCATAGTTTTTGTTTTGCTTTTTATTATGGTGAAATTTTAAACTTACATAAAAATACATAGAATAAAATAATGAACTCCTATCCCATCACTAAGCCCTAGAACTTCGGTTATGGCCAACCTTGTTCTACCATACCCTGTATACTCTGTTCTCTATAATCAGGATGTAAATCCCAGATTTCATCTGTAAATGTTTCAGCAACCCTTTGGTTTTTGTGGGAATTAAATGAGTTAATATACGTAAAGCATTTAGCAGAGTGCTGAACATCCTGAAGTGTTAGGTATTATTTCTGTCACCTCAGCACCAGCAGCTCTACTATATATAAGCACTCAGTGCCTCCACCCCAGGGATGTGTGATCATACAGTTAGAGACTGGTGTGTTTCATGTGATTTCTCCTAATATAAAGGAATAGCCATGACCACAGGGATTAAGGCTGCTGCAAATGCTCTCACTACAAGCAGATTTTAGCAAACACTCTACACAAAGAACTTCTATGTACCCACCTTGGAGAACACAAGGCATTTGAATGACATCAGATGCTTTTTATAAACAACTAAGCCGCATCAAATTTACCCAGTCTTGGTTCTGGATACAAATGTTCTCTGGGTAGGGGAGAAGCTTAAGTTTTTCTTTTCTTTTTTAATTTTTTACCTCTTCGCACTTCAGATGCATCAGGGTTTTGCTAAATTAAGTGTATCAGAATGCTGCTAATCTACTCTAGCACAGTTTTAGAAGAACTAGGAACAATCAGTTTAGGGAGAGAGGCCCAACCTTCATGAACTGCCCTGCATTTACACATTTGATTGTGAGGGGCACAACTGCTAATATATCTAGCTGTTCAGGTATGAGTATACAAATGACCATGAGGGCAAGAAACAATTGCTATTTTCTAATCAATGATTTCACATAATTCTTCCTTCTCTCCTGGGGTTGGATTAAAATGTTATTTAAGTTGTTACTATCTCAGGCCCTCTGGATCCATCATTCTGATCCCAGCCTAAGCCTACCCTGTGAATAAGGGATGATGCCTAGAACATTAAGCACTTTTCTGACTTTAATGCCACAGCAGCAAAATTCTTCATTTTGCTCTCCTGAAATTGCTTGATGTGGAACCTAAGTGATTATCTGTGTTCAACAGATTATTGATTTGTACTTTTTGATTTACAGTCTGTTTGGTTTACTGATCCGAGAGAAGCCCTAACTAAAATTCTTTGGGTTTCAAGGGCAAAATTTACAACTATAGCCAGCATCTATTTCTTTTAGCCAATGAGGATATCTTAGACTGGGAAGTTGTTTTGAATTTTTCTTAGCGTATCTTCTGTCACAGCATTCATTTTATTATAATCTGCTATCAACATTACATCAAAATTTCAATGTAGCTTCTCCCAAAGATGATCAGCCATTCTATAAAAGGAGCAAATAAAAATAATTTGGCAAACAGAGTGAACTGGCGAGAAGTAACTCTATTAACTTCCATGCAACTCAGGAAAGTGGGGATTCAGTAAAATCACATTTGTCAGTGGCTTGTTCAGGGATTAAATACATGTGACATATTGTATTATATACCTGAATACTCCATGGTGCTTTAACTGTTTTTTACGGGTTTAATGCATTCATTGACTGAGGTCACTTAAACCCATAAATATACTCAGCCTTGATCTATTTCTAAAAAGACTTTATTTATAAATAAGGTTTTGGGGGAATTTTAATCCATATTCCTTATCAGTGATCTGCTCCTTATCTCCTAACCTCACTACATAAAACTGTCTGGAGCAGGTGAATTATTATTATTTTTTAAAAGATTTATTTATTTGAGAGAGAGAGAGCGCGTGCGCACTACACACACACACACACACACACACACACACACACACACAAGTGGGAGGAGGGGCAGGCAGAGGGAGGGAATCTTCCAGCAGATTGCCTGCTGAGCTTGGAGATCAACAAAGGGCTTGAACCCATTACCCATGAGATCACGACTTGGGCCAAAACCGAGTCAGACGCTCAACCGACTGAGCCACTCAGGCACCCCAGGTGCAGATGAATTATTAAAAGTACCAAGAACCTTCTTGCCAGTGACACTCAGTTCCAGTGGCAGTGAAGCAGGACTTTTGTGGGATCTGAGTCTCTTACTTGTCCAGCCTCCCTGCTTACTTTTAAAGCAAAGAAGCGCATAGGATTCAATGCTAGAACTGAAAAAAACAGAGAATACTCAAATACTCAAATGTGGGTACTAACTAGATGAAAATCTAAGGAAAACACAGGGTCAGAGAAGCAGGTTACAGAGTCTACATGAATCAAATGCAATCCTTCTCATATTTGATCTGTTTCCCGCTTTCCTGAGAGGAGAAGTTTTTTTGGTTACTAAGGCAGTGGGGATCTAGCTACCTACCTGTGTGTTCACTGGATATACAGGTTATGTTCAAGACTATTTAGTGGGTCAGAGGTTTCACTACTGCTTTGTTCCTCTTGCAGCTGTCCTATTGTGGCCCTAGGCTGATACAGATAGGAACATGTGCATCACGTCTAGGAGTCCCTTTCAGGATCATTAAAAAGCCAAGTGTAGTAAATTCAAGATGACCACAAATTTTCTGCTATTCCTCCCATTGAGAGGTGGAGTCTAGTTTCCTTCCCACTTAAATCTGAGTCTGTCTTAGTGACTTGCTTAACCAACAGAATGCAATTTAAGTGATTCCTGGGCCTTGCGAGGCTGGGTCATAAGAAGTTTTACAGCTTTTGCCTTATCTTGGGACGGTCTCACTGGGAAACTTGAGCTTGTATGTAAGAACACCCACTGCCCTGAAACTGCAGTGCGGGAGACAGAGCTTGCACTGTGGGTACTCCAGTTGACAGGCAGTGCCAGCTGAGTTCAGCCTTTCAGCTGTTCCTGCCAAGATATGTAAGTAAAACTGTCCTACAGCCTCCAGACCAACTCACCTGCTAGCTGAATACACCAGGCATTTACAGTCAATGAGCCACATGTAGCAGAAGAGTCACCCAGTTGAACCCTGCCCTCTACTTCCTGACCTATTAAACCATGAGATATAATAAAAAGTTATTGTTTGAAGCTGACAAGTTTTAGGCTGGTTTGTTACACAGTAGCAGATAACCTGAACACCAGGTATACTGCTTTACAGCACCATAGCTTAACTGTCAATTTTAGAATTAGAGCCAACTGGTCTTGGAGGAGAAAAATGATTTTAGTTCCCTACTTTGGACCCTGAAGTTTTTAGAAGATTGACTCTTTTTGGAGACAGTCTCTTCAATAAATGGTGCTGGGAAAATTGGACAGCTACATGCAAAAGAATGAAACTTGACCACTATCTCACACCATACACAAAAATAAACTCCAAATGGATGAAAGACCTCGATGTGAGACAGGAATCCATCAAAATTCTAGAGGAGAACATAGGCAGCAACCTCTACGACATCAGCCAAAGCAACCTTTTTCATGACACATCCCCAAAGGCAAGAGAAACAAAAGATAAAATGAATTTATGGGACTTCATCAAGATTAAAAGTTTCTGCACATCCAAGGAAACAGTCAGAAAAACTAAGAGGCAGCCCACGGAATGGGAGAATATATTTGCAAATGACACTACAGATAAAGGACTGGTATCCAAGATCTACAAAGAACTTCTCAAACTCAATACACGAGAAACAAATAAACAAATCAAAAAATGGGCAGAAGATATGAACAGACACTTTTCCAATGAAGACATACAAATGGCTAACAGACACATGAAAAAATGTTCAAAATCATTAGCCATCAAGGAAATTCAAATCAAAACCACACTGAGATACCACCTTACGCCAGTTAGAATGGCAAAAATAGACAAGGCAAGAAACAACAATTGTTGGAGAGGATGTGGAGAAAGGGGATCCCTCCTACATTGTTGGTGGGAATGCAAGTTGGTACAACCACTCTGGAAAACAGTGTGGAGGTCCCTTAAAAAGTTAAAAATTGAGCTACCCTATGATCCAGCCATTGCACTACTGGGTATTTACCCCAAAGATACAGACGTAGTGAAGAGAAGGGCCATATGCACCCCAATGTTCATAGCAGCAATGTCCACAATAGCTAAATCGTGGAAGGAGCCGAGATGCCCTTCAACAGATGACTGGATTAAGAAGTTGTGGTCCATATATACAATGGAATATTACTCAGCAATCAGAAAGAATGAGTTCTCAACATTTGCTACAACATGGACGGCACTGGAGGAGATAATGCTTAGTGAAATAAGTCAAGCAGAGAAAGACAACTATCATATGATTTCTCTCATCTATGGAACATAAGAACTAGAATGATCAGTAGGGGAAGAAAGGGATAAAGAAAGGGGGGTAATCAGAAGGGGGAATGAAACATGAGAGACTATGGGGGATGTACTGTATGGTGACTAACATAATATAATAAAAAATCATTATTAAAAAAAAAAAAAAAAAGAAGATTGACTCTTTTTGGAGAAGAAGGGAATCAGTAGAAGAAAGTTTGAACGCACTGTATCATCCTATTGTCGGAGAGGATGTGGAGAAAGGGGGTCCCTCCTACATTGTTGGTGGGAATGCAAGTTGGTACAGCCACTCTGGAAAACAGTGTGGAGGTCCCTTAAAAAGTTAAAAATTGAGCTACCCTATGACCCAGCCATTGCACTACTGGGTATTTACCCCAAAGATACAGACGTAGTGAAGAACGAGTTCTCAACATTAGACAAAGATTTTAAAATGAATATGTTTAGGTGTGCCTGGGTGGCTCACTCAGTTAAAGCATCTACCTTCCGCTCAGGTCATGATCCCAGCCTCAGGCTTCCCGCTCAGTGGGGAGTCTGCTTCTTCCTCTCCCCTACCTCTCCCCGCTCATGCTTTCTTTTTCTCTCAAATAAATAAAATCTTAATAAAATAAAATAAATATGTTTAATGATGCTTAAAAAGTAAATGAAGTAGTATCTTTCGCTTGAAAAACAGGGAAATTAGAACACAAAGAAGGCAAAAATGAGACAATAAGAAAATTTACCAATTAAAATATTGGTTATTAAATATATATTCATTGAATCAAAAACACATTGAATAAACCTTAGACAGTGATTTAATAATTAGCAAATTAGAAGACAAAACAGGAATTAAGACAGGTGGAACATAAAAGACATAGTGACTTAAATGTTCTTGCAAAAACTAGTAGAAAAGGAGGGTTGTAGATCATTTTTGGCTTGACTAAGTCAGGGTTTTTACATTAATTTGAGATGGTCTGAACACCAAAGGCAGTAATTCAGAAAAATAAAATGGAAGAAAAGACAAAAGCCATTTTCAGAAAGAGATAAACTGAAAACAACAAGCCGGTTGCTAGGTAGCCATTGGTGTCAGTAGCCACAGGAGCTGGGATTCAGCATTTCTAGGACTGTGAGGGCTGTGACCGTCCAGGCTGCTGAACTGAAGCCAGCTTCACCTGCCCCATAAAAAGAGTGAAGGAGGAATGTCAGCTATAATCTGGTAAAGGCACCATTTGAGGATAGATTGAAGAAAAAAGGAGAATGTATTACTCATGCTTAGAAACCAGTTTGCCTGAGACAGGCAGGAAAATGACATTGAGGAGAAGGCCTAAGCCATGTCGGCCTCTTGAACAGTCTGTTCCATGCATACACCAGTAGGATTCTGGGAAGAACTGGGAACCAGAAGAGCCACAGAGGGTAGGAGGGTGGAACAAAGGGCTGGCTAGCCCCGCAGAGTTGAGCATGCTTTCAACCTGCTGATAGAGACTAAAGGTGCAGCGAGAAGGTACTGCACCAGAGGGTGCAATAGAACTGGGAAAGACGTGGCATGTGCTGCAGGGGATTAGATGCTGCCTCTCTGGTTGTCTGGGAACTGAGGAGACCAAATGGGAGGATGAGAAAAGACATGGCTGGCTGGAGACAAATGAGCCCTCCTCTCACCCTTGAGCACCATGCAATCCCTAACAGGCCCCTGGCCAGGAAGACTCTCTGTCAGAATGCTCTAGAATCATGCTGTCCAGGATGGTAGTCACTATACATGTGGCTAGTCCACATTTGATATCTGGAAAACTCTGCACAAGTCTTTCCTCCCACATCTTTTGATTTGGAAATGCTACTGCTGATTTTTCTGGATACCTAAGAGGCATTTGAATTATAATTTTCAAAAACACGGTAAGCAAGGGGAGCCTGGGTGGCTTGGTCAGTTAGTTAAGTGTCTGTCTTTGGCTCAGGTAATGATCTCGGGGTCCTGGGATCAAGCTCTGAGCTGGGTTCCCTGCTCAGTGGGGAGTCTGCTTGTCCCTCTCCCTCTGCCCCTTCTCCTGGTCTCTCTCTCTCTCAATAAATAAAATCCTAAAAAACAAAACCATAGTAAGCAACACCACATACCACCTACGATTTTATCTTTCTTTGAAATCTCCAAAGACATATTAGGAACTTGCCTTTGTTATAAATATCGGTTATCAGCATATATCACCATATGATACCATAATTGCTAACAGTGTAAGAAATTAAGTGTCATCTGGACTGACCCTATGACAGAAGCTGAAAGGTATTTTTGGAAGAGTTCCCTGATTTCAGCTTCTTATTGGTCTCATTTTCAAAAAGCAGAGTAGAGAGGAAAGCTGATTATGTGAGCTTTCTGATTGCCCAGATTCTGAAGAAATAGTACTCTCTTGTAATTAAATTGTAAGAAGTTAATTGTATTTAAATTGCACAGTATTTGAGAAAATCTGTCACTTCTCAGAATTCACTCTGAGAACAAAACTGAAATGACAGAGTAATTAAAACCTGATATGTAGACGTTTTCAGGTGGTTCTTGTCTAGGTTGGAATATAATGGTTTTTTATTTTCTAAAGCTTTTGTTGTGTTATTTTCCTTTACACCGGTGGGTCAGAAATATTATAACATCTCCGCTCACAGGGTCCTGGGTTATTAATCTGAGAAAGGGCAAGCAATTTTTTCACATTTTTGTGTATTTGCTTACATCCAGAGGTGGATATAAACCATCACCACCTACTGCTTTATAAAAATCCTTCTTAGTTTTTAATTGCACAAATATTATTTTCTTTTTATTATTTATTTTTTTTTGAGTATAGTTGACACACAATGTTAACATTAGTTTCAGGTGTACAACTTAGTACTTTGACAAGTTTATATGTTATGCTATGTTCACCACAAGTGTAGCTACCATCTGTCACATTACATTGCTATTATAGTATCACTGACTGTATTTCTTACCCTCTGCCTTTTATTCCTGTGATTTATTCATTCCATAACTGGAAGCCTGTATCTCTTTTTCCCCTTCACCCATTTTGCTCACCCCCACCCTCCTCCCTTCTGGCAACCATCAGTTTGTTCTCCTTATTTATAGGTCTGATTCTGCTTTTTACTCTTTTTTTTTTTTTTTTAGATTCCACTTATGGTTATATTTTTAATGTTAATAATCTAAGTAATGCAGGTAAGGCAAACATTTTTGTTATTCTGCATATTCCCATCTACTCTGCTGCCCTGAGAAAACTGGGTACTTATTTATATATTCTTCCTGAGAGATCCTGCCTCATTTACACATATCTATACCTACCTTGAAATACATAGTTTAGGTTGACCTTTCTAAAAATAACACCATATTATAACATTGTTCAGGCATATCTTTTAGAAAATGTTCCATGTTAATATGAAGGAACCTTGTTCCTTTTAACTGCTGGGTTGTATTCCCTTGAACAGTTGTGCCCTATCTATTAAACCATTCCTCCCTTTATGGGCACTTAAGATGACCCACTTTTCACTATTACAAATAGTGCTGCAATGAACTTCACCGTTTATAAAAAGGCTGAATGGAGATGGAGACAGTAAACACACTCTTAACTTCACAACCAAGTGGGGGAAAAAATGAAATTACAATGGAAATGCATAACAGCAGAACAAGGGTATATTGGCCAACTGGTGCTAGGCACAGGAGATCCTTCTTTGGTACTCTGTGAAGACTTCTTGGTGACCCAATTTATCGGCGAATTAAAATGCCAAGTCAAAGCATGTTTTTTTAAGCATGTCAGATACAAGGAGTTTATGCAAGGATGTAAGTAACAATATGAATCTGTTAACATATGTGGATTGCTGCAGGGGTAGGGAAAACATAATAGGACTGCATATTCAATCACTGGACTTCAATAGGGAGCCCTACGTGGCCTAAAATGCCTGGGAAACCTAGTGAAAGAAAGAGATTTCTAAATCTTTGAGAGTCCCGTCTGATTCTTATTTATGTAACTACTCCCTTATCTCAAAGAAAGGTTTTAAAATTAGGTTTGGCAGAAAGGCCCATGGCCAGGAAAACTCAGGTAGAGCCCAGGAATAAAATTGTCTGGAAACATTCTTTCCCCTGTATAGCTTGTTGGGATGAGCCATTATGTGTTGAGGTAGTCAGCCCAATAATCCTAATCCTACCATTGGAAGGAACCACAGAGATGATCAAAGGCCACTCTCTTATTTGTTGGAGATGGTAACCAAAGCCTGGAAAGGAAAAGTGACTTGGGCAATGTCACAGAGCTAGTTAGTGTCAGAGCCAGGAGCAGAGCTATACTCAACCAGCCCTCTACTTCCTGTGTTAGCACCCTCTCCATCACTACCCGGTGTTTAAACTGTTCCTGTGCTTCTGCCTGGAAGTGCTATTTCTGCTCGCCACTTTCTTAGCCATGTGACTAACAGTTTTCCATTTAAGTGAAGATTCTGTCCTTGGTTATAGGGCACAGAGAAAGATGCTTAGTCAGCCAGGGTTGTTCCCAGCTTCTGTGGTGTCTACTGCAAGATTAATTTTTATCTGATGTTATGTCTCTGCACATCTTTGAAGCACAGCTTTGTGGCAAACCACAACACACATCTTGCTTAAAGTGGTCATTCATTTCCCCATTAAAATCAATTTTGCAAACTCCAGTGGAATGACCAGGCTCTGGTACTCATTCTTCCCCCCCTTGGTCTGACTACGTTTAAATATGTGAATCCTCTGACCCCCCATCTTCTCTTCTTTGGCCCTGGCACTCTAACCCTTATATTTACTGATTTCCACACCAGGGCCATATTACTTTTGTTGTGATTCTGACAGATTGTAAAAATGGCTGCAGTTCTTCCCTTCACAGTAATTATGCCCCTTGCATGTGACTTTGAAGCTTTTCCTATCAAGAAGTGAAGTTTATTTTCCCACCCCTCTAATCTAGGCTGGCTGTGTGACTTGCTTTGGTTAACAGAATGTGGTGAAAGTGACAGTGTGCCAGCTCTGAGTTTGGACTTCAAAAGGTCTATACATTTCTATATATGTTTGTTCTCTTGGACACCTACTTAGCCTTCATGTGAACAAGCTTGATCTAGCCTGCTGGAGCATGAGAGACCATGTGGAGCAAAGATGAGCTGTCCCAGATCAGCCAGACCTCTAACTCACTTGGCAGCTGAGTACAAAGGCATGAGTCAGTATAGCCTATAAAGCTGACCTATAGAATTGTGATCTAAATAAACGATGGTTTTTTTAAGCCACTAAGTTTAAGGGGTTTGTTATGCAGCAAAAGCTAACTGATATAGATCCCTTTATTCTTGTTTGCAGGAATGTTTATTAAATTGGGCCTCTCAGGGCAAAGAGACTGTTTCCCACTTAGTTCTGTATATTACCTAGATTAGTAACTTAATAGAAACTTAAAAAAATTATTTTCTTGAGGGGCATAGGGAAATGGGAAAGACTGATGAAGCTGTGATTCCCATTTTTCCTCTACACTCAGCCCACCCCAACCTCTACAGCCTGTGATTAAGGAAATAAATGGAAATCACAGTATGTAGGGCATGCCATTAATCAATTCTAATAAGGATAGTAAGACAAGTAGCAGAAAATTATCTCCTTACAAAAGATTGTATAAAAAATGCAGAAGGAAAATTATCTAGGGACAGGGTGAAAATCCTATAATTTTTCAAACATCCTGGCTTCCCTGATTTTTGCTGCCATTTCTTTGCCACTGTCTTAGGTTCTTACCTTTGAGGCTGCCTCAGTTCCTTTAGAAAAGCAGTAGTTCATCCATTCCACTCCAGACTCTCTAGCAGGGGAGTGCTGGGGGTTACGCCACCAGATTGCTATGACCAGGGCTGTTTTAAGTCCTTCTTAAACCCTAGACACGAATTTCTGGAAGCTCTTTCCACACCACCTTTAACATGTTAAAATGTGCTCACATCCCACAATTTAATATAATTTATACATAACTCTTCAAGTTGCATTTGACTAGCTGACATTATATTATATATTAAAGATAGCTAAGTACACATTAATGGTTACTTTGCAGTTTTATTTCTGTATTTTGGCGTCATTAATTCTGCTGTTCATCTTCAGGTCTGAAACATTTTCACAGGTCCTTGAAGGGCTCACAGGTTCTGGGCTCTGTGCCTATAGGTACCTAACAGGAAAGTCATCCTGGCCTAATCAATCAACAACAGGTATTTATTGAACACCTAACATCTACAAAGCATCACACTAAAGTCTTCATCAGGCAGCTACTTACCATGCCCAGCTACTTACCATGGCCAGCTGCTGAGCTAAGTGCTGAGAACCAGGATAAAGGCCCAGTAGCTTTTGCTCTTGAGGGCTCTAACTTAGCTAAGCTTTGGCTCAAAGTAAAGCAGATGAAAAGAATTGTGGAGTTTGCATCTTTTCAAACCTCCACGGCCTTCTCCCTTAATCTACCATAAGGGTGAGGGGAGGTTATTTGAGGTCATCACCACCTTCAACCTCTGGCAGCAAAGGAAGACTGAACGGATACTCCTAATTCCTACTTATAGCTGATCTTGGGTCAAGTTCTTAAATTCCTGCCCTAGCAAAGCCAGGATGGTCTCACAATAGACATGGTGATCTCTATCTAGGCCAAAAGCAGGATTTGGGAATAACTGGTATCCACAAACTCAAAGCTGACACTCGTCTACTCAGAGCTGATGGTTGGGGTAACATAGAGGACCTCCTCCACGAGCTTAGCCTTTCTGTGCTGGGTCAGAATGCTGTGTTTTTCATGTTCATTAGTAGGTATGCTGGTTTGCCAGAACCTTGTAAGAAATGCTTTATAGCCTGAATAGGCAAAACACTGAACTATTAAGTGGCTCCTGTGGTTCAGCAATTTTTAGGCCATTCCGAAGGGTCTAGTTTTATAGTAAGCCCCCTCAGGCCTTTTTGAAGGAACCACCTTAAAAATCAACTCAAGAGTGGTGTTTTACCTGGCTTCTCAAACTCTCCTGGGCATACAGATGCCCTGGAAACACTATTAAAATGTCAATTCTGATTCAGTAGGTCTAGGGTAAGGCCTGAGAGTCTGCATATCTGTCTCTGGCATCGATGCTGAATGCTAAACTACACTTTGAATAGCAAGCCATTTACAGTTTACCAAGAGCCTCTCACAGACTTTGTCTCATTTGATTAATGCACCAACTATGTGAAGCCTTAGCATCCCCATTTCACAAAAGAGCAATAGGCTCAGATGGCTTGCTTTAAAACTACCAGCTAATAAATGGCAGAGCCAGCATCTCTAATCCAAGTCTTTTGATTTTGTTCAGCATCATTGCCATTCACTCACAGCCCCAGACTACTTTTCTTATTACTTTACCTCCCATGTCTTGTGAGGTCATTTGTCTCGAGGTTAAAGTCCAGAGTTAATTTCATACTTTTCAAACCTTTGAGCTGATAACCTGATCCTGCTTTTCATGCTGTATGGCAGTTGGGAAAGAAAAGATTTTCAAAAGCAAAGCGAAAAGGCTTGCAGTGGTTTTGTATGAAGTGATTACGCCTGCTAGGAAACCAATCATGCTTGGAAACACTGCTTAGAACAGTTAAATGAATAGGCTTTCCATTGGGGTTTGCAATTAGAGGGTTTCAAATGGGGCAGAGACTGAGTTTCAGGTCCACAGACTTGGTGACAGACTGCTGTTTTCTATTCCTGACAAAAATAAAAGATTGTGGACCCAGGAGGCCATGGTCTTTTCTGTGGAAACAAAGATGTATTTAATTTTGGGGTTGTACTTATTACATTGCAGACACTCAGCCAGATGCTTTGCAAACATCACCTCCAATACTAAGAGCAAGGCTGAGAGGTAAGTTATAGTATCTTCATTTTACAGATTAAGAAACTGAGGCTCAGAATGGTTAAACAGTGAGGACACTACAGTGCCTGATTGAACACAGCACGGCTGACTGTGTCTGATATGTGGGCTCTCACCACTTTACCACTCTACCTCTGAAACAGAAAATCAGGGAAGTTAAAGGGCGGCGAGTCTAAAGCTAATCTAATTCTGGTAGCCCCTGACTCAGGGAGGCAGGGCCCCTCACCTTCTCTCCTGGTATTCCTTTGGAACATCTGTTGTTGAACTGTGTCAGACCACCATTCTTTTCTCCTTCTTTTATTAAAAAGTCCTTACTAAGTTATAAGAATAATATAATGAACTTCTGTACCCCTCCCACAAATTTACCAACAGTGAACTTTTGCCACATTTCTATGTGTACATGTGTAGTTTTTTTTCCTGAATGATTTGAAACCATAAAAATAACCTTTACCCTTAAAAACTAGGGACAAAGGCATTCTTTTACATATCCACAGTACAATTATGATCAGGAATTTTAACAAGGCATTCTTTTACATATCCACAGTACAATTATGATCAGGAATTTTAACAATGACAAAACTACCATCTAATAAATGACTTGTATTTCAAATGTCACTAATTGTCTCAATAATGTCCTTTATAGCTACTTTTTTTTTTTTTTTCCTGATCCAGGGTTTAATCCAAGATCATGTAGTGCATTTACTTGTCATGTCCCTTTAGTCTCTTTTAATCTGGAACCGTTTCTCAGTCAGGTCACTGCTGTTGATCCAGCACTTTTACAAGTCCTTGGAAAGGATGCCACTAAAGTTTGAGGGATCCTGAGTACACCCTGCTGAATGAGTGGATACCATGCTATCTTCTCCTTAGTCTGTCAAATTTGCCACCTGCTTCTGCTGACTCTCTTTGAGAGACAAAGTGCCCAACTTGGCAGAGAGTGCTGGGAACAACGCTGTTTACAGGAGCCAAGGCCCATTTTGATGCAGTCTTCAAGCCTCCCCACCCTGCACCTGGGCAAGCCAGATGGTTCTTAAAGCAGCACTTTCTCTTGGCACCTCTTCATTTCTGAGGCATTCAGACAGGGAGTTATGCTCTCAACAAATCCCTCCCCCCATTAAAAAAAATCAACACAGATTGTTCCTAATTTAAAACTCTCCCTGGTTTTCTTTCTGGAATCGTTGGTGGAGATTAAGAAGCCCCCAAATCAGGGGTCACACAATTGGTTTGCGGCCAACTGGTTTCTGACAAAGTTCTTAAGAATTTTAAGACAGTCAATTAAGAACATTGGTCAAATTAGCCTTTGGTTCATCAAAGTTCTCCTCGTACTGATTTATGTCATGGGGACTGAAAATACCACATGAATTGTCATTCTTAATTTTTTGGATTCTGGAATTAAAACACCCAGGTTTCCATTCTCCTTAACTATCCAAGGCTGCTTTGAATGGTTTCTCTGAGTAAATGTGGTGCAAGATGAGAAAGTTAGTCTTTCCTCACACTGCCTTAGATGGTCCGCAAGAAGCACTGTTCTGCTTGCTGAAGTAGTTTTCAACCTGTTAGAGTTGGTATCAAAGAATATAGGATGCCCAGGTCATTTTACCTGAAATTCAAATATTGTGTGGCACATACTTATACTAAAAAATTGTTTGATGATTATCTGAAATTCAAATGTAACTGAGCATCCTGTATTTTATCTGGCAATCCTAAATCTAAACCCCATGGATCACCTTTTATGCTTGCTGGAGATAGCTGACACTAATGAGATTCAAAACAAGGGTGAATGATTCAACCATCATTCATCCAGCAAATGGACAACTGCATTACCATATTAATACTGGGATGATTTTTGATAAATAAAACTAAATATTGAACCTAAGTGCACACAGTTTTCATAGTAGAGATGCACAATCCTTTATCAATAATTTCAAAAGGTGAAACCCTCTGAAAACTGAGTTTTTTAATTTAACTCACTAGGCAGCAACATTCAACCCACATGATGCTATTTATTGTCTTTATTTCATTTAGTGTGAACTGTCATACTTTTTGCTATAGAAATATTTGTTTGATCATGGAGTGCTGCTCTAGAACCCCAAGGGATATTACATAATATATGATAAATATTGTATTACCTTTTAAAATATGAAAAATTCTGACCTCAAGAGTTTCAAATAAAGAACTGGGGCAGATTAAAAAATAGCCAAAAAGACTTTAAAACTGCATTGTCCAATATAGTAGCTATTAACTACATGTGGCCACATTGAACATTTGAAATGTGTCTGTCTAGTCTGAACTAAGATGCACTCTTCGTGTAAAATACACATTGGATTTCAAAAACTTAGCATGGAAAAAGAACATGAAATATATGATAACATGTTGAAATAATATTGTTTTGGATACATTAGATTAAATAAAATATATTATGAAATTTTCATCTGTTTATTTTTCCTAGTTATAATGCAGCTACTAAAATTTTTAAAATTACTGATGTAGCTCCTATTATATTTCTAGTGGACAGCACTGCTTTAGCGAATATCTAAGTAAAACTTTTCACAGTTGTGGAAACTGGATGAGAAATTGACATGGGTCATAGGGCAGTCAGTTGAGTCTGATTAAACTTTTGGTCTCCTGACTTGTGGTCTAGTGCTC
Organism: Ursus maritimus; assembly: GCF_017311325.1. Lineage (NCBI taxonomy): Eukaryota > Metazoa > Chordata > Mammalia > Carnivora > Ursidae > Ursus > Ursus maritimus. Next base: position 28,816,713 of record NW_024424453.1, read on the forward strand.
TTTCCATTTCCCCTTTACAAGACCTAATTCCAGCATGAAAATCCTCAAATGATAGGACTCTCAACAGTCTTCAGGCTCCATACTTGACACTGGAATTCTAAGACCATTTTCAGAGTCTGACTGAATATTTGTGGTTCTTACTGCTGCAAGTAGGAAAATCAAGCACCAACTTGGAACCAATAGTTTCAGGCATAAGAAGAGGAGACTCAGAGAAGCAAATGAAAAAGATTTTTATCTCACTAGTTCTGTTTGATGAGATATTTCTTTTTTTTTTTTAAAGATTTTATTTATTTATTTATTCGACAGAGATAGAGACAGCCAGCGAGAGAGGGAACACAAGCAGGGGGAGTGGGAGAGGAAGAAGCAGGTTCACAGCAGAAGAGCCCAATGTGGGGCTCGATCCCATAACGCCAGGGTCACGCCCTGAGCCAAAGGCAGACGCCTAACCGCTGTGCCACCCAGGCGCCCCGAGATATTTATCAACAAGTTCAGAACAGGAGAGGCTTTAAATGCCCTGCCTGAAAGGCAGCAGAATTTCACTCAGAGGCTGTAGTAGAGGTAAGCTCCTGCATCAACTCTGCTGGGAATGGGTCAGGGGTGGAAACTCATACTTAGCAAAAAGTATGGAGATGTGACTCACTCTGGTTGACAAATCATACAAAGGTCCACTACCTTCAGAAAGATCACCTCTTACAAACAAGGTATTCAGTTAATCAGATCCTAGTCACCTGAGGAAATGGTAAGTACTATTGCAGTGGGAAGGGAGTCATTTGGTCAGCAATAACACAACACCACAAGAGGCAGTGGAAAAGGACTTCTTGCCTATCAGCATACACTGTATTTGGCTCAGGGAAAAAAAAATCTCCAAAGGGAGCAGGACAAAGAACTTTGGGGGACAAAACTAAGCTACCAGCTAAGTGGAAGCCACCCTGTGAAAGTAAATGCAAACTCTACCCCCCCCCTTTTTTTAAAGATTTTATTTATTTATATGACAGAGAGACAGCCAGTGAGAGAGGGAACACAGCAGGGGAGTGGGAGAGGAAGAAGCAGGCTCCCAGCGGAGAAGCCCGACGTGGGACTCGATCCCGGAACCGCCAGAATCACGCCCTGAGCCAAAGGCAGACGCTTAACGACTGTGCTACCCAGGCGCCCCAAACTCTACCCCCCTTTTAAAAAAAGATTTAATTTTAAGTAATCTCTACACCCAATGTGGGGCTCAAACTTACAACCCTGAGATCAAAAGTTGTATGCTCCACTGACTGAGGCAGCTAGGTGCCCCTGTAAACTCCCTTTTGATGTGTCCAGGCCAGGTCTGGGGAGTTCTTAAGGGCTGACATTCCCAGGCACTGCTCATTTAGCAGAGGCCTTGGTCTCTCCCATCAATCGAGAAGGAATTTTCAAAGTCATGAGAAAGAGAGAAGGAAGCCCAGGCAATATGGTCTCGGCAGGACTCCATTTGTATTTGACAGAAGCACAGACCATCAGAAAAGCTAAATTAACATCTGCAGCCTTGTCCTCAGCATCCTGGAACAACCTAGAGAAACCTGAGAAGGCTCCTATAGCTGGGGAGGCTGCTATAATTTGACACTATGGAGGCACCTGCTGCACAGATAATTTTAGCTGTTTGAAAGCATTGCTGGCTGAATAAAAAAGAATGAAATCTTGCCATTTGTAACAGCGTGGATGGAGCTAGAGAGTATTATGCTAAGTGAAATAAGTCAGAGTAAGAAATACCAAATGATTTCACTCATATGTGGAGTTTAAAAAAATGTAACAGAGGAACATAAGGGAAAAAAGGGGAGGCAAACCATAAAACAGACTCTTAACTATAGAGAACACACTGAGGGTTGCTGGAGGGGAGGTGGGCTGGGGCGTTGGGGGGATGGGTTAAAAGGGTGATAGGTATTGAGGGCACATGCTGTGATGAGCACTGGGTATTGTATGTAAGTGATGAATTACTACATCCTACACCTGAAACTAATATTACACTGTATGTTAACTGAAATTTAAATAAAAACTTGGAAGAAAAAAAAGCATTGTTGGCTGTATTCACTCATTTACACAAACTAGCTGGGTGTCTAGGAAGCACTGGGGTGGGGAGAACTTGGCCTAGGGGTCACACTGGGCTGTCTGAATTTTTGCTTAACTGAAAAAGTTAATCTCTCTCACTTACTTTCTCACAATCTCTTCATTAGTAAAATGGACAAAAAATATGCCCCAGAGGGTTCTGTCAGGTATAAATGAGATATAGGTAAGCTCTTGAAGAGTATCTGAAATGTCAGTCTGGGCCTTTTCATGTGACCCTAAGTCCTTTCTCACACAGTGGTAGCCAGCTGTCCACCCTTTCTCTCCTCTCCTCAGTCCTCCTCTCCACCTTCATCCCTGCCCTCCCCCCTCTCTTTGAGAGCACCACACAGGGTTCATAATCCACTACCTGTTGCAAATGGAAGGAATACAGCATCCTGAAATGAACATTTTACCATTTAGCTGATTTAATGAATCAAAAATTGCCCACTTAGAAAAATTTTAAAACGGTGTATCATTTACAGCTTGACTAGTATTTAAAACCTGCAGTCTTTTTAACACTCAGCCAAAAGACACAATTCAGAGCTCAGAGACAGGGAACTTTGAAATATGCATCCACTCCTACCTCTGTCCTGCTCCTGTGGGGGCAAGAAAGAGGAGGAAAGTGTTGGAAGCAGATTCAGTGTTCAGTTGGCTCTCACTAGGAAATGTTAGCTATAATTTTCAAGAGTTGGATAAAATCCAAGGCTCCTGATGAATGAACAAAAGACAGTCTAATAGTCAGGATAGCACTATGCCCACTTGATAGGAAAAAAAAGAGACACACTTATTATTCATTCCACTAGGCAGACACTGTTTTATCCCTAAGAAAATATACACATATTTGGGTGGGGGGATGGGATAACCAGGTGATGGGTATTAAGGAGGGCACGTGTGGTAATGAGCACTGGGTGTTTTACGCAACTAATGAATTGTCGAACACCACATCAAAAACTAATGATGTACTATATGCTGGCTAATTGAACATAATAATAAAAAATAATTTTAAAAATAAAAATAAAAACAAATTAAGGGAAAATGTAAATTTTCCTGGCCTCTGGCATCTATGTAGGACAACTACTGCAGATGCAATGATTAACTTTGCCGAAATATTAGAACCACCTGGAAATAATTTATCAAATCCCAATGATTGGAACCCCACCTTTAGAGACTGAGATTTAATTGGTTTGGGTGGAGCTAAAGCATTAGTATTTTCTAAAAGATCCCCCAGATGATTCTATGCACATGGTTCTTCCACTTTGATCACCAGACCAGCAACATTAGCAACAGAACCTGTGAACTTTTTACCCATTATTAGGCTACACCCTGGACCTGGTGAATAAGAAACTCCAGTTTGGGGGCCCAACAGTCTGTGTTAAAAAATCGGCAAAGAAGAAGTCAAAATGTCTCTCTTTGCAGATGACATGATACTCTATATGGAAAACCCAAAAGACGCCACTCCCAAACTACTAGAAACTATAGAGCAATTCAGTAATGTGGCAGGATACAAAATCAATGCTCAGAAATCAGTTGCATTTCTATACACGAATAATGAGACTGAAGAAAGAGAAATTACGGAATCCATTCCATTTATAATAGCACCAAAAATCATACGTTATCTCAGAATTAACTTAACCAGAGAGGTAAAGGATCTATATTCTAGAAACTACAAATCACTCTTGAAAGACATTGAAGAAGACACAAAACGATGGAAAAATATTCTATGTTCATGGATCGAAAGAATAAACACAGTTAAAATGTCTATGCTACCCAGAGCAATCTACACTTTCAATGCCATCCCAATCAAAATACCAATGACATTTTTCAAAGATCTGGAACAAACAGTCCTTAAATTTGTGTGGAACCAGAAAAGGCCCCAAATCGCCAAGGAACTGTTGGAAAGGAAAAACAAAGTTGGGGGCATCACAATGCCGGATTTCAAGCTATACTACAAAGCTGTGATCACCAAGACACCATGGTACTGGCACAAAAACAGACACATAGACCAATGGGACAGAATAGAGAACCCAGAAATGGACCCTTGGCTCTTTGGGCAACTAATCTTTGACAAAGCAGGAAAAAACATCCAGTGGAAAAAAGACAGTCTCTTCAATAAATGGTGCTGGGAAAATTGGACAGCTACATGCAAAAGAATGAAACTTGACCACTCTCTCACACCATACACAAAGATAAACTCCCAATGGATGAAAGACCTTGATGTGAGACAGGAATCCATCAAAATCATTGAGGAGAACATAGGCTGCAACCTCTTTGACATCGGCCACAGCAACTTTTTTCATGACACATCTCCAAAGGAAGAGAAACAAAAGATAAAATGAACTTGTGGGACTTCATCAAGATCAAAATCTTCTGCACAGCCAAGGAAACAGTCAAGAAAACTAAGAGGCAGCCCACGGAATGGGTGAAGATATTTGCAAATGACACTATAGATAAAAGACTAGTATCCAAGATCTACAAAGAACTTCTCAAACTCAATACACATGAAATAAATAATCGAAAACAAAAATGGGCAGAAGATATGAACAGACACTTTTCCAATGAAGACAAATGGCTAACAGACACATGAAAAAATGTTCAAAATCATTAGTCATCAGGTAAATTCAAATCAAAGCCACATTGAGATACCACTTTTCGCCAGTTAGAATGGCAAAAATGGACAAGGCAGGAAACAACAAATGCTGGAGAGGATGTGGAGAAAGCGGATCCCTCTTACATTGTTGGTGGGAATGCAAGTTGGTACAGCCACTCTGGAAAACAGTGTGGAGGTCCCTTAAAAAGTTAAAAATTGAGCTACCCTATGATCCAGCCATTGCACTACTGGGTATTTACCCCAAAGATGCAGATGTAGTGAAGAGAAGGACCATATGCACCCCAATGTTCATAGCAGCATTGTCCACAATAGCTAAATTGTGGAAGGAGCCGAGATGCCCTTCAACAGATGACTGGATTAAGAAGATGTGGTCCATATATACAATCGAATATTACTCAGCCATCAAAAAGAATGATTTCACATCATTTGCAGCAACATGGACGGGACTGGAGGAGATTATGCTAAGTGAAATAAGTCAAGCAGAGAAAGACAATTATCATGTGGTTTCAGTCATTTATGGAACATAAGAAATAGGAAGATCGGTAGGAGAAGAAAGGGAAGAAGAAAGGGGGGGTAAACAGAAGGGGGAATGAACCATGAGAGACTGTGGACTCTGGGAAACAAACTGAGGGTTTCAGAGGGGAGGGGGGTGGGGGATTGGGATAGGCCGGTGATAGGTATTAAGAGGGCACGTATTGCATGGTGCACTGGGTGTTATACACAAGTAATGAATCATGGATCATTACATCAAAAACTGGGGATGTACTGTATGGTGACTAACATAATAAAAAATTATTATAAAAAAAAAGTGCAAAACTGTGGCCTGGTCCTAGACTTGGCTCTGCCTATGGTTAGTTGTGTGACTTTGGGCAGTCCTTTAGCCTCCTGAGGCTTTGATGTCCATCAACTATAAACAGGATAAGTTGATTTGGAAGGTCAGTTCAGGTCTAAACTTAGCTGGTTCTATGTAGTAATAAGAGTAGGGTCTATGGGATTCCCTGCACCTCAAGGAAGTTCCTAGAAGTCTGTTTTCAGATACTACAATAAATCCACTTTTAGAAAAATGTGTATGGTGTTCCTACAAGGCTGAGTTAGAGGATCCAGCATGCTCTTTCAATGCCCTAAGTATTAGACCACAAATCAGATATCTACTAATGAAAAAAAGACAGAAAAAGTCCTAGGTGAGGGAATAGCCTATTTGGACTTATTGATGAGAATCTGGGAATTTGATGGCCTTAGGGAAATGATAAGGCATGAACTTAAATGGAAACTCCTCTCAGAGGCCTGCTTTAACTACTAAAGCAGAGTTAAGAGTTCACAATCTAATGTCAATGTATTTTTATTATGATGCATTAATTTTGCCAATAGCTGTTGATTACTTGTGTACCTATTTACATCTTTATGAACCACCTGAGGTCTTTGAAGACAGAGGTTGTGTAGGACTCCTCTCTGCCTCCTTGGTGCATACCTAACACAGAGCCTAACCCAGCAGTCATTCAGATGAATGAATGTAAGGTGGCAGGAATATGGCAGCCTGCAGGCTAGAGAAGGATGAAATCATAAAAACAAGGTTGGATTGTTTCTAGGTAGGGGCTGGCTCATGATAGTCTGTAAATGTAATCTTTGAGCTTTGCCTCCTCTAACTCCCAGGAGAATCAGAGGAGTGCCTGGTGTCCCTGCAAATGAGACAATTCCTGAACTCACACACTAGCTGGGTAATCCTGTAAAGCCAACTGAACCATACTGTTAATTCCTGCTCCCTGTCTTATGAACAGCATCTAAGGGCTAGAAAGACTTATATTTTTCTCTAGAAATCCAACATCACATAAGAAATCATTTCCAAGCAATGACTTTTGAACCACGAAATTTAAGTATTTCTATTGAAAGATGATAACCCTGTAATAGGGAAGTTTTGGGCCTTGTGAGAGAGGTTTTGAACATAGCACTTGATGGGTAAAAAGTTAATATTTTCTAATGACACTTTGATGTCGTTGGTTCAATTCCCTAGATAATTTGCCTCTGCAGGGCTGTGAAGCCCTGCCTATTTCCTGGTTCTCTTCCTGTTTCCTAGTTCTTCCCCTTATACATCAGTCTTGACCTTCTTCCTCAATTAGTTTGCTCAATCTTGCCTGGTTTCTCCAATTCTCCTTGTTGGCCCCTTGGAAATGGTGAGGGTGGTACGAGGTAGGGCAAAGGGCATGGCATGACTGCCCAAATGCTGGGGTAAAGTTTTGGGGTGCAGAGATAGGTTGTGTGATCATCTGAAGTAACTAGGAGTGGTAAGAATCAAAGTCACTAAAAATAGCATCGTGGGATGGTCCAAAGTCAAAATAGTGGGGGTTTTTTGTTTTCAATGGGATGGCTTAGAAGAGGGGCTTTAGCACCTCAGTAATTCCATCACCAGTTCCTCTGCCCAAGCTGCACCAAGGAAGGTTGGGGCTGAGGTTATGGCCCTTTTCCTGACAGAGCTGTGTGCTGATTTGGGGTGGCTGGAGAATTGTGTGTATATATGTGGGGTCATTCTTCAAGCAGGGAGAAAATCCTAGCAGCAAAAATTGGCTAATATGACCAAGAAACAAAAGGCTTCAGCCACATCTGACTGCCAAGGTCTTTCTGAGAGCAGAAGATGTCCATAACTGCCTATTTCTGGGCAGGACTCAGAAAGTCCCTTCTTATGAAATAGGACCTATAACCTCCAGTCCCCAACCAAAAGCAGCCAAAAGCAGCCGGGTGTGGTAGAAAGGACACAGGCTTGAGAGGAATATCTGGGTTCGAGTTCTACATTTGCCTCTGCAAACTTGTGTGACCTTCACCAAGTCACAAACAACATTCTAATCACATTATCTCTAAATAAAGGCACTAAATGGGTTTCAAGGTCCTTTAGGATCTTTATTCAAATAACAGTACCTACGATGTTCTAGATACTTTCTAGGTGCTAGGGATATAGCAGTAAACACAAAAGACTAAAACTCCTGATTTCATGTAGCTTATATTCTAGTGGAGGGACCTTGATAATAAAGATAAGTAAATTATATTGTAGTTTAGAAGGTGATTAGTATTATGGGATGAAATATAGAAAAATAGGGTAAAGTTGGGAACTGGGGGAGAGGGTAACTTGTAAATTCTCTGATACATGATTTTTTGGAATCTCAAAGAATTACCCTCAAAAGTAAATCTTCTGAGGAATAGGGATGTGATGCCTGGCATGTTGACATAACCAAAAAGAGGAAAATGAAGTTTATCTTTCACAAAACAGTTGGGAATGATCTTAATTAGCATCTCTTCCCTCTTCACTATCTCATTTCCATGAGGAGAAAGTGGATCTCAATACTCACTTAGGGTTTGGGTTGGGAGTATCGACATGCAAGCCCCTGAAGCTCAGGAGGGGTGCAGTACAATTGAGAACGTCCTAGTTACAACTAGGGATGATCCTTGGGAATCCCACAGGAGGAGTTTATAGGTGACAGGTAGCTTAGAGCTTTACAACCTAAGGCAGTATAATTATTGGCAGTGTCAGATTTACTGGTTAGGGACTTACCTAATCACTCTAAATGGCAATGGGTAATTTCATAGCATTGTAAGAAGCCAGTTAAAAATGACTCAATAAATGATCAGTAACTCACTGGAAACTCTTCCTCCTCCATGAATAAAGCACCCTCATTGTGCCAGTGCTTGGTATTGTATTTTGGAGGTTCTTTCCCTTTCCCTTCGTCTCCTTCCCTCTTTCTCTGACTTTCCAGTCATTAATTCATATTCCCTGCCCCTCTCCCTCCTTCTTTTTTTGCAGAACTGGCTAACATAAGTTCTAAGATCCAGAACAAATTCATTTATATAACTTTCCTAATTGCAAAGAACTGGGTAGAGGAATGAAAGAAAAAAGCAAAGATTGACACAGAGCATCTGACAATTGGTGCTTGCCAGCCTGCAAACATCACACGATACACTTGTACTTAACAAGTGCAGAAACCACTGGGTGGTGGCTCCTGTTGACCATAATGCAAGTAATGGATTTCCTGGCAAACATTTACTGTGTGAGTCCCAGCAGTTAATTGGCTCCCAAATCTGATTCCAGAAAAGACAATGCTTGGAAAGGTCATCTGAAAATCAGGACATTTTCCAGAATGTGCATTATCTCATAGCTTTCCAAATCTCTGTTATCATATTATTCCATTCCTCATGGCCTCCTTTCTGAAAATTTAGGTATTCATTCTTAAGACACTCAGACAGCACAGATAAGCTGGTTGGAAAATAATATAAAACTTTACAACAGGAATATATTTGGTAGGTTCCTTTTGTTGGCACCACTTACATGACTACGATTTATAATAAAAGGAATGTCGTCTTGTTATTAGGCTGTATCATATTAACAGTGACACTGCATATACATAGCTCTCTGGACTCATTCTGTAGGTTCAGATAAAAATGTTTACAACATGCTCTCTAGCTTTGGAGTGGAGCAAATAGGACTTCTGTCCTCTTTTTTTTGTCAGCACTCGCATTCCTAATTATTTCTACTACATTCTCTATGATAGTACTTCTCAAATTTTTAGGTCCATACAAATCAGATTCTATTCAGTACATCTAGGGTGATGCCTGGAATCCTGCATTTCTACAAGCTCCCAGGTGATGCCAATGCTACCTGGCATTATGCTCCATGGATCACATTTTGAATAGCAAAGTTCTCCATTTCCATCCCACAACTGCCCTGGCCTGGGTCTGCATCATCTCACTGGACTTTATGATAGCTCACTGGCTCTTCTGTTCTAAACTCTTTTTCCATATTGTCCAAGAGACCTTTCTAAAACGTAAATCTGACACTATCAATTCTCTTCTTACTGCTCCTTGAGTGGCTTCACATTGCCTACTAAAGTCTCAGCTTCTTAATGATGGTCTTTGGACTCCTTCATGATTGGTTGGGCTCAGCACCTTGCCAGATTCTTCTGCCATTCCCCAATCTTAAGCTTATGTCCTTGTGTGGTAGCCATTCTCCACGATGATCTCAACAATCCTTGCCTAATACCCTTGTACATAATTCCCTCCCATGTTACATAAGACTAATCTGTGTAATCACTAGAATTTTATGTGACTTCCAAGATCAGATCATAAAAGATATTTTGACTTCTCCCGTGTCCTCTCTTTTTTTTTTTTAAAGATTTTATTTATTTATTCGACAGAGATAGAGACAGCCAGCGAGAGAGGGAACACAAGCAGGGGGAGTGGGAGAGGAAGAAGCAGGCTCATAGCGGAGGAGCCTGATGTGGGGCTCGATCCCATAACGCCGGGATCACGCCCTGAGCCGAAGGCAGACTCTTTAACCGCTGTGCCACCCAGGCGCCCCCTCCCGTGTCCTCTCTTGGATCATTTACTCTGGGAGAAGCCAGATGTCATGTCATGAAGACACATGGGCAGGCATATCAAGAAACCCACATGGTAAGAAACTGGGGCCTCTTGCCAACAGCCACGTGAGAGAACCATTCAGAAGCAGATCCTCCAGTCCTGATTAAGCTTTCAGACGACTAAAACCAAATGAGACTCCTATAGCAAGAACCCTTTAGCTAAGCCATTTCCAAATTCCTAACCCATAAGAAATAGTAAGATCAATAGTAAGTTTGTTGTTTTAAGTCATTCAGTTTGGGGGAAATTTGTTGTGCAGCAACAGATAACCTATACCTAGTATGCAGTTTCCCACAAGCCACTGGTCCCTCTTCTGGGAAAATCTTTCATCTTGATAACTCCTAATCATCCTTTAAGACCCAGATCTCTACATGTTTCCCTCAGGAAGCCCTCACTGACCTCTTCCCTCAAAGATTTGGCCAGATGCCTTTTCTTTGGGCTTCTATGATGCTTTGGGCATGTCTCCATAACTGTATTTCTTATAATGTCTAGTCATTATCTGTATGTCTCATAGCTCACTAGACTGTGAGCTCCTTAGATGCAGGGGATTGTGCCATTTTTGGTATCCTCAGTGCCAATCATAGTACCTAGCACATAGGTGGAATGAACAAACGAATGAAGTCAACTGCCCTGGAATCAGGACTTTACAGCAACTATATCCCTTTATGTTTGAAGTTCTTTAAGCATATGTCACTACTTGCTTGACTCAGCATCTCACACAGGCCAGCCATGACTCAGTTAATTAACTGCTTAATTTCCAGTTCTTTTTTTTATTACACCATTCCTTCACTGAGTAACTTCAATGGCTCTTAACCAAAGGGACACATCAGAATTACCTGTTGAGATTTAAAAGAACACATACACACAGAGTATGTGGCCCAGTACTGGCCCCAGAGATTCTGATTCACTAGCTGTGAGGTAAGCTCCAGACATATATTTTAAAAGCCTCCATAGGTGACTACTCATATCCAAGTTGCTATTCACTGGTTTATTGATGTTTAATCTATGTCCAAAGATAATAGGATGTTTATAAGAACAAAAAATTACTAAAACAAAACAACAATAACAAAAACTGAAACTCTTGTAAGGTATAATAATAAGAACAAGTGATGATAAGGCTGGGTGGTGGATATTATACCAGATAATCTAGGCTAGGAGAACTATTGCAAGTGAAAAAAAATTTTTTAGAGCTTCCTTGGAGCCAAGGAAAAAAGATTTGAATGAACTGCACAACTCCCAACATTTGAAAGTGGTAGCATGTAAGTTCACCTGTAAAGGCAACTTTTGCCCTCGTATTGAATTATAAGAGGAATTTATCTCCCAAGTCTTTATGTAAGAGGCCATTAAACAACACAGTAAATACTGTCTTTGATATACTTTTTTTTAAAACAGTACAGGACACTTACAGCTACTTTCAAGAAAAGCTAAAAGCATAGTGTAAAATTCTGGGGTGGTGAAGGTATTTTATGGAGAGCCAAATAATAACATATGTAGCTTTGTTGTCATCTGACTTGATATAAGAGAATTACAGAACCTGGAGGAGAAAACGGCATGAATATTTCGTTTGTTTTCAATGGTCTCACTTAGACTTTTTGCAGAAGCTCAGTAGATATCTCTCTACTGCAGCTCCTTACTTGGCAGTCTGAACTTGGGATATTCTCCCAACACATCTGTGCTTGCCAAGAATGGAAGGTGGAGACAGAAGCCTGTAGGTACAGAATGAATGACAGGGACATTGACCATAAAGTTCCTGCACACAGGACTCAGAATCACAGCACTGGAGCCTCAACAAATGATCCAAGGGTAGCTTTATTTAATCCGCAAATGAGTACTGCACTATAGTGCAGGCTACAATGATCACATCCAATCCAAAACATAGGTATTGTCTACGAACACGGTGGGAGTTAAAGGACAATTTTTAAATTATTTTTTAAAGATTTGTTTATTTGTTTGATAGAAAGAGAGAGAACCAGTGGGGAAAGGGAAGGGCAGAGGGAGAGAGAGTCTCAAGCAGACTCCAGGCCTAGCGCTGAGCTTGACACGGGGCTTGATCTCACAATTCTGAGATCACGACCTGAGCCAAAACCCAGAGTCAGACGCTTAACCAACTCCACCACTCAGGTGCCCCTCAAGGGCAAATTTTTAAGTGAATTATTTTGAAGTTTCAAGGTAGAACATCAAACCTCAAAGGTATACAGAATGTTAGAAGCAAGAAGAAGCTTCTGCCTGGGGGGAGTTAAGTTAAAAAAAGAACATATAATCAAAGGATCCTGTCTTCCCTATGTCTGGCTTCAATGATTCCTAGTGGTTCTATGCCAAACTGGCCCATCCAAGAATAATCAACTTTTTGTAATGGTCAAATGGTCACTGAGGTATCAAACAGCCACCACCATATACTCCCAGCTTTCCTTGCCAAACACAAAGGGCTAGACTATAGGTGCAGACTGGGAAAGGATTGGGGTCCTAAAACGATACTTGATATCAATTTTTCAAAAAAATTTACAAAGATTGTACAGTTTAGAGACAGGCTTACAAGTTTTTTTTTTAAATGATTTTTTATTATATTATGTTAGTCACCATACAGTACATCCCCGGTTACAAGTTTTGATTTACATGTGAAGACACATTCTAACAGTGCTGTCCAATAGAACTTTCTGCAGTTGATGGAAATATTCTGTATCTGTACCATTCATTATGGTGGTTACTACTACACATGGCTAATGAAAATTTCAAATTTTAATTAATTTTTAAAGATTTATTTATTAGAGAGAGGGAGAGAACGTGAGCAGTGGGGAGGGGCTGAGGGGAGAGGGAGACACACAGACTCCCCCCTGAGTTGGGAGCCTATGTAAGGCTCAATCCCAGGACCCTGGTATCATGGACTGAGCCGAAATCAAGAGTCAGATGCTTAACCAACCAGCCACCAGGTGCCCCTAATTTTAATTAATTTAAATCACCACATGCGTTTACAGTCTATCATATTGGATAGCACAATTCTATAGCATATGGACCAAACTGCTTCTCCCCTGGAACTGCTGAGGCTCTTGATTTTACATGCTAATGAGGGGTATCCCTAAGTAAAACTGTATGTTCTGTTAATAACCTGGTCATGACTTGTGATCTGAGAGCTCTGATAGCAGTCTCAACAAAATCAGTAGGGCCTCCCAAGCCAGTAGTGCCAACTTTAAGTCTTGGGGGAGGAACAATCCCTCAGTTGTCTAGGTGTCATTAAAAATCAACTTGTCAAAAGAACTCTATGAAACGAGGGCTGAGACAGCAGGGTTAAAAGTACTATGCTACATCTGAATACCAAAAGCATCAGTAATATAACTAGAATTCAGCAGGCACTGGGTTAAGTACTTTCCTGCTGTGGTAAATGTGACTTGATTTTCCCAACCTCCATTCTACCCTCTTTCTAGCTGGAGAGGCTGAAAAGCTTTTCTCCAGACTGCTGTGTGTAGCAGTGTTCTAGATGTGTACTACATGCTTGTGGGAAACCTGGAAGGCAGAAGCGAGCAAGAGGCCACTGTTCTGTTTCTACAGATGCTGGCAGGCCAGGTCCTGCTCAGAATGAGGAACAGTGAGGCAGTTGTATTCAGCATTTCAGTATCCTGGTTATGGCTTTGTTGGTGCTTACAGATAATTGTGGTGGTTCCTGGGGTCCAAAAGGAGTAGTCTTGACCCCTGGATTGTTGCTACAGTGGTGTGTCCTTGGACCTGATAGTTCCTGATTTCTATTCTCTTAGATTTCCAATGGTTTCATAAGCACTTCTCCTTATATGCAATCCCTTTCTGCTTGAACTATCATCTAGTATGATTTCTGCTTCCTGTTTTCCTGATTGACACACCTGCATTCTCACATTTAGTTCCCTCAGGAACTCTGTAAGTTAGGTAATTTCTGCCTTGCCTGTGTTACAGATAATCATCAAATCCAGTTGTGTCTGTGGTAAGTACTTTGCACATTCATGGTCTCATCTTTTTCTCCAAACAGATTTAGACCCATATCATGGACTGTTTTAAAAGCCAGGATATGTGCTTAGAACATCACTAGTGCTTCTCTTTGTGATGATTTGTACCCAAAGCAGAAAGGAACAGAATGTAATGATGTTATCTTTGCTAGAAAATGGTGTTGTCATCTGTGGACATAAGTTCAGTCTCAGCTGGCTTCCCCCTGGGAAAGTCATAGTTCCAACTTCATAGAATCAATCCCTAGTCACAGACAAGTAGCTATAAATGAGGTTCTTGCTCAGGAGCAATCTGGACAAGAGAATGGGATGGCTGAAGTAATCTATTACCAACACGGAAAACAGCCTAAAGGATAGTTTTGGGGGTGAATCAATACTGTTATCTACTTCTTTACGGTCAAGTATCTAAACTCCAAGAATTTTCACCTCTAGAACCCCAGTACTCTATAAATCACTGATTATCCTCTTTGTAGGATGAGATACTGACCATACCATGGACATATCAAATAACTGCTCTGAAATAGCAGAGGTAACTGCTCTTATCTCAAGCTTGAGAAGAAGAAAACAATCATTTCCAAACTGGATGTGGCTTTCGCAGCAGATGTCCTATCCTTTGCCCTCTAGCAGTGCTTGCGTGGTCTGGAGAAGGGCAGCATGACTGACTAACTTCTCCACTTTGCTCAAATGCTGCCTACAGGCTTGGATTTATTTACTCAGGCGGAAGATTATCTGTGTCCTCACTCTTTCGTTGCTATCTTTGGGCCACTTGATTGTTTAAAAGTCCATCGTTCCAGAGGCTGGCATGAATGATGTAATTCAAACTCAAACTAGAGAATATTACTTTTTAGTATCAATGGAATCTCTAAGTATTACCATTCTGAGAATTTTTCACCCTTCCAATGAGTCAAACAGTAAGGATGCAGAGTTCAGGAATTTGAGGGAGGTCAAATTTTAAGAATTTCTAACACTCTACTTTTGCGAGGATTTTTCTTATTCACCACAAAAATACTATATGAAGTGAGTCATTTTTGAATTTAAGTGAAAGGAACTATTTCACAGAAATCTTTTGGGAGATGTAAACACAAGATTATAATCTGTTTTTCTTATCAGTGAATACTCTTTAATGTTTACCTTAATAACTCAGAAAAATCATGAGCCCATCTATGAGCCAGGACACTTTCAGATCCATGAAGAAATCTCACTATTAAATTTATAAGTCAGATTCCCCAAGCACTAAACAGATTTACTTTAACTATCATTAGGATAGAATAATAATGTAGTGAACAGTAGCATATGTAGCATACCAAAAGAATTGATACAACTTTCAAAGGTAGCACACATTTAAGCAATAACTTAGCTTTGGATGACACAAATGCCCCTTGTTACTTAATTGTTTATGCAGAAAAATGTAATTCAGCTAATTTCTCACTTGTCACGCCAATTCATTCCTTTTAAATTACCACTATGGTATTTTGATTATTTTTCTCCAAGAAACTACAAGCATTTCCAGTTCACCACTGCCTGGAGTTCTTTTGGTGCTCTCCACCTTACCTGGGGAATATCCTCAAGGGATCAGGACAAACAATTGGCTTGCAAAGACTTACAAACCATCGCTATGACCTATAGCAGCAGAGAACTTCCAAAACTTTGGAAGGCCTAAGTATTTCAAATGGTGGTTCTCATTGTCATTACATTAGCAGGGTATTTGGAATGAAAATTTGTTTTTATAGTAATAAGCCAAGAGCCCATTCTCAGAAGATTTGGAAAAAGGATGCCTGGCAGAAAAGGGAGTCTATTTGGAAATTTTGTCAAGATTTTTGCGAAACAACTCTGTTACGTGAAAGGGGTAGGATTACTGAACCACAAGTTCTTTAAGGCAGGAACCACATCTCCTCCTGCTTGCATCCTCAGCAGGCAGTGGGGCTTGACACTCAGTAGGCATTTACTAGACAGATATCTGAGGAACCAAATACTCAAAATCCACAGGTATCACAACACTCATTCTAATGACAGAGATGGGGATAGGGTTCCCTGCTTTTCCCAGACCCTCTGTCCTGGTTGGTGGGCTCACAGAAGCCTAAAGCAGTAGAGATGAAAGCTCAGTGCTGTCTTTCTTTCTCCCCTCCCCTTTTTTGAACAATCTTTCTGTGTTACTATGGTAATACCTGGTACCAGGATGCTCTGTAAATGAAAGTGGGAAGGAGGAAGAGATCATGAGTTATGTAGTTCATAAGAAAATCTGCCCAAAGGGCAACCTTTTTGGCAATCTGCAAAGCTTGTACATGTCCCATTTTATAATAAATGCATTTAAATAATACATGACACTATACAGAACAGATATAATATGTTGAAACAGAGATCCACTGAGCCCAAGAAAACTGCATAAGTATGAGCTTATAAATAAGGGAATATTTTCAGACAATTGAAAAAAATATCAGGGAGAATTTAGCCCATAAATAGGACACTTTCTCATTTCAACACATAAAGGTAATAGCTGAAGAATTCCAAAGATGAGTATATGAGGCAATACAGAGTGAAGGCTGGGTATTAACCTGGGACCTGATCTGAATGGCAAGTACATTGGTTACCGCAGTTACAAAGGGCAGGGATAAACAAAGACATCTGTTAGTGATACTTACCCTCTGATATGTGCAACTTTAGGGCCAGGTATGACCAAAACTAGAATCTGATGGGAGGAGAAAAGGGCATGCAGTGATTGACACTTTAAACTACAGAGTTAAGTTTCTCCGTATCATTTTTGCATTGCAATGACCGTAGCTTATTAAAACCCAAGCTGGGAATGTTTCTGTCTGCCCAAAGCAGGAGCTGTAACACTGTAGGAAACCTTCCATCCAGTAGATTAATTTTGTCTGAGGACATGTGAAGAAACCTGCTTTAGCTTCTTGATTTATGACTTCATTAAAATGTTTGGGCTTCAAATTTCCATCAACATTTATGGGAATTAACAGCTTCTTAAAATGGAAATATTCAATGACAAATTAATGCAGCTTGGATCTTGTATGAGGGAAAAGCAAGGCACTCTAGGCACCCTTTATATACTTCCAGGAAAAGAGTAATACTTTCTGCCCCGTATACGAGTAAGTCTCAGGAATGAGTAGGTGAGAAGAGATAAGTGAGAGCATGAAGAGAATAATCATGGATTCTCAGTCAGGAAGAGTAGAGATGCCAGCATTCTTTTCAAAATGCATTAAGAAGGTCTAAATTGTTCCTGCTGTAGAAAGACAACAACCAACTCAGAAGCCAAAGGGCTGCTATGTCTGTTGCAAATATTAACCAGGTTGGTGTCCACAGAGATCTCAATCCAAAGATGTAACTTCCAGGTGTGCTGTTTGAGAAGATTCCTATAAGGACACCAAAGTGTAAGCTTCCTAGTAGCTCTCACATTTTTTATATTTAAGCACTCAGCTACACTTAACAGATATTAAATATTTGATGAATGAATGAATGAATGAACGAATGAATGAATGAAACAGTTACCACTTCCAAAGAGAGTCCCAATTTTTTCCTTGTTGTTTCTCGCTGTCTGTTTGTTCGAACTACTTCAGGATCTAGAGGTGTTGCAGTTATTGCCACCAGCACCCAAATGCAACAAAGACTCACATATCCCTTTCTCTATCAACTCAAGTGTGGACAAGCAGCTTATATAATTAATGGTTAGGACATGTTTTGCCTTGTTGCCTGCCAGGGTTGATTAAATGTGACCCCCTCACTCTGTATGATCGAATCCATGAGCAAGTCCTGTTGACTCACTTCCAAGATGTGTCCTGACTTTGTTTCCCCATTTCTGTGACTATCACCCTTGTTCAAGCTATCACCATCTCTGGCCTGACTACTATAATTACCTTCTAATTGGTCACCCTGCCTTCACTTCCAACCCCAATAATCACTTTTCCAGAAAGCAGCCAACTATCTTTTCAAAACATAAAGCATATCATGTTATTTCTGTTTAGAATTCCCCAGTGGCTCATTACACTAAAAATAAAACACAAATTTGTTGCTCTTGCTGACCCCCCTATATACCTCATCTTATTCCTCTGGTCTACTTACTTACCACACTCCAGCCACATTGGCCCTCTAGTTGTTTGTCAATAATCCTGAACATGTTCCTACCTCAGGATCTTTGACCCTTTAGTCCTTCTACCAAGAATGTCCCTTTTTATTCACTTTGGCAGAGCAGGCTTTTTGCTGTCATTCAGATTATTTTGCAGGGGGAGAGTGCATGATTGGGGGGAAAGAGGGAGAGGGAGAGAATCTTAAGCAGCCTCCATGCCCAGTGCAGAGCCTGACGCAGGGCTTGATCTCACGACCCGGAGGATCATGACCTGAACTAAAATCAAGAGTGGGAAGCTCAACAGACTAAGCCACCCAGGCACCCTTGTCATTCAGATTTTAGTCTAATGTCACCTACTGAGATGACTTTCTTCACCTCTCAAACTAGCTACCCAGTCACACCTATCACAAGAATCTTGTTGGATCTCTGCATAGTAAGGTTCTTTCTAATGTTTAATTTCCATATTGTATGGGGTCCCCAATTAGCATGTAAGCTCCACCAGGGCAGAGATCTTAATGATCTTATTCACTATGAAGAATGATCCCTGGGCACATGGATCTCTAATATTCTTACTAAATATTAGAAACTTTTAAACAGTTGCATGTTAGTGGCTTGGCAAGCAAGAAAATACTGAATGTGGGTTCCTGAACTATGCTGGGTGTTAAGCAAAGACACTTAACAGCTGGCTCAAGGAATACACCGAGTTGGTAAGTTGGTCTCACATATGGTGAGAGGCTCACTCATCCCTTGTATCCACAAAACCAACTCCTAGTCTCCTTGGCTCTGGGCCCTATTTCCACAAGGCATTCACCTATTTGTACCCTGGAGAGTCTGCTGTGGGCATCCACATGCACTGTGCCAATTCAGGAACTGTCTCCTTGACCACTTGGGCCATTCAAAGGACTGATGTGCCAGATCCATTTTTCCAAGGCCTGTCCTATATATAAGAATCATACCCATTCTCTAGGTATTGGAAAACTTTCTTTGCCCCTTGTGTTAAATTGTCCATACTAGCAGCCACTGCGTACTGTATTAGGACTCAAATACATTCTTTCTCCTTCAGTTGCAAACTCGTTTCCTTTTCGGTAACCTATATATTTTCCCTAACTAATAATGTGAAATAGCTGAATGAACACTGGGCTTGAAGTCAGAGTCCAGGGATTAAAATTCTATTATTTAGTTGTAGCTATTTCAATCCTGGGTATATGATTTAACCTCACTGAATCTCAGTTTTCTCATCTGCATGTTGGGAATAATACTATCTGTCTCTTAGATAGCTAAAAGTTCTGGGGTTTGCATTCTGTAGGCAATATACAGCTGAGCCAATGAGGGTGGCAAGTTCAAAACTCATAGACTTATCCACTTCTCAGTGGCGTCCTCTAGTAGTTCCTCAAGTATTCATAGGGGAGAGAGATTCTTCCAGAAGTCCTTCAAAGGAGTTTCAGAAGAACAAAAACACTTCTTTGTCATCAAAATACAGTTATCATAAAGGAAAGGATGACATCTCACCATAGACTACAGAAGCTTTAGAAGCAAATGGAACTAATCAGACCATGTTTATTAAAGTGCCAAGTCAGATGACAACACTGAATTATGTAAGACTTTAACTGAGTATCAATAATATGTTAAGTGCCATGAAGGTATCATTAGTGAATGGGAGGAATGTTAGTGAACATAACTATTCTGTATTAAAAAGCTACCTATCAGGACAGTCTGATACTGAAAATTAAACCAAGGGAAAATGTGAGGATTACTACACATGGGCCTGTAACGACTAGCTTAACAAAGGAATTATCCTCAAATCATTAACAAGAGCCTGCTCAATATTATATATGTGTGTGCAAATTTTTCTCTCAATTTTATACTTAAAATTTTCTACATTTTGTCAGTGAATTATAAGCCACATGAAGCAGAGATCAGCCCACTGTTTCCTATGCAACTCTAAGAATAAACGTTTTCTCTTGGAAAACTCCCTCCAGGCTCTCAGATGGCTTCATCAGGTCCTCTGGAAGGCACATCTGTGATTGGCAGAGCTCTCTGCTCCAGGGTTGCTCCATAAACATGCTCTGACACTCCATAAACATGCTCTGAAACATGCAAAGAAGCCACTCGAAACGGAGAGACAACCTGCTAGAAAACAGCAGATTTTTTAACACAAAAGGGGAGCCAGAGGTGAGTGTGGGAGGTGGGGTGGGTGACAACAAGGAACGGAGAGGCACTCTGTTCAGTCACTGTGAATCAGTTCAGCCACAGTTCACTGTGAGTCAGTCACTGTGCTACCATTTTTACATACACTACCTCATTGGACCTTGGAGGAGGAGTTACACTTTTCCCCCATTTAATAAGTGAGGAGGTAAACCAAAGTCCCCCAAACTACAGAGCCAGGTTTAGAAAATTCATGATCTTTTCCTATATCCAATGGCCTCAGAAAGTTTGCATTATTGACATTCCAATCCAATTTATGAGATTTCGGAGTCCTTAGAAGGAAAAAAAAAAGGAACTGAGTTTAATTCTCAGGTAGTTCTCACTGGCAACTGCAAAGTTCTAAGGCTGCTGGCTGGGCATTGACCTCACCAGGGTACCACCTGGACTTCTGTCTGAATGAGAATTATGCTCCCTTTTTCTTCAAGGTTTCTCTTTCAACCTTAAACCATAGTCAATTTCAGATTCCTTACTAGAGAGCTACATGAATAATTAATAATTTCCACTATTTATTTGGTATCTATCAGGTAGCAAGTATTGTGTTTGGAGCTTATCATAAATAATCTCATTTAATCCTCACAAATCCCTACATGGTAGGTTAAGGTTATATTATTCCTTCTATACAGATGAGGAAACTGAAGCAGCTAATAAATGGTAGGACCAAGATTTAAATCAAAACACAAACAGCAAGCTCTTTTCATTTTATACAGCTCACAATCACCTCATTGAAAACCAAAATAAAATTGACATCTTGAATACTTGAAAATAAAGCATAAACAGCAATATTAAAGGTTAAATTAATTTAGCACAATATTAGAATTTGGTTTAGCTCCTCACCTCCTCTAGTCATGCTAAACATGAGTAATAGGTTGATATATAGAATATTTGATAGAAAAATTTCAAGACAATTCTTTTGTAAAAATGCAATTTCTGCTTCTAACCACCAGTATCTGTGGCACTTGCAATCTAAAAGTCAGGCAGAAGAACTCTGAAAACATAGCAAATGAGTAATTGAGTATTTCATATTTTCTTGTAATTCAAAAGACAATAGAAAAGTTAAAATCTCTATTTCGTGACATGTCCACAGGTCTGTTGGCACAGAAAGGGTGTGTTTTATTGCTTTTTCAGCTATACTAACAATCAGCTAATCCTGAAACTGCTCTGTATACTCCAAATTTAGTCCAAGAGGCTTAAATGATACCATCTTTTTTCTTCTAAATAGACGTCATTTTAAGATAAAAAAAACCTCTACCCCCCTCCTCCTCAAAAAAAAAAAAAAAATCACTGCACAATGCTTTGCCCTGTGTTCATAGCAAGAAAAGAGGTTTTATAGTCCCTTGCTCTCTCCATCTCTCTCTTTCTTTTCTTGGCCCCTGGCCCGTTACCCCTCCCACTCTATATGAAGAGCTCATTCTGCTCTCCCCAAAGTCTTGAAGACAGATACTGCAGAGGGAGAGGTTCTGAAGAGGATGCAGAAGAGCAGCAGCAGTGATGCTGGAGGAGGCAGAGTGCTCTTTGGGGTGCTGCGGCTGCACCTCTGCCCCTGGGTTGCAGGAACTGGGAAGTGAGATGGCAGCAGCTGCCTTAGAGACAAGAAAGTGATACACGAATACCTGAGTAATTAATTGCTCTGGACTTCCAACACTTTGGCTTATTCATCTATACTAAGAAGTAGCAGGCAGGACGGAGCCAGCAAATTTTGGCCAGGGCCCACCACACAGCCTTCCAAACCAGGTTTTGGAGACCCACCTACCATACCTTCCTGCCTTTGCAAACTGCCCATTTCATAGCTTGATAGAAATGATGGTGGAGTATGAATGATATTTTCACCATGGGACTCAGGG
The DNA here is from genome assembly GCF_017311325.1 of Ursus maritimus. Taxonomy (NCBI): domain Eukaryota; kingdom Metazoa; phylum Chordata; class Mammalia; order Carnivora; family Ursidae; genus Ursus; species Ursus maritimus. The sequence continues at coordinate 28,838,865 of NW_024424453.1, forward strand.
GCATCTGAACCCCGTCCTACCCTTCCCTCAAGATCCCTGAAGGAAACACATGAAGCAACCCCTGTTGGAGCCTTTCCTCCACTAAAAAATATCTGGGCCTCTGACATAATCCCAAAGGGTGTACCTCAGTGCTGTGCACTCAGTAAGCATAACATTGCCTGGAAGAAAAGTCCTGCATTTGTCTCCCTCATCACCAGGAATCAGCCAAAGTTCACAACTAGGCAACATCTACTCTGCCCAGTTCAGATAGACAACTTAATCATAATCCTAAACCTAATGGGATGAAAGATTTTTGTCCCATTTCTTTCTCCCTTTACTCAATAACAGTTCTCATAAGAGGGGAAAAGATGAGAGGCAAATCTAAGCTTTTTAACTTTAACCAAATTGGCTAACTCAAGCTTTAAGATACTAGTGAGCAGATAACAGGTAGATCTGCTGTATTCAAAGGGGGTAAAAACATAATATTGCTTTAGATTTTGTTTTGGGAGGGTCAAGTTTTATGAGGTCAGATATTATTGTTAAAAATTTCTGGACGTGAGCAATGCTTAACCCATGCAAAAATAAATTGCTTTTCTAAGGCTTATTAAAAATATTTAACTACTCAGAGACTAGTCATAAACTTTCAGAGACAGAATTAGAGTGTAATCTGTCCATAGTAATAGAGACGAATCACTTTGATTAATTCTTTATGATGGCGCCTCATCTCCTGCAAATTGTGGATTGGGTAAGAGTCTACAATCAATCCTTCAATAACTTCCACAAGCACCTCGTTACACATGAGACTGTGACATCTTAGGTCATAAAAAAGGTGCTGTTATATAACACAGGTGCTACGTAGCAGCTTCAGGTCATGAATATTAACAGACAGCATCAAATGGGATGATATCAATGAATACCTCCTGCCAATCTCTATCCAAGAAATAAACCAGAAGGCAGCATAATGTGTCCTTGCAGGCATTCTAAAATCAGGCGTGATGGATGTAGGCATTGTATCCTTTGCAGGTCTGATGATTGCCATGATCCCTCCTATCAAGTCAGGACTATGCTTATTTTCCTGGGCAAGAATGACCCATAATTTTTCCTTTCTCATATTATTCTTTTCTTTTACATTAAGCATATAGTAATCTCTTAAAGTAAGTTGTGAAGCACTTAACTGGTTAGTTTATCCCACTGATGTTTATTGTGCTTAATGATATTCAGATTTTATTCTGTCTCGTCCTATTTATCAAACTTTATGCCCATTTCCCACTCTTTTTTGCCTTCCTTTTGTATTTTTTTCCTTATTCCAATAGGGTTTTTTTTTTTTTTTTTTTTTTTTTCCAATAGGGTTTTTTTTTTTTTTTTTTTGCTTTCCTTGTTTGGAATTTATTTCTATTTTTTTTTTTTTTAGTGGTTCCCTTAAAATTTTGTCATGACTACTTGACAATGTATTTTCCATCTCCTCAAACACTGCAAGAATAAGACTTTGATTCTGTTCAACCCCTTCCAATTTATATGCTGCTATTGTCCAGTATATTTCTTTAGTTTTTTCTTTAACCCTACAATTAGACATTATTTTAATATAGAAAATTACTAATTTCTTTGATGACCTTCCCTCTCAGAAGAATCTTCTTCTTCCTGAAGCACATTTTTCAGAAGTTCTTTAAATGAGGGTCCATCTGTGAAATGTTCTATTAAAAAAAAAACAACCAAAAAACATCTGAACATTATTTTGCTCTCATGTTTTAAAGCCAGTTTTATTAGATCCATAATTCTAAGTTGACAGTATCAACTTTCAGCATTTTAAAGATATTATTTCAGTCTCCTGGATGCTATAGTGGCTGCAAAGTCAATTGTCAGTTTAAATGTTATTCCTTTCTAAGTAACTTTTTCCACTGGTTGCTTTTAAGACCATCTTTTCATCTGTAATTTCATTATTTATCCAGGTGTGGAGTACTTTTTATTTTTTCTTGAGACTCGCAGTATTGCCAGAATCTGAGCATTCATATCTTTCATACATCCTAGCAAATATTCTGCATTATTACATCTTCAAGTATTTCTTCTCCCTTATTTTCTCTATCCTCTCTTCTTGAACCCCATATATTTGGCCTTCTCATACTATCTTACATATCTCAATCACTCACATTTTTTACCTTCTATTTCTCCATAATATATTCCAGGTAATTTCTTTTTTTTTTCCTCAAAGATTTTATTTATTTGAGAGAGAGAGAGACAGAGATAGTGAGAGACAGCATGAGTGGGGAAGAGAGGGAGAAGCAGGCTCTCTGCTGAGCAGGGAGCCCAACGCGGGGCTCAGTCTCAGAACCCTGGGATCATGACCCAAGCCAAAGGCAGACGCTTAACTGACTGAGTCACCCAGGCACCCCTATTCCAGGTAATTTCTTAAACTCTGTGTTCTAGTACATTAATTATTTTTTAAAGATATTTTATCTACTATTTAATCCATCCACTGAGTTTCAAATTCTAATAATCACACATTTTTTAGTTCTGTAAGATCTAGCTAGTTCTTTTTTTCAAATCTAACTGGCTAATTTTAATAGTCTATTATCTCAAGATTCCTCTTCCCCATTTCTATCTGAAATATTTGTTCAAATATTTTTACCTATTGTAACAGACTGTCATTTTCTAAGATGGCTTCAACAATATTTCTGGTTCCAATTCTCTTTCAGAACCTTATAAGACAACAACCCTTATCAAGAGGTGAAGTCTCTTTTCCTTTCTCCCAAACCTGGCTAGGTCTTTGTGATTGATTTCCTTTCTGAATAGAATGCTGTGGGAGTCATGTTGCATGACTCTGAGGCGAGGTTAGAAAAGGTGATATACAGCTTCTGCCTGTCTCTGCAGACACACTGGGAACCAGCCACAATGCTGTGAGAGAGTCCAGGCCACATGGAGAGGCCACATTTGGATGTTCTGACTGATAATTCCAGCTAAGGCCTCAATCACAGACAGCATGAACCACCAGAAATATGAGTGAACGAACCTTCAGAGTATTGCAGCAGCCAGCTGTTGAGTTGCTCTGGTCTTCCAGCCATCCAGTTGAGGACCCAGGCAACATGGAGCACGGAAAACCATTCCCCAAATCCAGAGTTCCTGACCCACAGACTCCATGAACATAACAAGTGGTTGTTATATGTCACTGAATTCAGAGGTTATTAAACATCGATAATGAGAATACCATAGTTCATATTCAGTTTCTGATAATTCCAATATCTAAAATTCTTGGCAATCTAAATCAATCTCTCTCCTTATTCTCCCTCTTCTCTTTCCTTTCTTTCCTCTTCCTCTTTCTTTTGCTGACTCTTGCCATCAGTTTGTTTCCTTATGCATTTGGTAATCTCTTATTAAAATCTCATATTTGACTGAAGTTAATATCTAGGTATCCTAAGCCCCTTTGGTTGAGGATGCTTTCCTACCAAGAGAATTTCCATTTTTGGCTGGCCCTCAGAAGGTGCTTGTCACCTGCCAGAAATATTTTTATTTATATCTCCTCTTAGAGTTACTTATACTACATATATAATATGGATTCAAAATCCAAACTGCAGTAGAGCAGGGATATGGTTAGAAATTCTCAAGGGGGCCAGCATTATTACTATTTTTTTCCACTAATACCCATAACAGTGACTAATAGCTTTGTTCATTGGCTGCCTTTGTTGCAGGTGGATTTTTTTCTAGGCCCGTTTATTCAACCTACAAATATTTAATGAGTATCTTTTGTATGTTCTTTGATAGGAATATGACTCATGTTCCTTCACATGACATGTTTAGGACCCTCAGGTGTGCTGAAGACAGTTTTACAATTTCGTTTTTAAAATTACCTTTCCAATTAGCTACTTCCCACACCCATTGGAATTACCTGAAGTTCTATGAGATCAGGCCTGTTTTTCTTTTACTTTTGTTAATGCTTATAATGACTACAACAGTGCACAGGAGATATTCAGAACACATTTTTTGTTTATTTGGCCTCTTCTCCCCAGTTTTATTGAGGTATAATTGACAAAAACTGCATATATTTAAGGTATACATGGTGATATTTTACAATACATATATATTGTAAAATAATTACCATAATCAAGCTAATTAATCTATTCGTAACCTCACATTTACCTTTTGTGTGTGTGTGTGTGTGTGTGTGTGTGTGTGGTGAGAACATTTAAGTTCTCTTCTCTCAGCAAATTCAAATATACAGAAAACATTCTGAAGATGATTATCAGCCAACCAAGGAAAGCTTGGTAAACAACGAAACCAGGTAAAACTAAATTAATCACTGGCCAAGGAAATCTTTCTATAGATTAAGAATTCAAAGAACCTATCAGAAGGGTGGTATGGATTTCAGTTTTCTGTATTAATTATACCTAAAGAGTTAAATACGTTTTTATAAGCAGTGACATCTAGGATGGTGTAACTGAAAAGATCATCTCTTGCCCTCCCTTATGTTTCTTCTTTGGTGAGCTTTTCCCAGGCTATCTGACTCCACTGTATAGATTCAATGACACTCAGGACCTTTTCGTTTGTTTTAGGCCAAAAACACCCATCCCTTCTTAATTCTAGAATATTAAGAGTAGGGATAAGCTTACAGACCATTTTTTATTTTAATGTTATTTTTACAGGTAGATAAACTGAGACTCAGAAATGGATAAAATGGTGGATAAATGTCGGTTAAGCATCTGCCTTCAGCTCAGGTCATGATCCCAGGGTCCTGGGATCGAGCTCAGCAGGGAGCCTGCTTCTCCCTCTCCCTCTGCTGCTCCCCTTCCTTGTACTCTCTCTCTCTGGCTCTCTCTCTAATAAATAAATAACTCACTCTTAAAAAAAAAAAGAAATAGATAAAATGAGGCTCACATAGGTGAAATAATTGATAGGAAGTTAGCAGCAGAGCCAGCATTAGAATCTAGCTTTTCTGACTCCCAGAAAAACGTTTCTGCCAGAAAACTACTCTTCTTGTTTTATGGGATACTTCTTGGGTAAAAGAGCAACTCCTCCAATAGGTTGCTCTACATTCTATGTTTTTTTTGAACACTGTACACAAGAATGAATGTCAAACACCTCCTACCCCAAGCCTCCCATTTTATAGATGAGTGATCAGAGGCTTAGAGAGGTCTTCTCATCTACTCATTTAGTTCTAACCATGTCATAGCTTCTTCACCCTTCCATTTTCTGTTTCTTTACCATTCATTATATGCTCAACTCTCTTCTTTGATTTTACTTTCCACTTACCCATAGGAACATGAAATAGTTGGTTATTGATCTAAACTTGTATCAAAAAAAATCTAAAAGGAAAGTTATCTGATGGGTCCTTGTGTGAATTTATAATTACAGCATCATAAACTGTGTTTAAACATTGTTGTCCTAATAACCCCACTGCTAAAATTTTCATTCAGGTCCTCTACAGAATAGTCACATAACTTTAGGAGGGCACAATCAACACAGTCTATAATGTGAATGGTGTCCCTACTATCTGCAGTTCACAACGTGAATAACCGTAAATGATAGTCCTGTTTTCATTCATTTCACATATCTAGACCTGTACTGCTCTTTTAATACTACCGTAGCAGGAAGTTGAAATGAACCATGTTTTACTTTCCTTTCATCCTCTTAAATCTGTGAACAGCAATATTTAGCTCCATGAGTCTATCAAAACTTGAAATTAATGTGGTTTTGGTCACTCATTTATTTTAAGGGCGCTCACATCAACAGATGTGGTGATGATAGTGATAAAAACAGAACACTATTTGTGAAATAATGCTGTAAGAGTTTCAAAGCAACAGTGGTTAGAACTAGTTATTTGTAAGAACCATGCCTGTTGCCTTTATTTTACTCCATACTACAAGCTGTCAGAAGAACTGAATGCTTGAAAGGCTATCTTGTTTTATTAGTTATCCTTCCACCTAGAGTTTTAAGCTTAGAGCCAAGAACACAGAGATAACTAGTTGACTATCCAAGATTTATGTTTCCTTCCCATAGTGTAGATTTGTTGCTGGGAAGTATCTGCATAGCCACAGACTATTCCCAGTTCCCCTGCATCCAGATGGGACCATATGACTAGATATAACTAATGGGATGGAAGCAGAAATTTATGTTTATTACTTCTAGGCAAAAAAAAAAAAAAAAAAAAAAGGTTAAGTATCCAAAATTTTCTCGCCCTTCTGTGATGATCTTGTGTGGTAGCAGCACTGAAGATAGTGGGATCTTAAGACAGAAGAAGCCTGGATCCTGATCGCATCATAGTGAGTACTTAATGAATGCCCATGAAAATTTGCTTCAGAAAAGAATAATCTTTAGCTATCTTTCTCTGGGACTTTTAAGATTTTTGTTTCTTAAGGGATCTTAACATAGGATCTAACACAATGACTTGCACATAGCAGACACTCAAATATTTGTTGAATGAATGAAATTAGTGCATATCTTTGTCTATTAATCTCATTTAGTGCCTGTTTGGGTTATAGAATGGTTGGCTATGCACTGACTGAGAGGTCCTAGGGAAGCTTACCAATCCACCAGACATGACAGCAAGACTATAAGCCAAAGACTAGACTTCAAATGAAGTAACACCAACAAACAAAATTCATGGGATTCTTGTTTCAGTGATTAATGATATGATTTTAGGCAAGTGGCTCAATGCCAGAGAATTCTGCTTTGAGAAATGAGAGTGAAGAGGAAGAAAAACAGGAGACAAATAAAATTAGAGTTGAGAGAATTGAGGATTTTTAATAGCCACTCCCGCTCCTACAGTTAGAGATCATAATAATGTTTTAAATCATTGTATTTGTTATTCGGTACAATTTCCATAATAGAGTGAAATTCCCCAAAAGCACTGGGTCTGAAAATCCCAATTATTTGACATTTGATTTGTACATATCCTAGAAAATTCTGTTGATCACCTACTGAGGCTATCTCTGCTAACTGCACATGTAGAACTTGTAATATCGAGAATATAACACAGAAGTCTATCATCTAGCATAGCCCTGTATAGAACTCAGCCAGAGTACTATATTTCTAGATTATTGGATATTACTCTACAGATACCCCCAAAACCACAATTTTTGAAGCTGAAAAATATATATTTACAAAAATCCTGAATAAAATATTAGCAAACTGAATTCAACAATACATTTAAAGGATCATATACCATGATCAAGTGAGATTTATTCCAGGGATGCAATAATGGCTCAACATCCACAAATCAGCATGACATACCACATTAACAAAACGAAAGCTAAAAATCATATGATCTCAATAATAGCAGAAAAAGCATTTGACAAAATTCAACATCCATTTATGACACAAACTTTCAACAAAGTGGGTATAGATGGAATGTACTTATATATGGTATAGTATTGGAAGTCCTAGCCCGAACAATTAGGCAGGAAAAAGAAATAAAGGCATCCAATTATTTAAAAAATAATTTATTATTTTTTATATTATTTTTATTATGTCACTGTTTGTGTTATGACATGATTTTGTGTGTAGAAAACCCTAGAGACTCCACCAAAAAACTATTAGAATAAATGAATTCAGTAAAGTTGCAGGATACAAAAATCAATATACAAAAATCTGCTGTGTTTCTATACACTAAGAATGAACTATCAAAAAAGAGAAATTAAGAAAATAATCACAATTATAATTGCATCAACAAGAATAAAATACCTAGGAAAAAATTTAATCAAGGAGGTAAAAGACCTGTACGATGAAAACTATGCCATGTTTGAAAGAAACTGAACATGTAATACACAAATAATTGGAAAGACAGTCCATGCCCAAGGATTAGAAGAATTAATATTGTTAAAATGTCCATACTCTCCAAAGCAATCTACAGATTCAATGCAATCCCTATCAAAATTCCAATGACATTTTTCATAGAAATAGAAAACAATCCTAAATTTTGTATAGAACCACAAAATACCTCAAATAATCTTGAGAAAAAAGAACAAAACTGGAGGCACCATGCTGATTTCAAACTATATCACAAACCTATCATAATCAAAATGGTATGGTACTGGCATAAAAACAGACATATGGAACAGAATAGGGAGCCCAGAAGTAAACCCACACACATACGGTCATTTAACTTATGACCAAGGAACCAAGAATATACAATGGGGAAAGGACACTCATAAATGGTGTTGGGAAAATGGGGCAGCCACATACAAAAGAATGAAACTAGACTACTATCTTAAACCATACACAAAATTAACTCAAAATGGATTAAAGACTTGAAGGTAAGACCTAAAACCATAAAACTCCTAGAAGGAAACATAGGTGGTAAGTTCCTTGATGTTGATCCTGGCAGTGTTATTTTGGATCTGACTCTAAAAGCAATGGCAACACAGCAAAAATAAACAAGTGGAACTACACCAAACCAAAAAGCTTCTGCACAACAAAGGAAATCATCAACAAAATGAAAAGACAACATACTGAACAGAGAAAATAACTGCAAACCATGTATTTAATAAGGGGTTAATATCCAAAATATATAAAGAGCTCACAAAAGAGAAAAAAAAAATCTGACTGGGGCGCCTGGGTGGTTCAGTCAGTTAAGCGTCTGCCTTTGGCTTAGGTCATGATCCCAGGGTCCTGGGATCAAGGCCCTCATTGGGCTCCCTGCTCAGTGGGGAGTCGGCTTCTCCCTCTCCCTCTGCCCCTCCCCTATGCTCACGCTCTCTCACTCTGTTTCTCTCTCTCAAAATAAATAAAATCTTTAAAAAAATCTGATTAAAAACCAGGCAGATCTGAATAAACATTTTCCAAAGAAGACATATAGATGGTCAACAGGCACATGAAAAATTTCAACATTGCTAATCACTGAGGAAATGCAAATCAAAACAACAATGAGAGATAACCTCATACCTGTTAGAATGGCTATTATCAAAAAGACAAGAAATAACAAATGTTGGCAAGGATGTGGAGAACAGGGAACCCTGTAAATTGCCAGTGCCAATGTCAATTGGTGCAGCTACTATGCAAGACAGTAGGGGGCTTTTCAAAAAATTAAAAATAGAGTTATCATATGATACAGCAATTCCACTACTAGGTGTTTATCCAAAGAAATTAAAACACTAATTTGAAAAGATATATGCTGGCGCATCTTCACTGTAGCATTATTTATAATAGCCAAGATACGGAAATGACCTTAGTGTCCATCAATGGATAAATAATTGGATTAAGAAGATAGACATCACACACACACACACACACACACACACACACACACACACTATTCAGCCATTAAAATGAATGGAATCGGGGCACCGGGGTGGCTCAGTTGGTTAAGTATCTGCCTTTGGCTCAGGTCATGATCCTGGGGTCCTGGGATGGAGTCCTGCATCAGACGCCCTGCTCTGTGGGGAGCCTGCTTCTTCCTCTCCCTCTGCCTCTGCCTCTCTCTCTCTCATGAATAAATGAATAAAATCTTTAAAAAAAATGAATGGAATATTGTCATTTGCAACAACATGAATAGACCTTGAGGGCATTATGCTAGGTGTAACACATCAGACAAAGAAAGATAAATACTTTTTGATATCTCTTACATGTGGAATCTAAAAAAACAAAAGAAAAAACAAACAAAAACCAAAAAACCAAACCCATAGAATAGACTGATGGTTGCTAGAGAGGAGCAGGGGTGGAAGGTAAGCAAAATGGGTGAAGGGGATTAAAAGGTACAAACTTCCAGTCATAAAATAAGTCATGGGGATGTAATGTACAGCATGGTGACTATACTTACTAATACCGTACTGCATATTTAAAAGTTGCTAAAAGAGTAAGTCTTAGAAGTCCTCATCACAAGAAAAAAAAATTTTGTAACTACGTATGGTGATGGATGATAACTAGATTATTGCGATCCTTTTGCAATGTATACAAATATTGATTCATGTTGTACAACTAAAACTAATATAATGTTATATATTAATTATATCCTAATTACAAAAAAAAGACAAAAAGAAAATGACAGGGACAAGGCAAAAAAAGAAACCAAACCAAAACAAAAATAAGCATAGTAGGCAGGTAAAACTGGAGGCAGAAAAACTTTCCTGAGGAATGGACCAGTAGAGTCAGTTAGATTAAGAGATGCCATGGGATCAGTAGTGGTGATGTGGGTCAGCAAGAAGTTATAGCAATCACTACAACACCAAACAGTACCAACAGAACCAGCAAACAAATTACTGCCAAGGGCTCTTCCTCATTTGGGAGAGAGCATCTGGAGGACTTCCCTTTTGAACTATGATTAACTCCTAAGTTTCTAATACATAAGAGATGGGAAGCTCAAAGAGTATGATGCTAGACTTGATTCAATTAAGTATATGGAAGAATAAAATAACTAACTTATACTCAAAAGTATTATGGAAGAATACATACCTATAATACATAAAAGGAAGATGATGTCTTTCTCTGCCACTTTCTAGCTTTGTGACCTTAAGTATTATAACCTTTCTGAGTTTAAGTCCTCTCTTTTGCAAAACTGGGTTATCCAGTTATGAGGATTAAATAAAATGGGGACTGTGAAAAAATACATATTTTAAAAATACATGTAATTCTTATCTGACAAAAATCAACTCAAAATGGATTAAAGTCTTATTAAACCTAAGACCTGAAACCATAAAAATTCTAGAAGGAAACATAGGGAAAAACTCATTGACGTCTGTCTTAGCAATGTTTTTTTTTTTTGGATTCGACACCAGCAGTAAAGGCAACAAAAGCAAAAATAAAGAAGTGGGACTACATCAAGTTTAAAAGCTTTTACACAGCAAAGGAAGCCATCAACAAAATGAAAAGGCCACCTATACAATAGGAAAATATATTTGCAAACCATGTATCTGATAAGGGGTTAATATCCAAGATATATAAATAACTCCAACTACTCAAAAGCAAAAAAAGAAGAAAAAATCCAACTAAAAATGAAAGAGGAATTGAATAGACATTTTTCTAAAGAAAATATACAAATGGCCAATAGGTAAATGAAAAGGTCCTCAAGAGTACTATCCTTAGAAAACTGCGAAACCATAATGAGATATTACCACATGCCTGTTAGAATGGCCTACCATAGAAAGATGAGATAACAAGTGTTGTCAAGGATGTAGAGAAAAGGGAATCTTGGTGCACTGCTGGGTGGATTGCAAATTAGTAAGGTCACTTTGGACAACAGTATGGAAGTTCCTCAAAAAGTTTAAAATAGAACTACCATATGATTCAGCAATCCCACTCCTGGGTATATACCAAAGGAAACAAAATTACTATGTTAAAGAGAGATCTGCATCTTCATGTTCTTGGCAGCATTATTTACAATAGCCAAGACAAGGAAACAACCTAAGTGTCCACTGACAGATAAATGGATAAAGAAAATGTAGAGGGAGGGAGGGAGAGAGGGAGAGAGAGTAATGGTATACTATTCAACCATAAAAAAGAAAGAAATCTTGCCATTTGCAGCAACATGGATGAGACTTGAGGGCATTATGCTAAGTGAAATAAGTGATACAGAAAAAAATACTGTATGATCTCACTTATATGTGGAATCTAAAAAAAAAAAAAACAAAACCAAACCAACAACTAAACTCACAGTAAAAGAGATCAGATTTATGGTTACCAGAGGTGGAGGTGGGACAACTGGATATATGTGGTGCAAGGTACAAACTTCCAGCTATAAGATAAATAAGTAGGGGGGATGTAATGCACATGATGACTACAATTATCCCTTCTGTATAATATATTTGAAAGTTATTAAGACAATAAACCCTAAAAGTTCTCATCACAAGAAAAAAAACCTTTTTTTTCTTTTGTATCTATAAGAGATGATGGAGGTTAAATAAATTTATTATGGTAATTATTTTGCAGTATATGAAAGTCATTATATTGTACACCTTCAACTTATACAGAGCTATATGTCAATTATATCTCAATAAAACTAAAAGTTAAAAAAATGGCAGAAGAACTGAATAGGCATTTTTCCAAAGATGACATACAGATAGCCAATAGGTACGTGAAAAGATGCTCAACATCACTAATCATTAGGGAAATACAAATCGAAATCATAATGAAATAAGATCTCAAGCCTGTTGGATTGGCTACTACCAAAAAGACAAAAGAGATAACAAGTGTTGGCAAGGATTCAGAAGAAACCCTTGTGCACTGATGGTAAGAACGTAAATTGATATAACCACAATGAAAACAGTATGGAGGTTCCTCGAAAAATTAAAAATAGTATTATCAGATGATCCAGCAACCCAACTTCTGGGTATATATCCAAAGAAAATGAAAATAGGATCTCTATGTCTAAAAGGGATATCTGCACTCACATGTTCACTGCAGCATTATTCACAATAGCCACATTATGGAAACAGCCTGTCAATGGATAAACTGATAAAGAAGATGCCATATATATAATTTTTTTTTTCTTCAGCCACAAGAAAGGACATCCTGCTCTTTGCAATAACATGGTATTTTGCTAAGTGAAATAAGTCAAAGAATGGTAACACTGTATGATCTCACTTACATGGAGAACCTAAAAAAGCTGAGCTCATAGAAACAGATTAGAATGATGGCCACCAGGGGCATAGGGTGGGGTGCAGGAAATGAGGAAATATTGGCTAAAGACTACAAACTTCCGGTTATAAGATGAATAAGTTCTGGGGATCTGATATACAGCACGGTGATTATAGTTAATACTGTATTACATACTTGAAAGTTGCTAAGAGTAAGTAGATATTAAATAGTCTCAAAAATAATAAATGTTAATTATGTGATGTGAGGTCGGTGTTAGCTAATGCTATGGTGGTAATCATTTTGCAATATATAAATGTGTGAAATCAACACATTGTACACCTTAGACTCACACAATGGCACGTGTCAATTATATCTCAATAAAGCTGGAAAAAAATTCATGTAACTACTATATTTTTCATAAACTAAAATTTCCTTATTAAAATATTTTCTACTATACACGACAGTCACTTAAATTGCCATATTATTCAAAGAATTTCAAATCTCTTTATTCCTTAATGTGAAGAAAATTTATTCACTACAAAACTTAATTTAAAATGATGGTTTAAAATGAACAGACCTCTGAAATGTTGTCAGTTATGGTATAAAAATGATGAGGCTTACCCTAGTGGCATTTAAGCAACCATGGCAACAACTAAGACCCAACAGTTGATGTCATTATTGTAGGGGTCTCTGATGAACTCTGGGTCTGGCTGCACCCTTAACCCTGCTTTTTTAAAAAAAATATATAAATAATTCAGTATTAATGGACAGATCCATTGTACCACAGTGTTTGACTTTCAGATTCAGCAAATTTAACAAACTTTGTTATTCAACCTGTGGCCTGGTGGCCATTTGATTCAATTTAGGCTTTTCATCTTCTTCCTCCTCCATTTCTTACAACACCTTTGGTTTCTGATACACTCACTGCCCCAAACCTCCTGTCAAAATTCACCCAAAATGTCCCCTTCTGCAGTTAGCACATGGTCTCAGTGGTTGAACAACAGGATTTTACAAGATATATCAAATCATCAAATGCCAAACCACTGGAATTTTCAGACTACCATATGCTGGGCTTGTGGGGACTTATATATTCTATTATGGAAATTGTATTGAATAGGAAATAAAACAACTTAAAACTGTCCACATCATTATTATCTCTAATTACAGAATTAGGGGTCACTTAAAAAAATCCTTCATCTTCTCAGCTCTAATTTTCTCTTTCCCACTTTCCTCCTCTTTCTCATCTCTTTCCATGACCTTTTAAGACCCTGATCTCATTTCATTTCTTCATAATAATTCTAGACTCAACTATGATCCCTTTTTTAATTGCTTGTATTCCTTTATCTGTATTCCTAATTCTTTGTTGCTCTGGGACCCTAAGCTTATTCAAAATATTTTTCTCTCTTCCATGTTGGACCCCCACTGGATCATATCCTTCTGAGGAAACAAAGAGCAAAAGAGATTTCTTCACCAGTCGCATGACCGTATCTTGCACTTTTTTTCTCTTGAAATACCGTAAATACTGAAGGAAAATGAGCTATGTTGGATGAGTTTGGCAGTAAGGCATGATAGCCCCTCAGCAATGAACCTGTGATGATGTGAAAGAAGAACGAACACAGGGCTGGAAGAGGAGCTGGAGCAAATAATCAGCTACAGACAATGTTGCTGTTCATAACTTGGGAAATCCAATAGGATGTGTAGTATCTGCCTTAGTTTGGACAGTTGATGAGAGCTCAGTTGTGGGGTTTAACCAATACCCAAAACTTAAGGCCAAGTCAGCTTCCTTGTCACAGCTCTGGGTGATCAGTCTGTTGAGGCAAGGCCCTCAGTGCTGAAGATTTATGGAAAATAGAGTTCAGTTCCCTAGGGGAAAATGCTGATAGGAGCTTAGTAGGCAATCCTAAGATGGATTTATGGCAGGGTTCTAATGTCCAAGGAAACTGGAGTGCCAGATAGAGAAACAAAGGCAAAAGTCTAAAGTGGGGGTAGGGGAGGAGACAACAGATGAGGCCCTCAGAGACAGTAGCAGGGCATATGGGGGAGGAACGGCTGCGGTAAGGACCCAGGAAGTGACAGTAAAAACTTCATTTCACATCCTTCATGCTCAGAGTATTCCCTACTCCAGTTTTTTCTCTACAACCCCCTCAAAGCTTTTCTATAATTAACCATAGCACGAGGGAAACAGTTTAAGGGCTACCATCCCCTACCCTTTTGCTGCTCTGATGCAGCCCAATAGTATGCCATCTCTATTTACTTACTGAGTTCCTGGTCACTCTTCGATGAACAATGGGGCTGTCCCATTACTGTCTCTTCCCCTTGTCACATCAGCTTGAATAAGGCATAAGTGCCATGACTAGAACATCAGACTCAACAAATTGTTAATGCTTCATTTGGCACTGTGAAAAAGATGTCACAATTATCCATGCTTCCTATCTGATCTTTTCCACCTCTATCTACTCTCCCACATCCAGCTGGTACCCAGAATAAACAACTGGATGAGGAGGAGGACTGGCAGCACCCTGAAACATCTCTATCATCTGACAGCCCCATCAGAAACCATGTGATGGCAGCAGCTTTCAGTCAGTAGCAGGGGTAGGTGCAACATCCTCTGAGGGGTAGATGATGGCAAATTTAATTCAAGAAACAAGCAGGATGTATACTGGGAGCCAGATTTCTTTTCCCATCCTTTTTCACAGTTGCTATAATAATCTAAGACTTCTAAAAATAAAGCCATAAGGATGGCACAACCAGAGCATGCTAACTAAGAAATAATGAGGCTAAATGAACTACAGATTCATCAGCTTATAAAAGGAATGGCCCATTGCCTCAATGGATTGCAACATTTCTTTACCCCAATATTACCCAGCCAATATCTGACTTGGGAGCCAATACTTTTATCCTGTTACTGTTTATTTTATTTCTTTAAGCAGACCCAGAAATGGGTGTTGGTGGACAAAACAAAAACAAAAAAAAACCCAGCCACCAAAGCTGCTAAAACAAAATGAGGCATCCTGCAGGGAAAAGCTGGAGTTCACGGACTGAAGTTGAAAAACTCCAAGAAGAAACACACACTCAGGTGCAACCACCACCCTCAGTGGGTCTCACAGTTTTCCCATGGCAAGGACTGTGACTGAGGTACAATATGGGAGGCTGTGGCATTCTGGAAAAGATATGAACTTGGAGTAAGTAGAATTAGGTCTAAGTTCCTTGTAGGATCTTGAGAACAACACTTGGCTTTTTTGGGCTTCCATTTCCTTAATGGCAACATGATGACAAAAATGATACCTATCAATAGGGATGTCAGGATGATGAAAGCCACTTGGGATAGGAAAACACTTTATGAAATATAATAGGCTTGTTTTCATCATCCCTGTGATTATAGTGCTGGTTATTGAGACTAATCATTGCTTCTCTCCATGTTTGGAACCAATTAAAACATATATAGAGGAGTCAGAAGTTGGATCAAAAGTCACTTTATTACTAGTTAAGCTGGATTTAAGAACATGGCTTGACCTATGGCTTCTTACTACATCTTACAATGCACTATCTTCTTTACATCTTCTGTACTGTCTTGATTATACTATAAGCTTCTGTAGAGTAGAGATTATGCCTCATATCTCTGTATCGCCAGAGTTTTCCACAGAGCCATACATGTAGCAGACACTGTCTGATAAAGGATCACATTAATCACATTTGTACTCTAGTTTCTGCATGAAGCCTCTTTCTTTACTAGCCTGGGAGCTCTTGGAGGGAAGGGTTCATATCCTTTCATTTCCTGTGCCTAGCACAATTCCTGGCATATAGTAGGTTCTTTATAAAAATGACGTGAAAGAAAATGAAAACAGAAGGGTACCAGATGGTCTAGTGCCACGAAGGGGTTACATAAGAAATTAAAGTAGGAAAATATCCTAAGGATTCCTTTCATGATAGCTTGTTCATTTGGGAAGATCTCTACCAGCAAAGTGTGATTTGAGGATTTGAGATTGTTTTCCCCATGACAAACTTCAGCTTTTGCCTACTCATCAGGCACCTTGGCTATCTTGGAATCTGCACCGTGGATATCTCAATTAGAGTTACTCTGCTAATGTTCTTAGCAGGGAAATACTGTCACTTGGTAATTAACTTAGAGCCATGACCAAAGCCTGTTACATCCGATGTTTTAGTGTATAACACTGACCCTTGTTCTTCTCCCAAGAGATCCACACACCATGAAGTAGTTTCCTTTGGGGTTCCTGCTGGAATTGGTTCATAGCACAATATCCAGGCTTCTTAGACAAATATAGGAAGACTGTGAGAAATAACATCTCTCTCCCTTGCATCATTAAACTTCCTTGTAACTAAGGGAGATGAAGTGTTGCCAGGCTAGGATTGAAGCAGAAGTCAGAATGTGATGGCACACAGAAGGGGTAGGGAATCTCAAAACACTATTCTAAGGAGTGATATTCCTTATTCAGGGTCTCGCAGAGAATGAGAGAAAAAAGCCTTCCTGTATAGATAAACTTTCGATGCCACCATGGGCAGCTCACTTAATGGCAGCCACCTGGGTAGGGCTGCTCTGGAGTCACACCCTCTGCTCTATGTGATTCTCTTTGTGCTTTGAGAGTGGTGCACATATGTGCACTGTGCTGTGTTCAACCCTGGACTACACATTCTCTGTGGACACTGGGAAAATCCCCTGATTTTGCCCTTCTAGAACAAATCAGAATAAAACAACTTTACTTTCAAAGTCTTAAAAGGATTCAGCAAGTCCTATTTCTTAACATGATGGTCAAGAAATTGATAGTCTAGAGGCAGTCCTTTATCCTGGCACAAGGCCCTGATGTTCTGCCTCAGTTGGCCAAGTACCACAGTGCTGATGCAGGGCAGGAAGTGCTAAGCAACTTCAAAACTAGTAGTCTGGTACAACGAATAAAGACCTCTGCAGCCACTAGCATTTGTGGCATTGAGCACTTGAAATGTTGCTAGTTTAACTGAGCGACCGAATTTTAAAATTTAATGTTAACTAATTTAAATGTAAAAACTGACAAATAATTCAGTTATTAGAAAAATTTTAAGTATGTGAATCTAATTTTTCAAGTGTAAATTTTATGAAATATAAATGCAAATCAAGTACTCTGACAAAATGCAGTGTCCAAATTGAGATGTGCTGTAAGTGCAAAATATACACAGAATTTCAAAGACCTGGTATAAAAAAAAAAAAAGAAAGCAAATACCTCATTAATAATTTTTTATACTGAGGCACCTGGGTGGCTCAGTCATTAAGCATCTGCTTTTGGCTCAAGTCATGATCCCAGAGTCCTGGGATTGAGCTGAGCCCCGCATCGGGCTCCCTGCTCAGCGGGAAGCCTGCTTCTCCCTCTCCCACTCCCCCTGCTTGTGTTCCCTCTCTTGGGGCCTCTCTCTCTGTCAATAAATAAATAAAATCTTAAAAAAATTTATATTGACTATATGTTGAAATGAAAATGTTTTGGATATATTGGGTTAAATAAAGTGTATTATTAAAATTAATTTCACCAACTTCGTTTTACTTTTGGAAAAATCTACTAGAAAATCTAAAATTATGGCTTGTGTTCTGGGACTATGGAACAGTGCCAATCTAGACTACAATTTCAATCCTCTCTATATGGAGTCTCATTTGACAATATAAACCACCCACGAAACCTACCCATTGTTCCCCTGTCCAGTCCATTCTATTTTAATGCCATGTGTGTTGGGGGTCTTCCATGTGCTGGGCACTGTTCTGTGCTGGGAATACAGCATGTTGGCTCTTAGAGGACATTCCAAATGGAGATATAAACAATAAAAAATAAAGCACAAAAAACCCCATCAGCCAACTCCATTGCTATGCAGAACTTAAACTAGGATAATATAATGGAGAGAGCCAGGTTGTGAGGTAGGCGCTGGTAGAAGTCTGAACAGCAAGGAGCCAGTTATGACAGGTGAGGGGTAATGGCCCATTGAAGGCCCCAAACAAGGAATAAGTTGGAATACTTGAGAAAGGAGAAGAAAATTAGTGTGACTGGAGTATGGGGGTGGAAGGTGGTAAGAAAGGAGATCCTAGAATGAGCACTGCACCAGGAGTCTGTGGAGCCATGTTAAAACATCTGCGCTCACATCAACTAAGTTTAGATCATGGTCAAGTTATCTTCTTAAGATAGCATTAGTTTCCTCATCTGTTAAATGGAGTGGCAATTACTAAAGGAACTTGCTTTCAATCCTGAAAACATGATTTTATGATTTTTTCCACATATCCTATTTTAAAAAAATATTTATTTATTTGAGAGAGAAAGAGAGCACAAGTCGGGTGGAGAGGTAGAGGGAGAAGCAGACTCCCTGCTTAGCAGGGAGCCTGATGTGTGGCTTGATCCCAGAATCATTTCTTTTTAAAAATTTTTAGGGGCACCTGGGTGGCTCAGTTGGTTAAGCAGCTGCCTTTGGCTCAGGTCATGATCTCAGGGTCCTGGGATCGAGCCCCACGTCAGGCTCCCTGATCAGGGAGAGTCTGCTTCTCCCTCTCCCTCTGCCTCTCCCTGCAGCTTGTGTTCTCACTCACTCTCTCTCTCAAATAAATAAATAAATAAAATCTTAAAAAAAAAAATAAAATTTTTAAACAGGATTTGCTAGACAATGGTACAATTTAACAACAATAGAAAATTATTTAGGGACAGTACTAACCTGGCAACCCATGTTTAGAAATTTTGCAATTTATGAAATGTTTTAATACCCTTCTCATTTAGCTCTCAAAATAATCATCAAGGTAGATATTATTATACTTATCATCTGTGTATTACAGTTAAGGAAAATGAAGTGGCTCTGGAAAGTTAAGTACTCTATGCAAAGTCCCATAATTAGTAAGAGAAGTGAGAGCTCAAAGTACATTCTTTAAATCCAAATTCTATGCTCTCTCCCACCATATGTTTTAGCAAAAGTGTTTTCATATAGAAAACTGAATTTACTCATGAAGACTTAATATTTAAATTTGCATAAGGCAACAGTTGTCCTAAATGTGAGCATGACTTCCCTCTTCTACATACCTGCCAACCATTAACAGAAAGTACTTGGAAAAAAATAAAGTACTCGAAAGTCATAAAATTGTTTAAAATATTTTATTCCTTGGTCGTCACTGGAATTGCTTCCAATGAAAAGGTCTTATAAGGTTCGTTTGTTGACTTATAGAAATTCAAAAATCACAACTTAAAATGTAAAAGACATTAAATCAACATGACACCTTTAAGGACCCAGTATGCCTAACTTCCTGGGTTACTGTTACATTTGAAAGTGTCACTTCCTCAATTTTTCTGTGTGAATGACACTTCCTTCAGAACCAAAGAAACCAGTTCTCCAACATTAACAAATGTTTTCATAATGAAAAAAAAATCCAGCCTCAAATTCTGGATTTGCAAAAGAATTATCCAATATGAAGTGGGGAAGAAACAGTCTTATAAAATCAAGTTCTAAAATGGACCCACTATAGTAAATAGAGACAAGGTCCACTCTTGTTGTTTTCCCTTTGCTTTATTTCTAATCCTAGCTAGTCCATTCTTTGTGCCCTTGTTATTGCTACAACAGAGTAAAAACTAACTTCTAGTGTATCCTGAAGAGTAACACAAAACTTCAAAATTCTAACACTTTCTAATTCTACAACACTCTGATTCTGCTCGTTCCCTCCCTGACTTCTCTTTTGCTCCTTCTTCCTAACTCACCCTGGTTTTGTTCCAAGATCCACTTCACCACTATGAAGCTCAAGTGATAACAGGGAAGCTGAAAGCTTCTTCCTGCTCCAAGATAGCCTTTCATAAGTCTAAGACAGTGATTTTCAAAGTGTGGTCCCAGGACCAAAGTTTTGGCATCACTGGAAATTTAGAAATGCAAATTACTGTCCCTACTCCACATCTACTGAATCAGAAACTCTGGGGTTGGGGCCCAGCAATCTCTGTTTAAACAAGTCTTCAGGTGGGGCGCCTGAGTGGCTAAGTCCTTAAGCGTCTGCCTTCCGCTCAGGGCCTGATCCCAGGGTCCTGGGATCGAGCCCCGCATCAGGCTCCCTGCTCTGCTGGGAGCCTGCGTCTTCCTCTCCCACTCCCCCTGCTTGTGTTTCCTCTCTCTCTGGCTGTCTGTCTCTCTCTCTGTCAAATAAATAAATAAAATCTTTAAAAAACAAACAAACAAACAAAAAAACCCCAAGTCTTCAGGTGATGCTGTTGCATATCTAAATTTAAAGCTATTGTTCTAAGCCAGTGATTCTCAACTCTGGTTGCGTATTAGAATCATCTGATGCCCAGTCACCACACTCCCCACTCGTTCCCCTAAAGATTCTGATTTAATTGATGTAGTGTAAGGTATGGAAAAGGGGATTTGTTAAAAGGTTCCCAGGTGATTCTAGTGTAAAGTCAGGTTTGAGAAACACTGATGAAAGCCGATCAGAATAATACAGCCTAAAATATCGAACTGTAGTTTTGATGAAATGAAGGAATCCATTTCCATAACGCTGACTGAAGACCAAATGTGTCATTACCATTATTACAGCCACTGGTGGTAGCCACTGGAGAAAAAGCAGGCTGATAAATTGTTCTTAGTTACTAAATAGGACATGCTCTTTTATTTCCTCAAGTGCAAAGTCTTTAGTAGCCTCAAGAGTGACAGATTTGCAAGGGGTGGTGGACAGACAATCCAAAAGCTATTGGCAGTAAAGGCACACTCAACTGCTATGTTTTGTATGGGAAGGGCTGAAAATCATTTGGAAAAGAATTTGTGGTAAGCCAGGATTTGAACCCAAGCAGTCTTAATCCAGAATCCAAGCCCTTAATCATGGTTGCCACACTATTACTCTCTGTGGAGATTATGAACAGTGTAAAAGGCACCTTCTATGGTGGTAGAGGAGATGAAGATCCTTCATTTCATATGCTTTCATAATGCAATAGGTTTATGAGTGCCTGTAACACCTAGAAGAGCCTAAGTTTCTGGAGTCAATACTTGTTTGGACCTACACTGACCTAAATTTATGATTTATAACAATTCTCCCTCCTCAGTCTTAGGGAAAAATTTCCTCTTACTTATCAGGAGAAACAAACCATGAAGACAGAATACATGAGCCAACTTCAGTTAGTACAGTATATGCAGAGCATGCAACAGCAAGCAAGATGTATTAATAATAATATAGAGCACAATTTAAGAAATATAAATGCCTGAGTATAAAGGAACACCTAACTAAATATAATCACTCCTTAACTCTAAGTATCCAAACAACCTTGGCTTGAATAGATATTGGTATATAAAAACTTACTTTCATAAGCTTATAATAATTATTTTAGTCTTTTTAACAATAAAGTAGCACAGGACACAGCACCTAGGAAGAGATCAAATCTGCTAACTCAGGACTCAGTGCCTCCCCGCACTGTCATGTTCTTAAAGGTTTATGATGATGCTTCTTACCTTCCATTATTACTTCTTTAAAGTAAAAAATTGTGATATGGCTTGGGAAAGGCAGTCTTGATCATGTCAACTCCTTCCTCTGTAGAATGGGATTAATGATAATTAATGTCCCACTTGCTTTGATATTCTGAAGTATTCTGAGAACCAAATTCTGTGAAAATGTTTTGTGAACCAGACAGTCCCATGTATATGTTACAGTAGAGCTCCTGGTTAGGTTGTAGCCCTCTCTTCTAGACAGAAGGCCCAATAAGAAAACTGGCATTTATTGTAGGTCTGTGTGCTGTGTTATCTCACTCAACACCATCTTATGTAGTGGGTGGTCATATCGCATTTTACATGTGAGGTGCATGGAGGTAAAGTAATTTATCTAACATAAGCCACCTACTAAGTGGTAGGGCTAGGATTTGAACCCAGGTCTGCAGCTCAAAAACCCAGGTATTCTTAGCACTAGCTTCACACCTACTTAATGGTGTAAAAAAGAAAAAGGAATGCAGTATTTGTTTTTTACAGAACTATGAAGGTTCTCATCACCACCCTCATCCTTAAGTTTTCAGTTGTTCTAAAGTATCATATAAAATATGTTAAACTTTCCCAAAGGGCTAAAACTGGCAGGATGAAACACTCAGTACTGCACTATGGAATAGAGCCCAAGAAATAAAACAAATTAGACACAGTCAGTTGTTACAAAATTAAAATAAAACCTCAATTTTCCTGCCTGCCAAAGACTGCATCCCTTAGCCCCTATCAGACACAAATAGCCCTAGTCACTATTGACTGTGATGCAGTAATCCAGAGAGAGAGATTGGATTTTTTTCTTTTCTTTTCTTTTCCTTTTTTTTTTTTTTTTTTTAGCTTCAACTGATATCACTAATAGGATGCAAACTTTATCACAGGTTAGAACCACTCCTAACTAGCCACAGGGACAGCAGAAGGGCCACACACTGATTTTTTTCTGTGTTTGGTGGAGGCACCAGGCAGAATGGAAAAAATGGGCATGAACAAAATGGTCAGAGAGACCCGGGTATGAATTCCTACTCCATCACTCACTACCTGGTCACCCTGGGCCAGTCCTTAACTTACTCATCCGTTAACACTTCTTCATCTTGAAGCATTTGCCTCTGGAATGAATGAGATGATTTAGGTAAGCTGATAAGCAGATGTCTGAACTGAACACACTTGGCACTCAAGTGAGCAAACTCTCTGATGATAAAGACAACTCATGAACTCACTCATGTCCATTAGTAAGTAATTGCTTTTTTGTTTTTTTTTTTTAAACAAATTCTGTATAGACTAAAGAGGACTATAAATTCTTACTATTCTTCCCTTTGAGAGTTGGAGTCTAATACCTCTCCCCTTGAATAAGGGATGGTCTTAGTGACTCCTTTGGCCAATACAGTGTGACTGAAGTATTGCTCTTGGGTTTCCCAGCCTAATTCATAACAAGCCTTGTAGGTTTTGCCCTGGCCTCATAACTATGAGCTGTCATATAATAAGTCTGACTACCCTGAAGATACTACACTGTGAAGAAGCCCCAATTTGTCATGTGAAAGGGAAAAAAGATATTGGGTGGGCCTCAGGTTGGTCCAGCCTCCAGCCCAGATCCCAGACACTGTGACGACTCTACCAACCCCTACCCAAATGGCAGGTGCATGAGCAATATAAGTGATTGTTGTTGCTTCAAGCTACAAAATTTGAGGGTTGTTATGCAACAAAATATAACCAGAACACTCTACCAGGTTCCCCCCCCCAAATTAAAAACATCAATTTGCTGAGTTACAAAAAGTAACATAGTGGATTTATATTGACCCTGTAGTTCTCAAGTCTGTTTCAATACTGAAAAAAAACCCATATTGTTTGTGGCTGGCTTTAATCGAAGTTGTAACTTAATAACTGGCTGAGGAATGACATATACCAGCTGTTGAGTGCATATGTGTGCCAGAGTTTAAGTTAGCTTGGCTTTTACTAAATATCCAATTCTCCTAAGGAAAAAAAATGCTATACCATAACAACCCCTCTTCTCTATGAAATTGTGAAAAACATTGTCTGAAGTCAGACTAATTGACCTACTGCCCCAGTGCCTGACCCTCCCAGCTCTACAAATCTGGACTCCCACAGCCAGCTACCCAATAACCACAGTGGTTTATTAAGGGCCACCACCACCTACCTCCTAACTAGCTGGAATCTATCTACTCTGTGCTGCTTGCATTTCCAGGCAAGCCTGTAAATAATGAAACGGTTAAGACAAAGCTGATTTCTACAGATACCAGTTAATGTTTGAGGAAAAGCCCTTCAGTTTTCACACAGGCTCCACTTGGGAGGATGGGTTTCATTAGCATAAGACTTGATCTCTGACTCATGGAATACTTAACTGAAGCCTTTCAAATCATATAGGACCTTATAACATTTCACAAACTTTGGGGCGTACAGCCAGCATAGGTAAACAACAAACATTTTGCTGCTTTCCAAATCTACTAATCTCTCTTTCATTTTCTGTTTCTTCCTCCTGCAAAGTCTGCTTTCCCTTCTTGGGTGGGAGTAGGGTGGTGATGGTGGTGGTGGTGGTGGTGGTGCTGGTGTGTGTGTGTGTGTGTGTGTGTGTGTGTGTGTGTGTGTGTGTGTGATCCTATTTAACCTTTGAATGTCCACTCTCCCATCAAGGCAGAATTAATTATTGAGTGATGACATTGCTTCTTCAATCTATAAAATCTTTTTTCTAACAAGCAAGTTTACCATTTAAAAAAAGGCAACAAACCCACAGTTCTATAGGATGCATGGAGAAAGAACATGAGAGAGTTCATATAACTTGGCGGCGTTTCACCAGGCTGAAAACGGGGTGATGTGATCTGTGTTTCAGGGATTAGAATTCAGTGGCAGAAATAAGTTAATTAAAACACCTAACCAGAATGCCTTCTATACATAAAAGTGCTTTGCACTAGGAGTGCAACATAACCTGAACTGATAAATTCTAAGGGGGGAACAGGTGATTTGCATCCCAATCTCTTATGTTATTTTCTTGGCAAAAGTTAAAAAGGAACCATCCAGTCTAGGAAAGATAGGTCTTCTATATACCTCAGCAAGAACCAGACAAGCAGAATGAACCCCAGGTTTTCCCAACTCAATGGCTTTGGTTTAACCTGGAGTGGGCAATATCTATTGTCCCAAGTGGGTCAGCCTGAACATCAAACCCACCAACTTGTATTGGTTTTTATGTTCATTCAGTAACAATTGCAATCCCAAAGGTTATAAAGTCACTCTGGGGTACCTGGAGATTTGTGGCACAACCCCCCAAAACACCTGAGCAACATGCATAAAGTCATAACCAAACACTTTTCATTCTACCATCAAACCTAAAAAAATCACATTTTTATCACTAGTTATTTAAGAACACACATAACTAAGCAAAACATTCTAAGCCAAAGGCTGGATAGTCACTGAATGATAACGGGTTCTATGTGACAAAATCCACAAAACACAGTCTACCATTTCTTCTCTATGAGGAACCCACAGAAGCTCATACTGGAACCCTTTATTCTGCCACAAAACCAAAAGCAATATGTTTTTGACACTCAACCTTGAATTAACTATTCTTAACATGCCAATTAAGAATTATTCTAACAGTCTACATTACAACTGATGCCCAAAGCAATAGAGTGACTTAGTGCTTCATACTTTAAGTACCCAGACGAAGCAGAGGCAAAATTTTCTATTGAGCAAACCCTGGTCTTCCTCCAGAAAATGTATAAGTTTCTGGCACTGGACAAATAATAACACTGGTATACTCTAAAAGAAATATGACATCAACTTACTTAACAGTTGGCAATAGAGGGCCTGTAAACTTCTCTTCATGGTATCATCTGGTCCTGCTTGTCCTCCAGTTTATTCATGATTCTGTCTAGGAAATTGGGAAAAGAAAATTGTTACACCTGGTGAACATAATTCAATTCAACAATCAGAAAGAATTCCACTCAACAGGAGCGCCTGGGTGGCTTAGTTGTTAAGGTTCTGCCTTCGGCTCAGGGCGTGATCCCAGCATTCTGGGATCGAGCCCTGCATCAGGCTCCTCCACTGGGAGACTGCCTCTTCCTCTCCCACTCCCCCTGCTTGTGTTCCCTCTCTCGCTGGCTGTCTCTCTGTCAAATAAATAAATAAAATCTTAAAAAAAAAAAAAAAAAAAGAATTCCACTCAACATGATCCTGGTTGTAAAGCCTAAAATCCCTGACTTTGAAGAGGAAAATCCTTGGACTGGATATACCACAGTCTGATTTACAACGGTTATATAAATACCAATTCATGAATTGGTTAAATCCTGAAACTATACATACCACTAAAGGAAACTCATGGGCAACTAGACAGTGAAAGTCTGACTTAGGAACTTTTGAGGACTTCCAATTAATCTCCCCCTGAATCTCTAGTTTTTAAACAGGAGAAACAAAAAATTTCTAATCTTATTTTTGTTATGGTCTTCAACCAAAAAAAAAAACAACCCAAAAAGCTTCACCGCACTTGAAGTTGTATTACATTAAATAACTTACTCATTATTTTCTGGTTATAAAGGATAATCCAGTATAGAATATTTGCAAAATACAGATAAACAAAATAGAGATAATATATAAGAAAATACAAATTACCTATCTCTGCAGCCTTTCAATGTGCACTTCTATTGGTGTCTCATTTTATCTATTATATTTTTTGTTTGTTTTTAAGTATGCTCTATGCTCAATGTGGGGCTTGAACTCAGCACCCTGAGATCAAGAGTCATATGCTCTACTGACTGAGCCAGCCAGGTGCCCTCTCTATTGTACATTCTAATTTTTCTTCCTAGCAGAAAATCTTATGTTACTATTACTTTGCTACTTTATTTTAAATGGCACACAGAATTTCCTTAAGGTAAGTTCCTAGAAATGGAATCACAAGGACACAATTTAAGGTTTTTGAAATATACTGGAAATCACCCTTCATCAGTACCAGTATATGAGACTATTCATTAGACTACAAACTATCCAATGATGGAAATTTATAATTTCTTTACATCTTTGCCAATAAATAGCAAATATTTCATCCCATTGCCTTAATTTGCATTTTATAAGTTTATTAATCATTTGTCTTTTAAAAATTTTTAGTTCACATTCGACAAAGATTCCCGTTTTTTTTAAAAAAGATTTTATTTATTTATTTATTTATTTATTTATTTATTTATTTATTTGACAGAGAGAAAGACAGCCAGTGACAGAGGGAACACAAGCAGGGGGAGTGGGAGAGGAAGAAGCAGGCTCCCAGCAGAGCAGGGAGCCCAATGCAGGGCTCGATCCCAGGACTCTGGGACCACACCCTGAGCTGAAGGCAGACACTTAACGACTGAGCCACCCAGGTGCCCCT
>NW_024424453.1:28866157-28885747 GCF_017311325.1 Ursus maritimus
CCCCCCCCCCCCCCCCCCCCCCCGCTTTTTTTTGGACAAAGATTCTTTAGTAAGGCTCCTGAACCACCTCCTAGGTCCGTCCATGAACTTCCTTATAAAGTCTAGGCTTAGCAAGAACGAGATTGGCAAACTGCTAAGTCAGTTTAACCAGAACCCTCTACTCTCAATATCTGATCAGGTTCCTTATGCTCCATCAATCCCCAGGTGATAAGTACCCTGGCCTATCTTTAGCAAGAATCTTATTAGGTTAGTTTAGCCAGAACCCTTTACCCCTGATGTTTCCTCTTAGTAATTTTCCATCTACTGACACCCCCCCCCCACCATCCTTGGCTATAAATGGCCACCTGCCCAAGCTGTATTTGGAGTTGAGCCCAATCTCTCTCCCCCACTGTAAAATCCCATTGCATTGTTCTCTATACCTATCCTGATGGTCCCGAATAGAGCCTGACTCACCATCTTTAACAAATGTCATTGAATATCTTTTTCTTTAACACTTTAATGATTCTCTACTGGCATGCTGGGTTATTTTCTCATAATACCTCAAGTGAAACTAATTTATCTTTCAAATGTTTTTGTGGAGATATAATTAATATAAAATTCAGCCTTTGAAGTTTACAATTCAGTGGTCATTAGTATATTCAAGTTGTGTAACCTTCATCAGTACCTAATTCCAGAACATTTTTCATCACTCTAAAATTAAAAAAAAAGCAAATACCAAAAAAAAACCCCAAAAAATAGAAATAAAAAAAACCCCCAAAACCAAAACACAACAAAACTGAAAAACAAAACCCCAAAACTCCTATGTTTATTAGCAGTCATTTCTCTTCTCCCCTCCTCCCAGTCCCTTGCAACCACTAGTCACCTATAGATTTGCCCATTCTGTACATTTCACATAAATAATATATAATGCATATTTTTTGTATCTGGCTCTTCTACTTAGCATAATGTTTCTTAGGCCCATCTATGTTGTAAATTGTGCCTTCTCCCCCTTTTTGTAAGAATGAGAAACACAAACACACTCACACACAGCCATGATTAGAGAGGCCTTCCTTAGTCCAGGATTACATAAACAGTTTCCTGTGTTTTCTTTTGGTATTTTTGATTTCCTTTAGATCTGTTTCTGGACTTTGTGTTACATTTTATATCTCTGTTTGCTCATTCTTTCACTATAATAATAAGCACTGTTTAAATTAAACTCTTGGTAAAGTTAGCCCCCCAATATTACTCTTTTTAAGATTTATCTTGTTACGTGAATGTTTTTCCCCTAAATTATCTTTATCATTTTATTAAATTCCAGAAAAAATGTCATTGGCATATAGTTGTAATTATCTTCTACTTGCTTTAAAGACTTGATCTCTTCAAAATCCAAGTGTGGTGAGGAGAAAGATAGTATTTTAAAAGTTGTAGCTCTGAAGATCAGAAGAATTCTTTTCAGAGAGTGAGAAGCACGTTTTTGGGGTGTACGCACAATAGCGTAATGACTACGTAAAGCCCTACCCACCGCCCTAAGCATGATCTGGCTGAGGAAGAGGGAGAGAAAGACATAAATTTTTTTCCACTATAAAATATCAGGAGATTTCAGTTCTGAGAAGCTTGGAAAGAGGGGTTAAGATGATATACAAGACATGCTCAGAGACAGAAGAGCAATTCCAAAAGACAGAAGTAGGTGGGACCTAAGAATAAAAGATAAAATGAGAAACTCTCCAGAGGGGATGACCCATAAACTTTAAAATGTATAAAATTTTTCATTGCTTGTTTTATGCTGTTTTTACTTATACACTACATCTATTCTCCCCCACAATGCTTATCTACCACTAGCACCCTCAAAATCTCAGAAGTCTTATACAAAATAGTCTTATATTAGTGGTGCTCAGCTGGCAATGATAGTACAGAGACTAAGTCTCAAGACAAGGGTGAACAGGAACAGGAAAGGAACACAAGAGTCATAAGCAATGGTTAGTGGGCATCTATGGAGAGGACTTAGGACATAGTAAGCGCTCAACTGTAAAGTGAGTAAACATATGAATGAATGAATGAATAAATTATTAAGTAACAGGAGAGCAGAGAAATAGTTGTTTATATTGATCAAGGGGAATATAAGCTCCTTAGTCATCTAGAAATGCTTAGAGGCTTCTGAGAAACTGTTAGATTTTTGACAATACATGCAATAGAGCCATTTTATTCACATATCAATATATATATATTAAATTATTATATAATAAATATAATTATATATTATAATTATATATTATAATATACATAAATATATAATATATAAATATATATAATATATATAAATATATATATATTTGCCACTATGGAATTTCTGCTTCCATTTTATCTTCGAATTGCCTCTATATGAAAATGACTGAGTTTTGTATATTCGTTTTGTGACCTAACCAAACTCACTTAGTTCTAATGATGGTTTCTCACCTGAGTCTCTTGGGTCAGTTGTTCTGCTTTGGATAGACAGAGAGGCACAATAAGATTCCATCTAAAGCCATTTTTTAACCAGACAGTAGGAAACATTAATTGTATCATTCCCCTCAGGGAATAACTTAGGACCTCCAAGGATGACAATGAATTTCTGGGATGAAATTCTAAGAAAGTACAGTTTACAGCCAAGAGGTTGAAGAAAAGAAAAATAAGAGAGGAGGATGATGAAAATATTTGCCCAAATATGCAGATATAGTGGCACAGGTGGGGGCCTCACTGATTATCAGCTCAGAGTAAACAAAGAGGTGCAAGTAACTTGAACCACTCCTTATAGAAGATAAGCCTAACAGAATCCTGCCTCTCCCCTCTTTGGCTTAAATGGAACATTTATATCTATACCACTGATTCAGGAAGGGAAATTTTTCTCTTTCATAGATCACTTAAAATGTTTCAATTAGAAATGTCCATGTAGCAGGGGAAAATGTAATAAAGAGCCAAATGAAAAGCTTTTTTTTTTTTTTTTAAGATTTTATTTATTTATTTGAGAGAGAGAGAGACAGCCAGCAAGAGAGGAAACACAGGCAGGGGGAGTGGGAGAGGAAGAAGCAGGCTCCCATTGGAGGAGCCTGATGTGGGGCTTGATCCCAGGACTCTGGGACGCCCTGAGTCGAAGGCAGACGCTTAACGACTGAGCCACCCAGGTGCCCCATGAAAATCTCTTATGTGATAAGCAAATTGACTTGAAATGACAAGTTCATAAAGAATAAGGAATAGCCAGGAAAATCCTGGAAAACAACAACATAAAAACCCAACAAAGTAGGGACAGGAGAAAGAGGGACTGCCAGCCCTACCAGACATTAAAACATACTCTAAAGCCTCTAAATAATCAAAAACCATTTGATAATAACACATGAATACACCAAATTATATATGGGAATTTATATGATAAAGGCAGCATATTAAATCAATAGGCAAAAAGATGAACTTTGCGAGATAATAGCAGAGTATATGGGAAAAGATAAAATTGTACTAATTCAAAATATGATACACCAGCATAAATTCCAAGGATTAGACCTTTCAATGTTAAAAAAAAAAATGTATACAAATACTAGAATAAGGTAAGGGTAAGGGTAATTTCTTCTACTGGGAGTAGAGAAGCTTTGTTAGATCCAAATCAAAGTTTGAAGCAATAAGGAAAATACAAACTTCATTATATAAAAAAATTGCAAAGTAAAACCTATAATTAATACAAATGAAAATATAAATAATATACAAATGAAATAAAATACAAATAAAAAATACAAATGAAAACCTAGAAAAAATGTTCACCTTATAAAAAGCAAAGAGTTAATATCCCTAAAATTTATTTGTAACCCTCAAATCAATTCTCACAGTGCCTTAGCAATCATTTGCATACATGCTCAGAGTGGGGAAAATTTGAATTGCTCAAAACACACATTCCCAGCTGAGGTCAAACAAGGCAGTGCTCTGTCATCACCATCTCCCCCCCGCCCTTGTTTCAGCTCTCATACTGTGAACAACTGTCCTTTCCATAGGCTATTTAGTACCACATTTTTAGCATTTTTGTGCTTTTTTTGTTATCTTTGTTTGAAATGGTCCCCAAGCCTAGTGCTGAAGTGCTATCTAGTGCTCTTAAAGTGCAAGAAGGCATGAGCTATGGTGCTGTTGGCTGTGAGTTCAAAATTAATGAATTAATAGTATATGTTACATAAGGTATCTAGAAACACTGTTTCTATAAACAAAAACACATATAAACCAAGATTATTTATGGATTAATTGACAAAAATATGACCCGAGGCTCACAGGAACCTAACTATTTCCCCTGAGAGCAACAGCTCAATATTCACTAGTTCAGTATTTGTGAAAACTTTACAGAACATAACTACCATGAATCATGAGAATCAAGCATGTGAGATGAGCTTTAAAACATTTTGTGAGGGGCGCCTGGGTGGCACAGAGGTTAAGCGTCTGCCTTTGGTTCAGGGCGTGATCCCGGCGTTATGGGATCGAGCCCCACGTCAGGCTCCTCCGCTATGAGCCTGCTTCTTCCTCTCCCACTCCCCCTGCTTATGTTCCCTCTCTCGCTGGCTGTCTCTCTCTCTGTCAAATAAATAAATAAAATCTTAAAAAAAAAAATTTTTGTGAGGCAAAGAATGAAGATGACCAACAATTCAGGCAAATAATAGAGCTGGCACAAAACAGAACAATGGCTCTCCATCTCTTTAGGACCCAGAAAGAGCTGATTAAACTGATGGCCAACACACCTTACCTTTCCTTTGGGAAAATGAGCGGGGAGAAGAATAGGAGAGTTGACAATATCAACTAACCTCACAGGCCTGCAAAAAAGTTTGGAAAGGAACATACATCTCTATTTTATAGGCAAGGGCACAGATACCAAAAATTCTGTCTTTGCTCGAGATCACACCTATCAGCTATGAGACCTTGAACTAGTTTCTAGACTTCTCTGGTGGATTTCTTGTTTGTAAATGGGTAAGAATAGTACTTGATATACTTACTGCAAAGACTAGATAATGCATGCAAAGCACTTGTCCCAGTGCCTGGCACACAACAAGGGCTCAAAGCAAATACCTAATAGCAGAAGGCAAGATAATGACACATTAGGCCACAGCTCACCAACCACCTCTTAATTGTGCTTTCCCTAAACTAGAAATGAACCAAACACTTTGGAATATCAACCAAATAGTCCCTTTTGTTGGATCCAGTGTCTTATCTAAATTGAATTTAGAATTTAGTTTTATGGGTGTAAGTTGAACTTCAAGTTTGTTATTCATATTTTATACCTTTGTCTTCCTTAAAAAGGATCTAAGGTGACTTACTAATAAATGCAAGTTTTATAACAGAATTATTAACATATTAAAGCACATTAATAATATCAGAAAGGGAGATTCAAAATTATGTGGAGAAAGGGGGTATTAATTTTAATATGGGGGTGCCTGGGTGGCTCAGTGGGTTAAGCATCTGCCTTCGGGTCAGGTCATGATCCCAGGGTCCTGGGATGGAGCCCAGAGAGCTCCTGCTCAGCAGGGAGTCTGCTTGTCCCTTTCCCTCAGCCCCTCTCCACTGCTGGTGCTCTTTTTCTCTCTCTGAAATAAATAAAATCTTTTAAAAAAATTTTACCGTAAAATGTAACTGAACAATACATTTCTTTCGGAGGTTCCTAAAAATAAAGGCAAAAAAGATAGCATTACTTTTTTTTTTTTTCTGGCTGCACAGAGGCACAGTTTGTATTCTGTTCAGAAATACTACCCCTTTTTAAAAAAAATACTATCCTTTTCTGACACTAACTTCTAAGATAAGATCATTAGACAATTTTTGGTAAGCATTAGCACCCTCAATAGCAGTTTTATAAAATATGAACAGAATATTCTTGGCATGGCTGTTCCTTATCAACCCACAATGAAAGCTAAAGTCATGTGTTAGGTAGTGATTCAGGGAAAGCATTTCAATGAGCCAGGCACACCATGCTGTAGGGGAAGAATCAGGCAGGCCTGTCACTGAGTAGCTTTGCTATGTGACTTTGATCAAGTTACTTAACTTCTCTGAGCATCAGCTCCCTCATCTGTAAATGAGGCTGACTCCTAAATCAGAAGACTGCTGACAGAATTAAATGAAGTAAAGCACCTCTTGTGTATCTAGTACATCTAGAACATGTGTGTCTCCATTTTTCCCAAGTGAATGGTATACAGACATGCTGCTTTTGGTCTTGTGAGGATAGAGAAAACTAGGAAAATGAAAGGAACTGATATTCAGCAAGTCACCCCAGGGCCTGAGTATCATGAGCACTGGATTAATTCAGGAAAGCAAATATGAAGGCTTCTTGCCTCACATCATAAGTCATAAATGGATGCATGTGACCTGAGGGCAAGTTTGGTTTATAATATGTTTTTAGTCAAATTCTTTTGATACAGATGATTTGAATATTAAACAGGAATATCCTTTATTTAAATAAAGAAAGAGATGCTATCATTTTTCTGAAACTTGTGGCCCTCCTAATCCTTCTTCCAAATTTTCTCAGTTTTGAGCAAGAAATATTTCATTTTTCTCTGAACCTATGATCAACAGTGTGAGCCTGATTACAGTCTGTCATTTTGTCTCAGTCCTGGGAGTTTAGGAAACAGTGGTGACTACGGTGAACTTGAAAGCATGAGGGAATGGTATTTTTAGGCTCCAGCCAATTGTGAGCAGGAAAAGTCTTTTTTTCCTTAAGCTGAAAATCTCCACAAAATTTTTTCCCTTAAATTTTCAAGAGAAGCCATGCATTTAGATGTCTCTCCCTATTTTAAAATACTAGCAACTAATTCACATGGGGCAAGACTACAAGCCAAAAGAAATAGGACAGTGTGATTTCTGATTAATAAAGGCTTTCCTGGTGCAGAACCTGCATGAGCACTTTTCTACAAACTGAGTAGGAGAATGATGTTTGTCTGTGGAGAGAATCCTACTGATGGAGGAAGCAGTGCAGATCTATCCTCCACCTAGGCTTGTCCTCCAGCAACCTTGGGGCCCAGGATCTCACCCAGTAAACTCTGAAGGATAAAAAGCAGTTCAGTAGTGCTCCTTTCTCCTTTCCTCTCTCCCCCTTCATATTTTCTTCTCTGAAAAATAAAATATTGGAGGCTGTCAGATTCACGAGATGCTGAATTCCAAACAAAAAGGCAAAAACTGTTCACCTTCTACTAAGGAAAAGCCTACAAAAAGGAATCAATTAATGTGGATTCTGCTTGGAGGACTGAGAAGTAATTGGCTGAGTGTTCCTCAAGACCAGCTGGAGTTTATTTGCATGCGCTGGGGGAGAGTGTTCTGCTGTCCACAGCCACTGAAGTCAGCAATGGGGTAAAAATAGGACCAGGAGCTTGAGGCTTATTGGAATGACACAGACTTCTTTCTTCTAGCATTACAGTGTATTAACGCCATTTATCTCATTTGAGGAGACAGAAAGGTGCTTGTGTAAGGTGAAGAATACATACCACACTTTCCCTTTTATGGTTTTGGTATTAAAGACTGTACAGTGAGGTCAGGGAATTAAATGATACTGTAGCAATGCCAAATACTAAAGGAGGATGTTTCATCATTTTGACTGCACTGCTTATGAAAAAGATTATTTCTTGTCCACAGCAAACATTCATTTTTCTTTTTTCTTTTGCAATGCCTGAAACATCTTCAGAGATTGAATTCTGGGACCTAAAAATATGTGTATTCCCTTTGGGAAGGAGGCATTTGTCATAAAAGATGTGCCAAGTTTTTACAATGGAAAGGGAGGGAAAGCCATATGAAATAGGCAAAACTCTTATCAGAATGTTTTACATGTGGAAAGAACATTTAAATCACCATGTACGCTTTGAACATGCAATAAATTTCAGTATGTGAAATTAGTCATAATATCATAGTCCTTGTTAAATTTTAATTTTGATTTCAAAAACACTTCTTTTTCTTCCATTCCTTGTCCTTAGCTTCTCCCATTCCATTTCAATCCACATAAAGACTTCTGTAATTTTTGAGCTAGTGCAAAGACAGTTTTAATTTATGGTTTTGGTTTAATCTTTCAAAATATGTAATTTATGACAGGTGATTCCATAGGATAGGCAATCTGTTGAATGTACAGCTGGGATAAAAATTCAAATGGAATGAAAAATTATGTGGGCAAGAGTGAGGTGGGCCAATATAAAACAGAGCCTGAAGTTTGAGGTTCTATGGATTCTACCTCAGTCTGCAGGCAAGGCCATCAGAGGAG
The DNA here is from genome assembly GCF_017311325.1 of Ursus maritimus. Classification (NCBI taxonomy): domain Eukaryota; kingdom Metazoa; phylum Chordata; class Mammalia; order Carnivora; family Ursidae; genus Ursus; species Ursus maritimus. Next base: position 28,874,367 of record NW_024424453.1, read on the forward strand.
GGTGGTGCTGTCTGCTCCCAATTCAAAGATGTCCTGCAGCTCAGTGTCTGTGGTGTGCAAAGTCACTCCCTATGTGGTACAGGAGCAGGTAGTCACCCCTATGCCGCTCATAACACACAGGGAAGGGAGGAACAGATTCCCTGAAGAGTATGGATTAAGATTACAGGTAAGATCAGTGCGGGCAACTTTAGTCCCACAGTGAAGTCATAATATTCCAAGCATTTCTGATGATTCTCAACTTTATGCCTTGCTCCAGGAAGCCTGAATAAAATAATACATTTCATCTCATCTGTGAGGGACTTAAACAGCTTATTTAACTATGTTGACAATTAGACCTTGCTTTAATAACTGGATGGGCTAGAAGAGATACCTAGAAGTACCAAAATTAGTATTCCCAAAACTAGCTGATGGTCAAAATCTATTTTTAAATAGATTCCTAAGTCTTTCCCTCAGGAATTCTAATTCCCAGGTTCTTAGATGGAGCAATTATAAAAGGCTTCTAAGATGGCTCTTCTGATCAGCTAAGGTTGGAAATCAAGAACCTAATCTAGTTCTTCTTAATCCTGACTGTACATTAGAATCCTGGAGAGATGTGCTGGATCAATTAAATCAGACTTCCCTGTGATCCTAATGTATAGTCAATCAAGAACCAGGGACCCTCACCCCAGGCTAAAAGAGCACTAGAGCCACAGTGAGGCCAGTCCTGCTTCTTCTCATTCCTGAGACTGGCATTTTACAAGAGATGGAGGAAGTGAAATGATTGATGAAACCACATTTGCAAGTTATGTTTAAAACAGAAAATGACTGATTCAGTGTTTCTTAAATATTTAGATCCACAGCCTCTTATGCAATTCAAGTTTTATGCAACATGAGTTCTTTGTGATATCTTACCCAATCTATCTCTGATCCACCTCTCACTTGTCCTTGCTACTTGGCTTCATAGGGATGTCAGGAAGATTAAGGAGATAATGACTAAAAAGGGAGAGAGAATGCGGATCAGTGGAGTAAAGAGGATGTGGAAGCTACAAGCAGACTAAGAGACTGGCATAAAGCTGAAACCACCCTAATCGTCAAATCACTTGTTCCCAAAAAAGACTGATATTCCTTTTCCGGAAGGCTACATTCACAGGGGAAACAGTGGGGAGTCTTGTCACAAATTCTGAGTGGGAACAAGGAGGATAGGCCACACTGAAGGGGCATCCTTCCTGTGAAGACCATAACCAACCAGACTGGAGATCCATTTCTTTGGAAAATAATGAATACTGCAAAGTAGTAAGTACTGTGTTAGTAGCAGAGACTGGAGCTGGGAATAAAAAGCAAATGAGACATGATCCTTGCCCTCAAGGAGCTTGCAGTTTAGCAGGGGGAACAAATATCATGGCAAAAATCACTCTATAGCCAGCTTTGCCCCTACTAGCTATATTAGACAAATTATTACACTATATTCTAGAAAATTATAACATTTTAGACAGAGACTCGAGAAGGGTAGCACATTTTCTATTAGTAAAACAGGCATCACACCTATGTTGCAAGGTTGTTCTGAGAATGAACACACCCACAGAGTCTGGAGCATAGAAGTACAAGAAACATGTCCTATACCTTCAAAGTAAGGAAAAAATAACATTTTCTGGAGAGTAGCAGGACAAGGTTTTGAAGGAGATGGAATATGAGCTAAACTTTCAAGGTTAAGAAGAATTTTGACTAGTAAAGGTAAAAAAGTACAAAGGTACTGACTGAGGACAGTGAAGCAGGAGTTTGAGAATGAGTACATTGAACAACAGAATATCTACCCCCGGCTGCTTTAAAATTTCTAAACAAAGCAATTTGAATATGGGACTCTCTAGCTTCTCAAATGAGGTTGGGCCAACGTTCTCATTTTCTGGGGGAGAGAAGGCTATATGGAGGAGAGGACAAGACTGATAGGGAAATAGCAGGCAGTAATTGGGAAGCAGAGAGATAGAGGCTGGGTCCCCAAGGCTCAATCTTCCCAGATCAGAACAACAAAATAAATGCCTACTAACCATATGATAGCTGGAATGTCACTGTCTTATAAGTCCCGGGCAGCTACAGGACCCAGAATCATCCCCGCTGATGTTAATACAGCATTAGACAACTGTCACTGGGTGGTGCCAAACCCAAGTTTACACCTGGATAGATGTGATCATGCAGCCAGATCCTCAGATTGCCAGGGCTAGCTAAGTAGGCTCATTCTCACCATTTCATTAATTTCGTAATAATGTCACCACATTGTTTATACCATTCTAAAAATGTAGTCCTCAGACCACCAGCAGCACCCAGGAAGTTGTTACAAATGTAAATTATCAGGCTCCATCCTAGACCGCTGATTCAGAAACTCCTGGGGTAAAGCCCAGCAATCTATGCTTCAACAAGCCCTCCAGGATGCATGCTAAAGTTTGAGAACCTTTGCTTTTCAGAAGTGAATTTCTGGACCCATTATGCTAAGGCAGGGTTTTACTTTTCAACTGTTACCTTGGACAAATCATTTACAACTTCAAAGGACCAATAAATGAGGAAAGAGGGAGTTGGAAGAGAAAGGCCCATTTCCAAGGTCTCTTTTAACTGTAACATACTACAATTCATCAGTTCACCAGCGGGGAAAATGTTTACAGTTCATTAGTTCAAACAGATTGTTGGTGCCGGCGTTTGTGGCTCTTGTTGAGAGCATTAGCATAGCGTGTTTGAATTCTAATGACTAATTTGAAAATACCACCCATCTCCATTATTCCAACTTTTAAGCTAGTAATATTAATGCTGTATGAGTAAAACCTACATGGGGGGTGGCACGTAGTAAAACATGGGCTTTGTAGGGGTGCCTGGGTGGCACAGCGGTTAAGCGTCTGCCTTCGGCTCAGGGCATGATCCCGGCGTTGTGGGATCGAGCCCCACATCGGGCTCTCCCGCTATGAGCCTGCTTCTTCCTCTCACACTCCCCCTGCTTGTGTTCCCTCTCTCACTGGCTGTTTCTATCTCTGTCAAATAAATAAATAAAATCTTAAAAAAAAAACAAAAACATGGGCTTTGTAGTAGAAAAACCAACAAAATGATGGCAATGTATTTCCTAGTCTCTGTTGTGGTTATATATATCAATAAGAACTAGACCTTTCTCTGAATTAAAATTATAAACACAAGCTGCCAGAATGGATTTAAACTATTAAACTCTAGAACTATTTTCAAATAAGCCTCTCACCCAGAATCTAAAAGATTTAACAATGACAGTCAATACTTAAAGGTAAGTCAAATGTGTAAGCCATTTGTGCCTTGGGAATCACCCTAAATCAGAAGTGTTCAAAATTCAGGGCTCTACAGTTTGAAGAAAACTGAGCTATACCTCAAAGAAATCAGACTGGGGATGAATCAGGAATTTTAAGAACAATTAGCCATCTGTTTTCCAGTGCTGTCCCTACTCAAGCTAATGATACACACAGACATTTGGATGTAGACTATGCAAACTAAAATGTAAGTTCTAGGAAGGTAGAAAGTTTGTCTTGTCTACTGCTATGTCCTCAGTGCTTAGAATAGGGTCAGGCACATAGTAGGTATTCAGTAAATGCATAAGTGATCCTACAAAATTGATACAGTTGGCACTGTCAAGCAGAAATTTCTGCAATGATAAAAAAAGTTCTGTAAGTTATACTGTCCAACACAGTAGCCACTAATTACAGGTGCCTACTGAGCACTTAGAATGTTGCTAGTATAACTGGGGAAAAGAATTTTAAATTTAAAGTTAAATAGCTATATGTGGTAGGCACAGTTATAGAGGGTGAGGAAAACGAGCATGTGGGGGCGGAGCACAGAAAAACAATAATGAGTGTGTAATTCAAGAAACTTATTATTATTTCTGACTGGGGTACTGTTTCAATAAGTGCAGATTGGGTGGGCAATGCTTCCTGGGCTCTAGATTCTTTCCACTTTCCCTGAAGTCCATGGCAGCAATTGTTGAGGCAGGGAGGACTGAATTTCAGATTTAAGGAGATGAGGCCGCACTCCTCAACCACCAGGGACAAGGTGTTGTTGAACGCTGGTGGAAAAAAAAAAAAAAGCTGGTGGAAAAGTGACTGCTGTATGGCCAAACACACCAGGTATCTGCAGAAACAAAAGCAGTGAAGAACTTAGGACTTCTCTTTTGGCTCATCTCGCTCTTGCATTCACTCAAATATTTTCTAATGTTCCCTATGTGCCAGGCCCTGTTTTATTTTCCTTTCTTAGGGGATGGTATTTCAAGGACTGATTCCTGCAATTGAGTTGGGCTTTGAGGTTCTTGGGCTTGCCACAAAATAGAGGAAATCCTGGGAAGAAAGGGCTGCCTTGCAAAATGAGATGATTAAATGAGAACCATTTAATGTTAATTAAAAAGAAAAAAAGACATACCCTTTTTTTCTGTACCCAAACTAGTGAAAACTGTTGTTTACGTGGCATAAGGCCTAAAATTACAGCACACTATTATGTGCTGCCTTGAGTTCTGGTAAAATCAGGAAGGCCTTGAATGGCCTCCCTCCCCACTCTGCGTAAGTTTCCCCAGCTAAGCAACTCTCCTTATCAAAGGTTATCAGGCATAGTTCCTTCTTATCCCTGAGTAACGTGTTTCAGTTCCTAACAAGCAAGTGGAATTGTTCAAACAAGCCAATCACATCCTCCCCAGCAACCAGGGGGCACCCCACCCTCTTGATACCACAAGCCTGCTTCCCACAACTCCTAGCTGTTCACGCTGTTCCTGAGCGCAGCTCCCATGTGGTCCTGTGTGACATGCAGTGTTCTCATCCCCCAGCTACGAATATGTGACTAATCAACTGCTGTTGATCGCATGCATCCAGTGTGGTATGTTTGGCCATCCCCAAAACCCTAGGGGGGGATCCCTTCCTCACCAACGGAGTGAATAGGAAATGATTAAAACAAGTTTTATATATTTTTATAAACTTTTATAAGTAATTCATCAATTATTCCTGGGCAAGATACAATTTATTGATACTTAGGACAATCCCAACCCTTCTGAACTCTGTTATACTTCAGGGGCATGAAACCTGTAAAAACTACATTTCTCAGAGGGCGTCATCATCAGATTAGATTCCCATTAGATTCCCACTGCTTGGAAGCACAAGCATGACATTTGAAGGGTAAGAGAGAAGCCATTATTCACCAGTAGCAGTGTGGGTTAGCACTAGACAAGAGATGGAAGGTTTTGTCAGAGGCTACCCAGTGCCCAACAGAGAACCACCTATTTACTTAGGTACTGCAGTCAGCTAATGCTTTTATTGGCTATTCCCCTAAGTCTCCTTTATGTTCAATTTCCTAAAATCTGCTGTAGCAATGCCTTTGCACACTGGTTCATACCCTCTTGGCTTCACCTTTGATTTCAGCCATGGTTACACAGTTCCATACAGGCTTCAACATCATGGTGGCAGCATTCCACCTCAAGAGCAGAATACACATTTCCATCTTCTGTTCTAGCATTCCTCTGACATAGCAGATGTCATAGGAGTTAGTTGGGGCCACATACATGTGCGCAGCTCAGAAATATGGGAATTAATATCCATGAGGCCATTTTTGGGAGCCAGTGGATACATCTTCCTACCTTTCATCCTGTGAGCAGACAATTCTGAAAGGTATTCTGTAGTTTTCTCAGTAGGTTCTGATAGAATCAAGCTCCCATTATGCAATCTCTGCAACACACCCCTGTTGGCCATTCCTCTTTGCCTTATTTCACACTGCTGATCTCTGGGATTGGTTCCCAAATAAACTATCTACTCCTAAATCCTTGCCTTAAGCTCTACTTTAGGAAGAATCCAAACTAAGATAGTGGCTTTCCTGAGCTTTGCTCTTCCAGCCTTCCACAGGTTGTATAAGCTTCTGATTCCCTGTATGAAAATGCTTCTTATTCTTCACATTTAGAGTAGATTCTGTTTTCCTGACCTAACTATGATTAATATGGTTATATAATATTCCATCGCATATTAGATAATTTTATCTATTACTCTGCAAATGGACATCAATAGGGCCACCATTATTTTTCTTTTGTCATATTCAGTACTTTGATTACTATCGAAGACATTACTAGTTGTTTTACCAATAGACAGTCTCCCAATCTTCCTTACTAACAAAACCCAATTTGGGTTAACCTGACAATATAGCTGACACAGCAGTGCTGACAATACTGGCTCCATCTCTGGCCCTCCATCTTGTTCACGTGAGCTCAGTGATCTCTCTTGGGGCTACGTGTTCTGAGCCCCATGGAGATTAACATACATACCTTAGAAATGCCCACTAAGGCTGGAAAGAGGGGAGGCTTGTTTTGGCCTCCCATGAATCTGTCAGAGATAATATAGTCTTTCCCCTTCCTGATGCACAGATTGTGCCACAAGATCTAATTAAGGGTAACTGTCAATTAGGTGTGTGTAAGCTCTCTGAGGTGCAAGCAACCCCTTTCATCTCATCACAATGCCTTTTTGCATGTCCCCTCACTCTACAAATCTGTGGACTAAGATCCAGATTTTTATAGAGAGTAACAGTGCAGCTTCTGTGGATTATTCTCCACCCAATTCCCCCTGTCAGTAGGTTACCCTGAATAAAACTCTATGTAAACTGTAGGGAGTGGCCTGCTTCGTTTTCCCGTCTCAAAGTGCCTTCTCAGTTTGGAACATACTTCACTGTCTCTCCTGTACCTTCTAACACTGATGCAAACCTTAATTTTACAGTCTTCCTTGAAGCTAGGAGAGACAGTTCTAGTTAATGAGAAAACAGAAGTACACCTGAGATTTCTAGAAAAGTTTTAGCTGTCTCGCTTTTTCTATTCTCTTCCCATTTGGAACAATGACATGAAATAAACTTACCATCCTATAGCCACAAGGGACAATGAGGACAAAAGCCATTGCTTGGGATGCCAATGGTATGATGGAGCTGTCTCAGGAGCCCCAAATATTGGGTCTCCCCACTTCTTGTTATGAGAAAGATAAACGTCTATTTTGTTAAGCTGCTGTAATGATTTCTTTGACACTGCTGAGTGCAATCCCCTACCTGATACACTGTCTTCATATTTTTAACTTTGAACCATTTCCTTTGACTTAACTCCTGGAAGAAAAATGCCAGGTTGGTCAAGAGAGGTGTGTGTGTATATGTGTGTGTGTTTGTGTGTGTGTGTGTGTATAAATTTATAATACATGTTGCTTAATTATTTTATAAAAAGACTACATCAATCTACATGGTTACTATCATAATTTGAGGCTACATATTCTGGAAAGGGACATTGTATTTGTTTTGTAATAATCTTGCTAGTTAATTTCCATTTTGATCACTAGTCTAATATACTATTAGTCCTAAGCTCATAGGCTACATGGAAAAAAAAAGCTCTGTGGAATCCCTACTTATGACAACTGTCAGCATTTTGTCCACTCAGAAAAGCAGCACATACTATGATAGCCCTACAATGATGTTATCATAGGTTGACTATTAAGAGAGCCAGCATGACCTCCTTCAAAAAAAAAAAAAAATCCCTCACTGCTCCAACCAGATAGACTATAGTCAGGGGAGACATAGAGATGAGAAGACACACAACAATGAGAAGATGACAAGAAGACCAGTGTGGCCAATGGCTTACTAACAGCTAAAGGATCTACTTCTATCTGCAAAAGATGGAGGGAAAGGTGGAAAAGTCCCTGCATCACAGACAAAGGTGGGGCATATTTATCTGACAGCTCCAGAGCTTTTATAGCCCAAAAGAGATATGAAAGAAACCATGGTAAAGAGATCACAGCCCAAGAGGTGTGATAATGGCTTGCCGGGCACTATGCCTGTGTGTGCAAAACCCAGCCTCATCTTACCTCTGAGCTCATTTCCTCCCTTTATTGGCAACTGTAAGAGGAAATATCCTGGCTAAGTGAGTCGTCAAAACACTGCTTCATGGCAGAGACTCCTGGAACATCATTCATTCATTTATTATATTCATTCATTCATTCACAGATTTTTCTTGCATGCCTACTGCCAGTAAGTGGTAATTAAACACCCCTTGGACTCAAGGAGCTTACCATCTGGGAGGAAAAGGACACATACAGAAATAATGACAACACAAAGAGATATAGGTTAAGAACCACAACAGAAATATGCAGTGCTTTAAGAGTTAAGAAGAGAAAGAATTTCCTCCAGGTAGGATGACTTGAAAAATCCCACGTGAAGTGATGGCTTCCCAGCTGAACCTCAAAGGGTGGATAGGATATCAAGAGGAATATTTAGATGAAAAAGCAATGATGCAATGGAAAATAATTAGGGAGTAAAGTTAGGAAATCTTGGACTTGCCCCAGTTTGTCTCTTACATTTAACACATTACCTAAATTTTGTGAGCCCTGGTTTGGTTACCTGTGAAACAGGAAACAGCATCACCCTTCAGGGTTGCTTATTGCATGTATTAAATTAGGTAATACATGTGGAAGTATGTTATAAATTTTAAAGAGATACAAATGTAATTAGTTGTCTACGCTTATAATTGTTTTTTTAATCATTCTTCCATATACAGCAAACAGCATTAAAAAGTTCAAATATGGGGAAGTTCAGGGTATGATTAGGACAAGTTTTTCTTTCCAGGTATAAGATCATACATGATTTATGTAATAGATTATTAAAGAATTGTGTGTTACCTGTTTGTTCTTTGACGCACACACACACACACGCACACACACAGACACCCCCCCCCCAAGTGTTAGGTTCCTGAGGTCAGAGACTGGATTTTACTGTTTTACACACAAAAATAGACTCAAAATGAATGAAAGACCTCAATGTGAGACAAGAATCCAACAAAATCCTAGAGGAGAACATAGGCAGCAACCTCTGTGATCTTGGCCACAGCAACTTCTTGCTAGACACGTCTACAAAGGCATGGGCAACAAAGCAAAAATGAACTGTTGAAACTTCAACAAGATAAAAAGCTTTTGCACAGCAAAGAAAACAGTTGACAAAACCAAAAGACAACTGACAAAATGGGAGAAGATATTTGCAAATGACATATCAGATAAAAGGCTAGTATCCAAAATCTATAAAGAACTTATCAAACTCAACACCCAAAGAACAAATAATCCACTCAAGAAGTGGGCAGAAGACATGAACAGACATTTCTCCAAAGAAGACATCCAAATGGCCAACAGACACATGAAAAAGTGCTCCACATCACTCAGGACCAGGGAAATATCAAATAGAACCACAATGAGATAACAGCTCACACCAGTCAGAATGGCTAAAATTAACAAGTCAGGAAACAACAGATGTTGGTGAGGATGTGGAGAAAGGGGAACCCTCCTACACTGCTGGTGGGAATGCAAACTGGTGCAGCCACTCTGGAAACCGGTATGGAGGTTCCTCAACAAGGTGAAAATAGTGCTACCCTATGACCCAGCAATTACACTACTGGGTATTTATCCCAAAGATACAAATGTAGTGATCTGAAGGGGCACCTGCACCCAATTTTTATAGCAGCAATGTCCACAATAGCCAAACTATAGAAAGAGCCTAGATGTCCTTCGGCAGATGAATGGATAAAGAAGATGTATATATACACATGGAATACCAACCAGCCATCAAAAAATGAACTTTTGCCATTTGCAATGATGTGGATGGAACTAGAGGGTATTATGTTAAGTGAAATAAGTCCATCAGAGAAAGACAATTATCATATGATCTCACTGATACGTGGAATTTAAGAAACAAGGCAGAGGATCATACGGGAAGAGAGGAAAAAATGAAAAAAGACGAAATCAGAGAGGGAGACAAACCATAAGAGACTCTTAATCATAGGAAAGAAACTAAGGGTTGCTGGAAGGGAGGGTGGTGGGGGGATGGGGTAACTAGGTGATGGGATTTAAGGAGGGCACATGATGCAATGAGCACTGTGGATTATATAAGATTGATGACCACTGACCTCTACCTCAGAAACCAAGAATAAAGTATACGTTAATTAACTGAGTTTAAATAAAAAGAAATGAAAAAAAAATAAAATAAAGCAAGGCAAGGTGAGGAGTTTTGCCCCTTGAATAGGTGCTTGCTAGCATCATCACTCTGTCCAGTTCAGAATATGAACTGCAGGGGCGCCTGGGTGGTTCAGTCATTAAGCGTCTGCCTTCGGCTCAGGGCATGATCCTGGCATTATGGGATCGAGCCCCACATCAGGCTCCTCCACTGGGAGCCTGCTTCTTCCTCTCCCACTCCCCCTGCTTGTGTTCCCTCTCTCTCTGGCTGTCTCTCTCTCTGTCAAATAAATAAATAAAATCTTAAAAAAAAAAAAAAAAGAATATGAACTGCAATTCTCCCCCTTCAGTCAAGGCTCAACTGAAACTTCTGCCCCCCAGGAAGTCTTTCCTGGTTACCCCAGCCCACTGGGCTCATTCTCTCTGGCACTGGTGTGTTTTCGAATGGCTCCCTTGATGATGCATTACTTAAGGCTATCTGTCCGTCCAGCCATCATTCTATTACTCCACTTATCTCCCTATCTACCCATCCATCCACCCACCTATCTACTTATCCATCTGTCTACCCACCTGTTCATTTATCCATTTGCCCAATCATCCATCCATTCCCTTACCCATTCATCCAGCCAGCCAGCCAGCCATTCACCTATCCACCTATACACCCATCCATCCATCCATCCATCCATCCATCCATCCATCCACCCACCCACCCACCCACCAACCTACTTGTCCAACAGTCACTGAGCCCTACTCTGTGACTGGTCTGTGCCAGGCACTTTCACAGCCTAGAGAATTGGAACCTCTGTGTTATAGGTTTAATTGTGTCCCCTCAAATTCATATGTTGATGTTGTAACACCCCAGTACCTCAGAGTATGACCTTATAGGATCACTTCAGATGTCATTAGTTAAAAGGGGTCATCAGGGTGGTCCCTGATCCAATATGACTGGTGTCCTTATAAAAGGGGGGGGAGGAATTTGGACATATACCAGATGCGCACACAGGGAGAACACCATATGAAGGGGAAGGCAGAGATTGGTGATGCTTCTATAAGTGAAGGAGTGCCAAAGATGGCCAGCAAACCGCCAGAAGCTAGGCAAGATGCCTGGAATAGATTCTTCCTCACATCCTTCAGAAGGAATCAACTTTGTCAAACCTTGATCTTGGACTCTCGCATCCAGAACTGTGAGACAATGAATATTTGTTTATGAGCCACCAAATTTGTGGTACTTTGTTATGGTAGCCCTGACACTAATATATACTCCGGTAGGAGGTGGGGGGGGGAAAGCCATCAATGTAAAAAAGCAGTTCTGTATTAGGAAGGATGTTGGTACCCAACCCATGTTTTGTTTCTCACCACACATAGGTAGGCTTTCTAGCTGGTAAGGATAGGGAAACTTGGAGAAAGAATTAGCTTTCC
>NW_024424453.1:28885754-29155668 GCF_017311325.1 Ursus maritimus
CTGACTGGAAAAGAAAACTGTGGGATTTCATAATGGCAAAAATATCATGGGGCTTTATTTCCTTTTTTGATGTTGATAAGTTTAAACATTCAGGAAGTTAGTTTAAAAAATATAACAGAGAAGACAGCTTATTTTTTTCTCCTTGTCTCATTTGGAGTAAGTGTAGTCACTAGAGAAGAAATGTAATTTGAAAATTATTAATAAATGCAGAGATTTGCCCACAGCAACATTGGTGTGAAAATGCTCTAGGAAAGCCAGGATTTCAATGACGTGTCCAGTGAAATTATTTATATTACAAATTCATGGCAAAAAAGGTGAGGTTAAATTAAATGAAGGCTGATATGATTTAAGAATTAGTGTTCCTACTTTCCCTATTTGTATTTAATTGAAACTTAAAATTGTTTTATAAATATAATAGATTTCAGCTAACACCTGTATTTAGCCAGTTTAATAGTAAACCTAATTTTTACACAAAACACTTAATTATGTGAAAAAACATGCCCATCTCATTAATTTAAGTGGTCAGTAATTGAGAAATAGACCTAATGGTGTATTTAAGGCCCTACCATTCATGTGGGCACGGTAGGTTTAAACTATAGGTAAAAGCACAGGAAATAAATATTTTTGCAACGACTGTGTGCTCAGCAATGTGCTAGATTTTGGTGGCTTCACATCATTAAGTAGGCATTAATGTCTTTGTTTCTTTTAGAGTGCTCAAAAAGTTTGGGTTGCTCAAAGTCATAAAGATAGCTGGTAGCGGAGCCATATTTAGTTCAGGACTGCTAAGCCCGCTGTCTTTGCATCAAACAACACTGTTCTCTTCTAAACATATACTGAATTCTTAAAAATTAGCTTTAAAAACCCAAACCTACCAAATCCCCACATCATCGGTAATCACAAAGGCTCCTAACAAATTTTTTCTTTTTTTAAAGATTTATTTCTTTTAGGGGTAGGGGCAATGAGGGGAAGACGGAAAGAAGCTGACTCCCCACTGAGTGGGGGGCCTAACAAGGGGCTCAATCTCAGGACCCTGAGATCACAACCTGAGCCAAAACCAAGAGTCGGATGCTTAACCGACTGTGCCACCCAGGTGCCCCCAAATGCTTTTCTTTAACTGAGTTATCTCTGGAGATTTATTTCTTTTGGCCTTCTACAAAGTGGTCAAAAGGTACATCTTTTCCCTTTGATTTTTATATATTTTTACTTTTTTAAAAATTGAGGAGCAAAAGTGTTAAAAAAAAAAAAAAAGCTTTTATCTTTGGGATGCCTGGGTGGCTCAGTCAGTTAAGTGTCTCAGGTCATGATCCCAGGGATACAGTCCCTCATCAGACTCCCTGCTCAGTGGGGAGCCTGCTTCTATCTCTGCCTGCTGCTCCCCCTTGCTTCTGAGTGTCTCTCTCTCTGACAAGTAAATAAATAAAATCTTAAAAAAAAAAAAACTTTTATCTCTAAGGACAAAATTCTATCTCCTCTTTAGCCCCCCACACTGGAGATTAGATCCATATATCTTTGCTTCCTTTGTCCTAAGAAATGAAATATTAATTTGCAAAGCAATGCTCAGACCCTTCCTAGAGCCCTGTCTCCTGATTCAGTAATGTACTATGTCTTAGGCCAAGTAACACGTCAGGTAGCTTCTGGTCACTCACTGATTTTTCTATTTTTCTGCTAAAGCCACTGACTTCTTTTTCTGAAATCACATTCATATACAGTGTAAACTTCCTTCCAAAAATCCATTCACTCTTCCTTTTATCTGATATTTCAAATTTCCTCAGCATGTTCCCAGGGCATCTTTTATTGCTTTCCAAAACATTCTTTTTCCTCATCAAGTTGGCATTTTTACTTACTTCTTGCCATGCACAATCACATGTGAGCCTCATGCTGCCCATTTCCACTTCAATATTAATCCTCTACAGGCAATGTCCTCTTTCCTTCCCTCTGGCAATTCAAACATATTTGCTTCAAAACTTATTTCACCAAAACCCTCTCCTGCTGTAATTGCTCCTTAGCCTACATCCCTTTAACAATCATACATATATTCCTTACAGAATTAAAAAATCCTAGAGTTGTAAGGAGCCTCAAAGGGCAACTATTCACATCTCATTGCAGTTCAGGAGTCCTTTTTACAGCACTGAAAACTAGCCAAAAAAGAAACAAAAAGTGGGGGGAGGGTTGTTTCTATCCAAAATTGAAGAAAATAAATTCATGCTATCAAATAGGAAAGGTTAAACAAATTATTACTAAGGGTATATAGGTTCTTCTTTTAATCCCAAACTTTCCTGAGACTCCAAAGAGAATATAATTTCACTCTGAAAAAGGCAAACTGAGTTACCATTATTAATTGGTTTAATTCAGGTCAACTAAGCAAACATCAAGGATATATAAAAATTCCTAAAACTTGTGTTATTTATTTAAATCCTGCTATAAATTTAGGATGCTATTTAAATGCACAAAACCAATACTAATCAATGTGATAGTTCATTTTTAATACGAGTAATATTTTGGTAGAAGCATTAGAAGAAGTATTAACCTTGCTATAAGTTTACTACCTACTTGTTGCCTATATTAGCTATGTAGAGAAGTCTGTCTAGTTGGACTTTGAGACCAGAACCTGCCATCTGGTGGCAACCAACTCAAATTACAGGTAACAAATTTGAAGGAAACATTCTAGAAGGATATATAGACTGTCAATATTGAAACTAAGACTAAAATCCTATGAATGACACCTAGCTGTTCAGAGTAGTATGCCTCACCTTTTTCATTACTTCCCCCCTTCGGAAACTGTGGGCATTTTCCCCATATGTTCCCTCAATGAAATTTTAATACCACAGATACACTGTGTATTTGTTTATGTATCATATTTATATCTGTGTTTCATACAAAACAAGAGTCAGCACAAGGTTTACTATCTTTATTTAATGCAGGGTTAAGGAGGACTAAAATTTTAAAAGATAAGTTATTAACATTATCAATTTGCTATAATTTTGTAGCACTGCATATATTTTGTGTATTTTCCTTGAACTCAATGTCAATGCTGCTTGCATGATATCCAAGAAAACCCAGCAAAAGAAATAAAATACTAAGGAATAAGGTTTTGTTTGATAGGACTGAGTTTTGGAGGGCCATAGACCATTGCCATAACAACTGAGCTGCCCTACCTTCCCCTCCCACCAAGAACCAACTTCCATCCCTTTGGGGCAAAACCACCCTTGTTAGGAATGTGCAGTACAAAAGATATATAGCAAAAATTATTTCAATACTTTGCCATATGACACAGAGTAGAAGTAAATCTAAGGAGATTTTTATTTATTTATTTGACAAAGAGAGACAGACAGAGAGAGAGAACACAAGCAGGTGAAGTTGGGGAGGGAGAAGCAGTGTCCCTGCCCAGCAGGGAGGCTGACATGGGGTTCAATCCCAGGAGAGGAAGAAGGGAGCCTGACATGGGGCTCGATCCCAGGAGAAGCAGGTTCCCTGCTGAGCAGGGAGACCGACATGGGTCTTGATCCCAGGACCCTGGGATCATGACCTGAGCCGAAGGCAGCCGCTTAACGACTGAGCCACCCAGGCGCTCCTCTAAGGAGATGTTTTAAAGCCTATATGAACTCTGTCACAGTGAACAGTGTCATTATGCAGTGAGGGCTCAATTCTATCTGTGGATATAAAAACATACTCTAGCTTTTGTAGCATTCACTTTCCTGGTTCATTTCTCCCTATTACAAATTCCTCTTAGGCCATTACTCTGTCTCTTCTTCCATCCTGCTTATCCTGGCCACCCCTCTTCTTTTCTTGCTCTAAACTTTCTGCACAATCCCTTAAAACTCTTCCATTTTAGTTGCCTCGGCATTAGTTAGGTCTCTGGCTGTGGACACTTTCCTGAGCTTCTTGCCTCTCTGCCTGACAACTCCTCAGAGAAGTCCTCTTCAAATCTCAAACTCAGTGTGTCCAAAATAAATGATTAATACATATTTCAACCACTTTCTGGAGTTCTCTATCCTGGTAATGAACTTCATCTCTCCATAAGCCAGGCTGAAACTCCCACCTTGTACATCTTATCAGGTAACAAATCTCATTGTATCCTTCCTTTGCTATTGTAATGGCTTCCTAACTGCAGAGTTTATCCTGCATTCTCCATGCTTAGCCACAGGAACAATTCTCTGGGCAGGGCTTATGCTTTCCTGACTCCATTCCTTCCTGGTCCCTCTACCTAGAATGCTGTTCTCCATTTTATCTGTTTATTTTACCTTTGCTTATCCAAACTCTGTTCATTTTTCAGGAATTGGCTTAAAACATCTCATTTGTGGACTTGATCATGGGATAGGACGGAGAAGGAAAGTAGAAATAGGTAGACAGATGAGCTGATTCAAGAGCAGGGCTCTTGTCTGTTATTTCCCCTGCTATTTCCCCAGGGTCTAGAACATAGTCTAGCACATGGTAGGTAATCAATAAATATTTGTTGAATACATGAGTTAGTAGAAGGATATAAAGAGGGACAATCAGGTTTTATGAGCTAAGTAACATTTGTATCAGTAATTATAGTTGACTGTATTATTAAAAATATTCATAGTCCTTTCTTGGAGGAGCAAAAATATAGATGATTTGTGATGGGCATGTAGGTTTGGTGAACAATAAACCTTTGCTGTCTTAAGTTACTCAGATTTGGAAGTCTTTTGTTATCATAGCATAATCTAGTATATCATGACTAATATAGTAATTGGTATCAGGAGTGGAGTGTTCCTGTAACAACAAAAAGGCCTCAACTATAGGGCACTGACTTGGGGTCAGGCAGTGGTCCTGTATGGAAACTCTTAGTGAAGCCTGGAAGAATGGCAATCCCTTTTGCAGCAAGAAAACATTTTTAAAAAAACTGTCACCTGTGACAATTTAGGATACAAAAATACACCTGATAAGCTTGTTGTTTTAGGTGAAGGTGAAAAAAGGGAATATCAATAACATCCTTTAACTGCTGTTGGTTGCATCTGACAACGGTACCATGAAAAAAAGATGATTTAAGAAATGGATCCTTTATAAGCAGAAATGAAAGGGACTAAGAGTCCAGAAATTCCAAGTCTTACAGGATTAGAAGAAGCAACTTCTTTACAACCTAAACTGTAACAAAAAAACTGAGGAGACCTTTGAGCAATGAAGGTAATTAAATCTTAGTCTCAGGGCAAGGACCAAATTAAAGGGGTGGTTTTATAACCTTTAAAAAAAAAAAACACTAAATGCCTTAAGATGGCCCCCAACTGGACAAAATGGCCCAGGAAAAAGAGACTAGGGGTACAGCTCTCACCCAAGAAGTTCAAGGTACTTAAGTCTAGAAAGAGAAAAAGGATTTCCTTCCCTGCCCAAATTTGGTGATGTGATTTGTTCAGCTAATGAAACGTGAGCAGGAGTGATGTGTGTCAATTCTGGACTGAAGCTTTAGCAGCCACCGCTCCATTAACAGGAAGCAAATCTCTCTTCCCTCCACCACAAAATTGGCAATGTTCCAAACAGAGGCTATATCATTAGCCTAGGTCTCAGAGTAACGACGAGTAAGCAAAGCTACAGTCCATCCTTGTTGGTATGTAGCATGAGGAAAAAATAAACTTGTGATTGTCATTTGCTATTTTGTGGTAATTTGCTACCACAGCATAAATTGAGCACTCTGACGGATATAAGGACTTTTAAAAACATTTCTCAAAACTTCAAAGGAGGACTATTTCATACTAAGAGAGGTGAAAATTCACTCACTAATAAAGATAGTGAGCAGTGGGAGAGAAAACTTTGGTGAATTTAAAACCTAGTTATTAAGGTTCTGTAGGGGACTATGCTTTGTAAACACTGATCCCCTTCTCTGATTTTGTATTCTTACCCCCTCCCCCATTTTTCTAAAACAACAGTCTGCATGGCTGCCTTGCTTATGGTACCCACCCCCCATGCTTAAATTTTATTCACAATGGTACTACTCAAAAATACATTCTGTCACTTCCTCCAATTAATTCTAAATGAAAAATGGTTTATTGTTTTTGATCACTAAGAATAAAAATCAACTAGATTGGCATATTTAGGATTTCTTTCTTTGCAATGAATCACCAAAACCACTGTTTAATTGAAATACCAGCTCAGTCAACTCTGATAGATCATAATGTATTTAGCACCAATGGTTACAGAATATTCTGTTGAACCCTTACTTTAGATCCTCATATAGAGAAGTGACTGCCTCTAATGACACCTAGCATGAGCCAGTGTTCCCCTCTGTTCACAAAAGCAAGGAAGATGACACACACTATGGTCTCTGAATACCTCAAGCAGCCAGCACAGTGCCTGGCACAGAGCATGTGATCAGTAAGTGCCAGGTTTCTTCCCATACCCAGACTCCTCCTTGCCTCTTTATTGAAGATATCTGGCTGATAAGACTTCCTGACATTTTAAGGGTTTAAAACAAAAATGGCAGATGATTTATCCACAGCAAAGCCTTTAGAGTTTTCTAGACTAGGGTGATCAGATGTCTCTTATAGGACTGGCTCCACTGTCTTAAAAGGCTAAATGAAAACAGAAGGAGAAATTATCAGGAAAAGAACGTACTAACATCCAATAAAGATTTAATTGCCCCCCCCCCCTTTTGAGTGTCTGGTAATATTCAGGAAAATTCAACAAATGAAATGTCATATTCTTCTACCCTTGAGATACCTCCAGAATAAAAGGTCACTGTTCCTAAGAAAATGATGTCTCTGTGGTTTAAGTTTTGCTTCTTGCCTTGATGTAAATAAAATCAGGGTTGACATATTAAAAGACCTAAAGGCTTTCACCCTGGACATTAGCCCTTTGGCCCAGATGCTCTAACAACACCCTGTTGTCAAAGGTCATTCCCATATTCTCAAAATTGCAATCTTTAAGGTTAGAGAGGAAAAAAAAAGGTTTCTTCTTCATGTGATAACAAGTTAAAAGTAGAGATCTCTGTTGCCATGGGAATGGGATTTTTCTTGCAGTACTGGCCTTATGTTGGCAGATAAAACCAGTACTATAATCGATAAGAAAGTAGTACTTCATTTTCCACACCCTTCCTGGGGATGGGATTTTGAGAAAAAGCATAGAGAACTGTATTTGATGGGCCTTAAATATCCATAGGTAGAAATCTCCCTTGTGAAACACCAGCAAGCCTAACAAAATGTCAATCTATGCTTTCACCATGCTCTGAAGAATTCACTAAAAGTTGGACTACCCAGGCCAATCTTTGACTCCTATCAGTTCCTTGTCATTAAGTTTCTTTACTTTCTTTGGCCTTACCTAAAAAATCCTTCATATATCTGAGTTGCTTAAGAACGAACTTGAGTTTAGAATTCTTAGGCTCTGAATTTTGGAATAAGTTTAAGGGGCATAAATGAATCTCTCTTGAACACTGTGTCTCAAATTTGTGCCAAGTAATCTGTTACTATACATCATCATGTCACTTTATTCCATTATCATTTAAACTGAAATCTCTCTGGCATTGTTTTTCTTTTGATCATTTGGTCATCTTGCAGCTCTGTAATTTTCTCTTCTACACAGAGGAACAGCTTGGTAGAGAAGATCATTTAAAGCTTTTCCAAAAATAATAGATGAATAGATGGTATCTTCTCTTCTCCTGTGTATATATTAAACAGTCAGCATCCACTCCCTGTAAAATTCACTTTAAAAATATGGTGATTCGAGCAGGGTCTATATTTATACATGCTTACACCTGACAGTAGAAAAGTCATCCTCTATGTGTAAAGATCATTTTCTTTCAGAGAAAAGGAAATTGAATAAAAAAGGATGAAATGGATGAACTAGATCAATCAAATTAAATACCGTGGTGTCATCACGGTCCTAGGCCAACCTAGGACAAGCGCTGTGTGCACAGGTATGGGTAGCAAGAGGAAAGGGAACCAAGGCAGAGTCAATACTATCCGTCACCAAACTCATTTCTTCCTTTTGCAGATGACAGTGCTAAACCGTATTTCCAAAGCTCCCCTGGAGTTAAGTGAGACCATGTGATTGAGCTCTAGTCAATGGCCTGGAAACAGACCCACCTATCTCTATTTTGTATGACCTTATATTCTCTTTCTCACTTCCCTGCCAGAATCCAGTGGAGGGATGCTAAATCTGAGAAGATGGCAGACTTACATTATAGAGAAATTCTAGATCCCTAAATTACCATATAGAACAGGACCCCTCACCTCACGTCCTGCTAACCTACACTCAATCAGGATGTAAGTGATGGATTTTTATCATGTTAAACCACTGAGACTGACTTTTTGTTGAAAGAACTACCATTACCTACCCTCACTAAAGCAGAAAACTAAATGGATCCTGAAATAGGATTCCTTCTTTATGTTCAGCCTACCTTAAAGAGCCAAACAGTGTCTTGAACTATCTTAAACAATTTACGTTAGGATTTTGAGGTGACTCTTGG
Source organism: Ursus maritimus (assembly GCF_017311325.1). NCBI lineage: Eukaryota > Metazoa > Chordata > Mammalia > Carnivora > Ursidae > Ursus > Ursus maritimus. The sequence continues at coordinate 28,894,171 of NW_024424453.1, forward strand.
TTATTGATCCTGAGTTTAAGGGCCAAGAAGCAATATTCTTAACAGTTAGTGCAAACTTGAAATTGATGGCCAAAAACATAAATAAAAATTACCCCCTCCCACTTCCCCATAACACTTCATGTCTATGAAAAAAAGAAATAAAATAAACTGTCTCTAAAAGCTGGAACTCATAAATGTCATTTCAGGGTAGAAGGCAAGGACAAGGCAAGGAGAAAACATCTAATCTCTTTTGGATTATTTACTCATCATTTATATGAGGAGATTATCCTCCTACTATACCACTTTTCATTTTGCAAATGTGTAGTATGCAGTTTCCTGGTTCAATGAGAAAGGTTTCCAAGAAAATTAAATGTCAAGGCTGCTTGGCTTATTGGTTTTGTTCTACATAAATTCCCTTTTTAATTCAGCTTTGAATAATAACATTCCTCAGTGTCACTGTGACAAACTAGCTTCAATTTAATGGGGTGTGAGAATTGAGAAAAGAGGTGAAGACTAGCTATGGTTCTCATTTTAGCAGATTAGAAACAGAGAATTAAGTCTAAAGACAGTTTTTAATGGCTCTGAGGAAGAAGTAGCACATGAGCCATCAGAGTTTTTAAAAACTATTTTTTTGTCTTTTTCCTTTTCCAGAGAATGGTGCCCTGATATATGTAAAGCTTAAAGTAAGCTAGAACACTCTCCTGAATAAGGGCAGGAAATTGCTGGGAGAGCCATGTTGTCCTGTTGCACTCTCAAGACCACAACTTACGTTAATGAGTTGGGTGATAGCCCTGGGAGACACAGGCCCAAAGTTCTTCTCCCTACCTCTCAACCCTACAATAGCTCATTCTGTTACAGAATTTCCAACACTGAAGGTGGGTAGTGGGGGGTGAGGGAGGAGATCAGGTTTGGTGTAGATCCAATATTTAGTCAAAAAAGATTTTTTTAACCCCCTCTTCACTTTACATATGTATGTATATATACATAAACATATATATTAATATAAAACAGAAGTAAAGAAAGTAGCCCATGTGTATCGTATTAGCCCGGGTTTTCAGAGATAAAACTTTAGTCTATGTAATTTGCATATGCAGGGCACACAGAAGCATGTAATCTCAAAATTCTTTTCCATTAGAATAAAAAAGCATTTTTATTGTGAAATGCTTAGAATAAAACATAGTGCAATGTGAAAGGACAGCCTAGAAAGGTTAACTGACTTGCCCAAGGTCTTGTTCTTTGACATGACCAAGTGATTCAATATGACAGAACACGAACACACACACACACACACACACACACACACACACACGAGAAATTACGTACTAATTTGCATGTTAAGCCCTCAGATGTCTGGAAGGAATATGGTATTTAAAATATCATATCTTCTAAGTTTGCATCATCTGGCAAAATTATTCCTTAAGACTTGAAATCTAGGATTAGAAAAAGCTGTTTCCAACCTTGTTGCCAAGGTTTTATCAAAAGGAAACTTGGATTGGGAAGACTTACTTCCTTATATGTTCTTTCCAGGGATAACTGCACAAATCAATGGAGGACATATTTTCCACAGATTTGTCACAATATGCTCTCGACTGATATTTCTGTTTCTGTTCACGAATAGGAAAGACTATGTTTTAAATGGGGTTTTGATTTCTAAGCCTTTACAGAGTATTAAAAATTGACCCCAGCACGGTGGTTGATGCTCTGCCTTTTAAAATCATTTTACATGACAAGGCTTTGCAGATATGGTTCAAACCTAGGACAGTAAGGAATTAATTACAAGCTGTATTTACAATAGGAACAGAACAGCAGGATCAATTCAATGGTTTGGGGGAAGTTAAACAAGTCCTACCTCCAATGTTTTGAAAGTGAGATTCAGTAATGTGCTACAAATGGATCACAAACAGTTGTGAACACTGTGAAGCAACCCTGAGTAGGTCCTCATGAAGTGAACAGTGTTGGCTCTGGCGAAAATATCAAAATGAAAGCAAAAAAATGGGTTATTACTCTTGATCCTTCAAGCTAAAAAGGATGTCAACCCTGTTCTTCAATCTGATGGACTGAAAAGGTCCTCAATTAATTTGCCAAACATAGCGGAAGCAGCTGCTTATTATTGGGGTGAAAGTTTTCCTATAGCTGGAGAAATCAACAAATACTCAGTTCTGCCTCCTGGTACCATGGCCAGGAGTTAGCCTGTAGGATCTTTGGCTCTGCAAATGAAAAGAGGAACATATACATGGGCAGAATGTCAAGCAAGAGCTTCCCAACTCTCCTTTCTACCTGCTCTACTTCAGGCTTAGGTGGCCACAGGGAGTTGGAAATAGGCCACTGCATAGATAGATAGTGCAAGAGCGTGGAACACAAGAAGCCTGCATGGCACTGGACATGAAATGGGAAACATGAACACCTTTGGAGATAGGCGGAAGTGCAGGTAGGGTAAAGGGCAAAGAGAAGTTTAAGAGTACAGTAGAAAGCACCAGTATGTCTATTCAATGGGGGGAAACAACCACTTGCGGCTGGGACTTCCAATCAGAAAGTTACTTTTCCAACCACAAGCACCTTAAAATATCCCCTCCTATTTATTCTATAGTCAGAGCAAAGAGGTCACTGCACTGAAAGAGGACACAGATTAAGAACATACAAAGCCAGAGCAACAAAGCCAAGCCAAACCTGGGTAAGTGGTAGAGAAGGCAGCTGTAATTCTGGAGAACTTGTGGCAGGAAGCAAACTTCCTTACAAATACAGCAATGAAGCTCATATTTTAAAAGACCTTTCCAGAAGTATGTAAGCAGAAACCAGGATAAACTCTATAGACAAGAAATAAAAACCTTATTGGTTTACTTACATCATGCAATCAGGAACATCACATAAAAGGACCAGCAGGAAAAAAAAAATCAGTGTTCCACTTAATATCCACATACAAATTAGTGATATACGTTCATGGTTTGATTATTTTATTACAGAATGTATAAGTGGGCTTTCAAAGTTTAATCCACAGAGAATGCAATTTGGATGTGCAGGGAAAAATGTAATTTTTAAAATTTTTTAATTAAAAAAATTAAAATGTTACCCACGACTAATTAGGCTGTCCTTCTGAGCCCTCATCTGCTGTTAAAGAGAAAATGTTACATTATTCACTTTTAACCAATCTCCATTTAACGAACTGGCTGAATTAATCAGCACCCTGGATTCCTTCTCCACATCGTAGCTGCCTGTTTCCTGTGGTGCACTGAGAACTCACTGGTAACAGGTCTCTTTCTGCTCTCAAGGGTCAGTTGTGTCCCCAAATCTGTTTATGTCCATCTTTTGTATTTATTTTAGTTATGTAATATAAACATACTGCAAAACAGGAGAAAATATGAAGACAAAGGGCTGTCCGTAAGAAAACTATATTGAATGCTTTGAATAGACTTAACTAAGGTGGGTTTCTTTTAACAGTGCTTTCAATCAGTTATCAAGGCAACTGTAAAAAAAATTTTACTAAAAAAATTAAGATCCTATACTCAAATTTCTTTGCAAGTGGCTTAAAGAGTTATTGACCTAGTAAAGAAAATACAATTAGAAATTGTAGATGAAGGGGTGCCTGGGTAGCTCAGTCGGTTAAGCATCTGCCTTCAGCTTGGTCGTGATCCTGGGATCCTGGGATTGTGCCCCACATCGGGCTCCCTGCTCGGTGGGGAGCCTGCTTTTACCTCTGCCTCTGCTCTGCTCCCCCTGCTTGTGTTCTCTCTCTCACTCAATATCTCTCTCAAATAAATAAGTAAATAAATAAATAAATAAATAAATAAATAAAATCTTAAAAAAAAATAAATTGTAGATGAAGCATTATAGGTCTAATTTATGCTAGAAATAAGAAGAACTCTAATTGGAAGACCAATATACGAAGAAAAGGTCTTGGCCCCACATTAAAAGACCGCTGTGTACATTTACATTAAATTAAATTAAAATGTTTAAGATATATACAAATATAATTATTGATGACTCTTTAAAGCACTTTTTAAAAAATTAGTTCTGATCACATCTGATGTAACGCCTTTTAATGTGACTAAATTTTCGATCCAGTTTACACTTTAGTTCAATACTATAATTTAAACAGCTCCTTTAGAAAATATTCAAACTCCCTGACAGCTTCCGCTCTTCCTATAATGGCACCCAGCCCTCCCCAGTGCCTAATGGGGGTTGGGAGTAATCATCAGGCATTGTGCCAGTCTTTTCATATGCATTGCCTGGCACCCACTGATCTGCAGTAATGCTTCTAGTTTCCCTGTCACCATGTGTCTTTCTGGCCTCTGATGCTAAAGTACCAGGCTGGCCCCTTCTTTTACCTCCAGCAATGCTCCCAGCTAGGTCTTGCCAATGCCCCTTTGTTGTTCAGCTTTCTCTCACCTCTGGCTGGCTGCAGACCCCAGAGTGTGCTCCTGTACCATTCAGCCCCCTGCCCAATGGTCCAACCCAACATCAGCTGTGATGTTTCTGCTTCTCATCTCAGCAAACTTGCTGCATGATAATTGAGCTGTTCCATACTGGTTTGTAGAACACAGTGCTCCTTCCCACTCCCCAGTCCCAATAAGAACACAGAGACAGAATGCTGAGTTTGCAGCACTTCTCTGAAGTCTTCAGTCTCCCAACGCGACAGAGTAGAACAACTGTGGAGATGCCCCTCTTGCACACATTTCTGTCTCCCTCCCACCTTTTATTTTCCTTTCTCCCATCTTTACCCCAGCCAGGACAGAGGCAGACATTTCTTCTGTTTCTCATATCATCTTTTCCTTTTTCCTAATTCCAGTCTCCACACTATAGAAGAACCTCATAGCTGGGCCCTCTAGGTTTGTTTTCTCTATACCTACAGAGCAGATAAAATAATTTAATGGGCCTCCTCACTCCTTATTGCCTGCTTTCACACCCACTGTTTTACCATCTCCTATGCTAAAGCCACAAGCCCACCATGTCTTAAGAATGATGCGCTGCAATGAGACAAGACTTAAAGGGGAGAAGGGGAAGATATATTAGTATAATATCTGTGAAAACATAATTTGTTTTTATGTGTATATTTACTTATTCAAAATTCCAGAGTGAGGGTTCAAAAATTCCCAACTAACATTTTTGTTGTTATTAGAAAGGCTTCTCTACTTCTAGCTAAAGATAAACATTTGCTATTTCTATAAAGGTGTTTGGACTGGACAGTACAGTGAAGATGCTGGTTCAAGAAAGGACAAAACTGAGTCAGGTCACCTCCTACAGACATATTTGGTCTGGGTGCTATTACACAACGAGTACCATGCCTGGATTTCAGAAGGCTTCACTGAAAGGACAGCTCTATTCAGCACACCTCTAGCCAGGCTCTATGCTCCTGGGATAAGGGAACAATGATTTGCTTGATGAAGCAGAAATAAACGCTTAAGGCAGTGTTTAAGGCTACAAGACTATCGTAACATGGGAAGAAAATGCCTTACTGTGAACCTTCAAACCAGCAGATATAAGAACTGCAACATGAGGGATGCCTGGTTGGCTCAGTTGGTTTAACATCTGACTCTTGATTTCATGATCTCAGGGTTCTGAGATGGAGCCACACACTGGGCTCCATGCTCAGTGGGGAGTCTGCTTGAGATTCTTTCTCTCCCTCTTCCTCTCTCCCTGCTTACTCATACCCTCTCTAAAATAAACAAATCTTAAAAAAAAAACCAAAAAACAAAAACAAAAAAAAAAACAACTGCAACATGACAATAGTTTGCCACTACCTAATGACCCTGGTATTCCTAGGATTTCCTTCTCATGGTTTGCTAGTGCATTGATGTGGCCATTGACAAATCTACACTGGAATTTCAAACTGTTCTCTCTAAAGGATGATCCCCAGCAGGTCTTCTTCAAGAGCCCACTGGCATCAAAGATCAGAGAACTCTCTGGGGGAGACTCAAACCTATGAATTTTCCTGGAAAAAAGCAAATTTTAATCTTTTATATTCTGCAGTCCTGAAGGGAAAAGTTTATCTTCCCTGCTGTCAATGCAGTCTGGTTAACTGATCTACAGTGGGAGGGAAGGATTCTGCTTCCATTAAAATTGGAATGAAAAGCTGGTGGAAAATTGCATACAGAAACTATTGGACCTTGACACATTTGAGAGATAAATGGCAGCCTGGTGGCACAACAAGACAAAGTTGGGTTGCCTAGATAGGATGTGATCTACTAGGTGGAGTACTAGGCAAAGAAGATTTGGGGCTCAGAAACAAAGGCTATTGCCACAGGTTCATTGTGGCTTACAATATCTTTGACTCAATGCTCTAGGCAAAAAGACTTCTGAATATTTAAATTCTGTTTCAATATTAACCATCTTCTTATTTTCAGGGCCCAAAGCATAAAAGCTGAAATTTAATTTTGGTCACTATCAAACTACTTGATAAGAGAACTTCCTAGGAGTGGACTCAGAACTGCTTTTATGTTGGTTAGCTGGTTAAATCTGTATTCCAATGATCAAAGTCCAAGATTAATATGGTAATAATGAATAATCTCCCCTCCTCTGTTTGACTGAAGTTCATGCTTCTGGATTTGGTCTGCTCAAAGCTTAATTTTCTTGTAGCAAAATCACTCCTGGAAAATCTTTCATACATTCCACTTAAATGTGCCTAAAAGTGTTTCTCTTTTTGCAATGGGGTCTTTCATAAGAAGATAATCTCTGAGTGTAAACTGTGGGAAGGGCAACTTTCGTGATGAAGTGACCCTAAGCATTTGGTATTAAGAAAGAAAGCAGATTTTGGGGGTGCCTGGGTGGCACAGTCATTAAGCGTCTGCCTTCGGCTCAGGGCGTGATCCTGGCGTTCCGGGATCGAGCCCCACATCAGGCTCCTCCGCTAGGAGTCTGCTTCTTCCTCTCCCACTCTCCCTGCTTGTGTTCCCTCTCTCGCTGGCTATCTCTGTCAAATAAATAAATAAAATCTTAAAAAAAAAAAAAAAAGATTTTGCCCTCAAAAAACACAGACCTAAGGAAGGAAGCTGTCGACTAGAGTGAAATTAAACACACACACACACACACACACACACACACACGGTTTCCAAGGTCAGAGCAATCATAAAGAGCAATGTAGCCCCTGAATGATTTTCTCTTTTCTTATGATTAAGAAAAATAAAGAAATCTGGAGTGACAGGGCACAGGTAAGACCACTCAGGCTCTTATTTTCTGGGATAGGACAACTGATCACAGATGGGACTCCTCTCTACCTTTACTGACACTTGGCACCATCAACTTCTTACATTATCTAGCTTCCTGTGTCAATAACTAGACTGAAGTTAACTTTCAAGCATACCCTTACTACAGATTGCCTTTATCTGAAAACAACTAGGAAAAGGTCACTAGTTCTCTGAATAAAGAATAAATGGAGTGCCTTCTGGAGTGTGTCTACATGTGTTTCTCGACAGAACTGCCCAATATATCTACCATACAACATCCTTTACTTCATACAGGACATTCATGGCACAATCATAATGAAATTAATTTTATGAATTTGTGTATCATCCTTCCACAGAGGCCATCCTAATCCTCTTTGTATCATTCCAAGTTTAGTATATGTGCTGAAGTGAGCATCATAATGAAAGTAATTTTTAAAAAATCTATTTCAGGACTTCATTTTATTTCCTTTGTTAGCCAACTGATTCTTTCTGGAAGCACCTACTGTGTCCTGATTATCTAATTCTACCAGATCCTCATTTGTTAATGCTGTTCATGTAACACAAGCAGTTCTTTAACATCACTTTCAACAACTTCATGAATTCTACCCTTGTAAACACTACATGTTTAATAATTTCTGTGATGAGAAGCAGGAAAGCTGATGTTTAAAAGTAGGACTCTGGAACCAGATTGCCCAGGGTCCAATCTTGGTTCTACCATCCCTAGGCAACATGTCCTGGGAAAATTACTGAACTCTCTGTGCCTCAGCTTCCTCATCTGTAAAATGGAAAAAAAACAGGAATAATTTTATCTCATAGGGTTGTTGTGAGGACTAAATGCAAAGCACTTAGAGCAGCACCTGGTACACAATAAACACTATGTAGGTCTTGACTATCATTATAATTGTCATCATCATCATCAAAGTGTATAGAGAATCTTTAGCAGCAAGATGGCAGGTACACCTAAGTCATGGGAACTTTTGACACCAAAGTGGTAACTGAGACATTACAGTAAGTAAATGAGGAAAGTAATGGTTCTCTAACAGGAAATTGTTATAATTTAGCCATTTGTATTTCTTTATTCTCTAAATCTCAAATCCTCATAAACAGGATAATTAGCGATTTATGCTTGGCTCATTTAAGAGTTAGGCTTTTTCAGAAAAAGTGTAACTCAGTGGAGTCCCATCCTAACTGTAACTAAATGGGCATCTATTTAACTAAATGTTATGCTATTTTTCTTCATGCCCCCTTGCAGTGCTTCTCAATCTTTTCCCAGAACACCTAATAGAAGAGGAGACTGAACTAATTATACCACTCTACCTCCTCCCCAATCTCCCATTTTGGAGTCTTGAGTATAGTCGAAAGTGGTCTAATCAGGAAATTTTCTTGAAGTCTCCCATTTCATCTTTAAAAAGCATGCACATTTTGCTTTATATTCTGTAATATGTATATATCACTTTAATATAAAACTAATTTTTAAACTTATCATCAATAAAACTTGTTTACATTATTTTGCCCTCAACATCCTCAAGTAAAACTGTTACTCTCTAAAATCATATTACATTTATCTGTTTATTCTATAGCTTTGCTATCTTCTCTCATGTATCTAGCAAGTGTGGACAAATGACAATAGTGGAGGCATAGATTATAATGGAAAGCCAGCTACCACCATCACCATCTATCTGGTGGTGAGTTATCTAGATGTCAGGAGAAAGCTTGAACCAATGACCTCGGGCTTACAAATGAGTGAGATAATGAAAAAGAATCAACTGATGACCAGCTCACCTCACAGAGCTGTCTCTTGCTAATAACACCCACTGCTTTTAGTTGCCTCATCTTCCATCACTTACCTAAATGATAGGAACATGGGCCAGGGTGATATGAGTTTTAACTGTTGAATATTTAAAAGTGGACTAATAAGTATGAAGATTAACCATGCCCAAAAGGTATGCATAGATAATGAATCTGTCCAAAAACAAAATCCCCAAAATTCTGCACAAATAACTATGTTTTAGAATGTGTCTACTATTGGAAATACATATTAATGAATAGATATGTCTATCATGTTTTGGGGATATCTTTCTCCACAAAAAAAAAACAGACTTTGATCTTTTAAAAACTCTGATTTTAATATTTTGACCATTTCTTTATGAGGAAGCAAAATGATATTCAGCTGCATGCATACCAACAATACCTAAATTATCTATGTTTTGATGACATTTTAGAATGTTAATGTGTATCTGAATATTGGATACATTTTAAACTAAGTATATTTACAATTAAAATGTTGGTACTACATTTTGACTAGTTTTGGTTTAACTATACTTTAAATTACCTGTGATCCTTCCTCTCCCCATTTATACCTTAGTTAATTGGGAGCTCAGAGATTCTGGTGTCTATAGCAGGGTTTTCAACAGGCAGCATCTTAGAATCTTTCCATTTGTTTTTTTTAACTAAGCAGAAAATGGAATGGTAGTCTAAAGCATTTGGGTAGCCCTGCCTTTTATATAACATAGTTTTGTGTATGCACAGGTGGACAGTGTGAATATTAGTTTTTCTATCATAGTCATAAATGGAGCCAAATGCTTAGTTTGGAATTCTTAAAAATATCTCCCAGGAAGCACACACTACTATTAGTTCTCTATAAGTAGATGGAGAAATAACATTAAGTTATCTCTTTCCATGAAATTTTAAGGAAAACGTTATTTTAATAAAAAATATGAATGCTGTGGTGTATAAGTTATCCCTCTTTCCATGTCTCCCTACTGTTAACATCAGAGGAGTATTGAAATAATGAGTGCACTGTTAATGAAACCAAGAAAACAGAAGTGTTAGTATCTGACCCCATCCTTGTTTCTACTACACCTGCACTGAGATGGCCTGTGGTTATTCAATCAGCTAATCATGTCTTTTGTTCAAATCACTGTGTTTTTACTCACTGGGGCTAATCTACACAGCCACCTGGTATTTAGTAGATAATTGTCTTTTCCAAGTCCCAGGAGCCTAAAAGGCATCTTAGGGGAAACTAAACTAGATACATCCTTGCCAGGTAGAACAACTACTGAAACTAAGACAGAGGGAAATTGAATGATAAGTTTCAGCTGGAATACAGATTTTGCCCTGTGCTACAATAAACCTGGAGTTTATACGGGAAATGATGGTTCTGATACTCTTTAGTGTGACTTAGTCTAGAATCTGCTTCCACTTTCCTTGGCAGCCGTGTCTCCTCCAGTCCAAATGAGTCAGCATCTCCAGGGGTGAGACTCACAAAGCTGTAGTTCTACAAGCTCTCTCTCAGGTTATTTTAACATATATTCCAAACACTGGGATAAAATAGTCAACAGCACATAGTCCCTTTCCTGCATAAATAATATTTTAGGATTTTGCTTATAATCACTTTTTCTGGGGCTAAAAGAAGTACATACTTACTACAGAAAACTTAAAAAATACAAAGAAGTTTAAAGATAAGCCCAGAACCATATCATCCAATGATAACCAGTTAATATTCTCTATACACCTGCAAATATTTCTCTTCCAAAAAGATTATATGTACAAGAAACTTAATAGTCTTTTTTTCACTTACCAAACTAAGATCCAAACTAAGATCTACATCATGAAGAGTTTTTAATGGGATAATGTCTTTTTATCAATTTGTAAACTCTCTTTATAATTAATGATTTTAAAATGCTCTTCTCGGTTACTTTGAATCATCCAATGTGTACTGCATCTAAGAGTGCCCAGACCTAATCTACTTTTGGTATTTATTCTCTCAGGAGGATCCCAAGGGCTGTGTCTTGGGCTCCAAATGAGCAAAGAAGCTCTCATAAAGCCCCTTCATCTCTGGAAGGGTGATCTAAAGATTGTCCTCAACTCAATCCTTCAGGCCACTCTGCTCTGCTGCTTTTGACCCTTCTAGAAGTGATATGAAAATATGCTATGTAAACAGAGGTTCTTTATCATAATTAAGTCTGCAGTCTTCCCAGGTATTCAGTAAGATCACAGAAAAATGGCTTTTAAAAGAAACAAGTGAGTTTCATGAAATTTATTTTTTAATAAGCACCTTATATCCCTCATATCAATGGCAGTAATGTTTTTACATTTTGCTATTTTATGAGTATAAGTGAGTAAAAAATCTTTTCCCACAGGATAATGTGCATTCCCCATCTATATTGCTCTGTACTTTTTTCAATATGGTACCCTGGCTGGATACATTAACCATCTCCCAAGTAGACTTTAAAATACAAATGGTCCCTGACTTAGGAGGGTTTAACTCAAGATTTTTTAATTTTATAATGGTATGAAAGTGTTACATTTAGTAGAAATCATAACTTCAAATTTTGAATTTTGAACTTTTCCCAGACTAACAGTATGCTATACTGTACTCTTGTGATGCTGGACAGTGAGCTGCAGCTTCCAGACAGCCATGTAATCACTAGGATAAATAACCGATGCACTTACAACCATTCTGTACTCATATAACCAATTTGTTTTTCAGTATTCAATAAATTACATGAGATATTCAACACTTTATTATGAAATAGGCTTTATGCTAGATAATTTTGCCCAACTATAGGCTATGTGCTTTGAGCATGTTTAAGGTAAGCTAGGCTAAACTATGATGTTTGGTAGCTTAGGTTTATTAAATGTATTTTCAACTTACGATGGCCTTATCAGGACCTAAACCTGCTGTGAAGATCTACATATTTGTTATTAATGTTATTTTTCATAGAAATAATATATTGTGAACAATTAAGTTCAACTAAAGAAATGACTCTCATAAGAACCCCATAATATATCTAGGGTTGTCACACTTAGCTGCAAAACCCTGTCACATTCCCAACTCTATCAGCAATGCCAAGCATGGTGCCTGATATGCAGCAGTCATTAACACCTGAAGAATATCAGGTTAAAAGTCTTGACTACATCATGTGGCAAGTTGGCAGAGTAAGGATGCTCCTAAACCCAGGACTATCACTACAAGTTCGGTGTTCCTTCTATTATATCACACAGCCTCCTGCTGGCCTCTTAAACTCCAACACAAGCTCTTCATTCTCACAGACTACTGGGTCTTCACTGTTCGGGGACCTGCCAATTGTTCAAAGTATCAAGCTTTCCATACATGCCTCATGAGACTGGCTGGTTTAAGGATTGTGTTGAATCACTGGTATATTCCATTACCTGAAGAAGCCAAGAAACTCTCCACGGTGTTAGGTCAAATCAGGGAGAAATCCTTGCTCCTATCACCCTTGCTATGACTTGACACTTGGTTTTTTCTGCTGAGATTAATAAAATTATTCTTGCCACATAGTTAGATAAAGGCACTAAATATAGTTCATGCAAAGGCAGGCACATAAAGATGGTTTTCATGGTTGTTCTATAAATTAGGGTGATTTAAGAGACCAACTCTAATGTAGAGAAAAGGAAAGGAGCACTATAAAGAGATAGTTAATCAAACTAAGCATCTCTGATGGGAAGTCACAAAATGAAACCTAGGTAAGGGTAACCAGTAACAGGCAAAATCCTTGCTTAGAATAGTGACAAAACTGAAAATCAGAACTTGAGGCTGAAACACATAGCTGTCAGAGAACGAGTCCCTGGTGTGGGACAGACTGGGGCCTTTGCCAGAAGCCTGAGCTTTGGAAACCTGGCAGCCAGTGTTGATGGGACTCAGAGGGAAGTGAAAGGTGAGAGAAGAGGAGGATGGACTACCCAGTGTCAAAATTCTACAGACCTTTAGATCCAGGCAACTGAGCATTACCCTCCCACTCTTTAGGGAGGCAAAGGGCTAAAATATGGTTCCTCTCTCACAGTCTTCTAGGCTGCAACTATCATTCCTTTTAATCTGGTTTCTGGTGCAGAAAGGTTTTGGGAAATCAGAGGAAGCAGTGGTGTGAGTTCGTAAATGACTTTCCCTAGGGCAGAGCTGTTGATGGCCTTGCTAGGGCAAATAGCAACAGCCTCTCCTTCCCTCATCCCTCCACTGTTAACCATGACAGCCATTACCACCTATAATTCTCTGCTCTTCTTATCCTACTCTCTTTAATTCCTGGAGTATAGGAGGAATTTGGGGACAATTTAGCCATCATTATTATAAGCTGGATTGAGAAACACTGTGCCATCCCAGGGGATCATGTGTGATTCCCACACCTCTCCTGGCTCTTGCCTATCACATTGCCGTTTCCCTACTGGATGGAGGAGATAGATAATGGCTACTTTATATGACAATTTGCTCTAAGAGGATGGGAGACAGGAAAAGGAAAGCAAGGTAAGAAGCCAGTAGCCCATTTGAGAAACACGGTTCCCCTGACCTCAGCCTTCTGAATCTCTCTTTCCCTCATGAATATTTATGTCTCTTGGCACTCTCTGGGGGGATGGCCGCTGAGAGGCTCAAGACTGGCAGGTAGAAACAAGAGAAGTGACAGGCAAGCATTGGGAAGCAGACAATAGCTATTAAACCCAAGTTCCTTGGATGCAGAATGGACTTCTGACCAAAATCTAGATTTTGGTCAGATGAGGTGGGAGAAAAACTTAGCCCCAGATGTTACTATAATGCTCACATTACCTTTTGGAAACTACATTCCCAGCCAACTGTTTCATACGCTTCCAGAAATAGACAAAATGCAGCTGGGAGCTCTGAGCTGTGCTACTCTGCAAATTATTTAACTGCATACAAATGATAGCTATTATACAGCCAGGATCCCCCAGGGAACTAATTTCTATTCCCAACTTCTCCTATAATCTGATGAGTCAGTTGAGGTCAGCTGGTTGGAGCACTGTGCTAAGGAAGCCAAGAGCTCAGGAAAGCTGCTTTGGCAGACCTGGCAATTTTGCAGAGTAAAGTCCTACTTCCTTCAGACCACATCTTGTGATTCTAAGGGTCTGTCTTACAAATGTGTGCTGGACCTAAGGGAGCCTTCAGAGAGCACTGATGGCTCTAGAAGTCAGAACCCACTAAGGAACAAAATATGACTGACCCCTATTTCGGGAATCAGAGTCACTGTTATGACTATATGGTAAGATCATTCTTCATCTTGGTCTGCTTATATCAAGCAGTCTAATATTAAGTTATTTTCTCACCTGTAACAGTTCCCCTTCACTTTTAGGTTTGGTTTCTAATCCACAATAGTTAAAAACAAAATAATAAAGCAAGTTAACATCATCTAATCAGAGTCCATAAGGTTCTAAGTGAAGAGGAACTTTGTGATAATAGACATCTCCTCCTATCCTGGGTCCAAAGCTTTGTAGCAGGATACTAAATATGGAGAGACTTATCTTTTGTGTATTTGGTTCCGAGTAAAAAGTTTGTGGGATTCAGTGATCCCTAAGTAGAGCTATTTCATAGTCTTTCCTAAATATCATTTAGTTTAGAATTCATTAAAATCTTTATTCAGTTTCCCCCTTTTTGCCATATGAGTACCAGGTACAAAATTGTTAACCTATGAATATGCCCAGTCTCACCTCCACCACCCACACCACCAGGTTCCAAGTATGCTTGCTTCACTCCAGGCTTTTTGTTATGGTGATTCAGAAAATGGCTCCAGCCAGGTTACAGTTGTTTGAGGATAGTTCTTTGGTTGGGAGTTGGCAAGACAGGAAGATAATACTGATGGAGTAGCTGCCATGATTATTGAGTACTGTGAGCAACAGAGATAGCAAGACATGATTTTACCAAGTGTTGAAATAAATGAAAAATATACCCTCCCACCTTTGATATTTTCTTGTGGGAGTAAAGATTTTTGTTGCTTTCAGTCCTATTTTCCTGAACAGTTGTTTCTCTGAATATATCACTGCACAGAATGAGGACTAAATGGAACTCCAATTATATTAAGGTTTCACTTTTTTGTTTTTCTCTAATATAATAATAGCTAACATTTATTGAACACTTACCATGTGTCATTCATTTATTCAATAAATATTAACTGAACACCTACGGTGTTCTAGGTACCATTGCATGCATGGGGGAAACAAAAACAAAAACAAACAAACAAAAAGGCCATGAAAGGTCCCTGTGACTTCATGAAGCTTATTTTCTAGTGGGAGTAGAGAGAAAATGAATAAACAAATGAGACATGAAGAGTGATAGGTAGCTACTTTAGCTTGAACAATTAAAGAATGCCTCTTAAGATGTTCAGCTGGAATCTGATGGTGTGAAGAAGCTATCATGTGAGGACCAGTGGATGAGCATTCTAGGAAGCAGAAATAGCTTGTACACACGTGCCAATGTCAGCAGGTACTTGGGAGTATTAAAAAAAGAAAGAAAGGAAAAGAAAAGAAAAGAAAAGAAAAGAAAAGAAAAGAAAAGAAAAGAAAAGAAAAGAAAAAAAAAGATCTGTGTAGTTGAATGGAAAGGGCAAAACTATACAGAATGACATTCAAGATGGAGGCAGGGGCGAGATCATGCAGGGCTATGCAGGCATGGGTGAGCAGCTTGGGTTTTATTCAGTGTGACAAAATTCAGAAGTCACTACAGGGTTTTAAGCAAGGAAGTGGTACGATATAATTTTCATCTTTAAAATATCATATTGGCTTTTACAGAGAAAATAGCTTTCAGGGGGCGCCTGGGTGGCTCAGTCCATTGAACGTCCAACTCTTGATTTCAGCTCAGGTCATATCTCAGCACCCTGAGATCTAACCCCAAGTTGGGCTCCTTGCTTAGCGGGGAGTCTGCTTCTCTCCCTCGCCCTCTGCCCCTCCCCCCACCAACTCATGCACTCTCTCTTGCTCTCTCTCTAGAATAAGTAAATCTTAAAAAAAAAAATAGCTTACAGGGGGACAGGGTGAAAGCAAGAAGGTCAGTCAGGAGGCCATTACAGAGGTTCAGGTGATAGTAAGTAGACTTAATGTCAGATACCAATCCTTTGCATGCATATAGTTCATTAAATCCTCAAACAGTCCCCCACAGAGGTATATAAAACTACACAAAGACTAGGGTTTGGCATGGCTAACCCAGATACTTACAAAGTGGGCAGGATGGCTGGGCTGAGTGACTTGCAAAGAATAGGCCAACAAGTCCTCAAAGTCAACAGAGATTTGAAGGCATGGCCAGGTTAGCAGTGACAGCAAGGTGTGGTCAACTGATCAAATTCACACCCTGGTTTTCCATCAGTTTTTCTATTAATGGAAAGCATTCAAAGGTGGCAGCCTAAAGAAGCCAGCCCAGCCACACTCTAACTAAAGGGACCTGGTTGCAGGGTCCAGGGCTAAAATTTTTAACCTGTACCTGGAACTGCAGTGTTCAAACTCTTTGGAGTCCTAGGGGGCTCAGGGACTTCGAGAAACTCAAAATGGAAACTAGGCCTTGTCTGGGTCTTGATGGAAAAACAGAGCATCCAGTGGAAGCCCTTTTCCCACCTTCCCAAAATTTCTCTTCCTATGACAAAGACCTAAAATCTAAAGGTAAGGCCATGGTGCACCTTTTAGGTAACTTCCCCTTTCACTGCTTCAGTTTTCACAAAAACCTCAGCTTCCCACTTAGGCTGGCATTTAAATGTTAAATGAGTGGCACCAACTAAAAGTGAATAGAAGTTAATTACTGAGGTAGTCCATACCTACTATGTTAATTAGGTGTTGAGAAAAGTTACCATGTTCTCCAAGTCACAAAGCTGGGAGTAAGAGTTTGTGTCTTTTCTTTCTCTCCCTACCTCCCTTCTTCCTCCACTACCCTCTTTCTTTTCATACCCTCCCCCATTTCCTTAAGCCAACAGTAAGTGTGTCAATCATGCTAGAAAAAGCTTTCTTTCAATTTGGGATTCCAGATATTATACCTGTTTAAATGGATGTGGAGAAATGAAGGGAAAGGGGTTGGGTAAATTCTGAGGCCTACCTTAAAATCTGCTTTTGCTCACAGTTAAACTTAATGTAAACTCTGAGTTTAAAAAATTCTCACAAATGACATCTATCAACCTCCAAGCACTCCAACTAATATTTGTTCCTTCCTGCAATAAGCAAAAATGGAAATAAAGTGGACGAGAACATGGGCTGGCAGGCCAAAGATCAGGGCTATACTCTTATAATTACTTGAAAACTTGAGAAAATCTCTTAAGTGCTGTAGACATTTGTTTCCTGATTTATATAACAAGGGAGCCAGACCAGAGTGCTCCCTAAATTCAATTCAGTGCCAGGTATTTGGAAGATGAAGTGAAAAGACACTAAACCACTAAGGAAAATGTTTTCTTGTTCAGTAAAACTGCAGAAACAACCTAGAATAAAAATGGAGTATTGTTTTAGGTCCAAATCCAACTCTTCAGTGTAGGATGGCTTATGAATTGGAACCACACATATTCTCACAATTTCACATCCAGACCCACTAACAAAGCAAACAGAGTTGTTGTTTCCTCATATGATTCCACTGAATGGTGTCAGCTTGATGAGGGAACAGAAGGCTGGCTGAAGACAAAGTGGAATATGACACCCCACAACCCCCCACCCCTGTGGGATATATGTGACATTCCTCAGGCACTCTTGGCTGCCCTAAAGCTAACAAAAGGAAAAACAAATAGTTAATTTATAAAGATCACAATCCTACAAAACATGAGTCTCCCTCAGTTTACAAATGTCTTAGCAATCTACAAGAATAAAGCATTTCTATCAATAACCTAGCTTCCAGAAGGAAATGTAGATACAATTAAATGTCCTTATAACCTGCAGGCCATTGACAGATACTTGAAGCAGGCAGAGTATAACGTTCCTCTGGAAAGTTCCCAACTATCTTCTTGTGAATGCCTTGCTAGAGGGAAAAACAACTTTAACTTGACAATGGCAAGACCGTGGGTATCCTGTGAGTCTTCTCTAACATATGAAAGTACGTTCTCAACCTCCCTTTTTCCTTACCTCCCCCAAACCCATAATATATAATCAGCCACCTCTCCCAATTCTGGTGCAGCAGCTCTTTCTGCCCACGGTCCTGAACCTGTGTTTTAATAAATCACATCTTGCACCAAAGACGCCTCAAGAATTCTTTCTTGGTCGTCAGCTCCAGATTCCACCCCACTGAACCTCACCTATATCGCAAAACCACATCAAGCTCCTCTTCCCTACCAGATCCACTTTCCAAGAAACTTTCCTCCTGAATTGTGGAGTTCTCGGAACTTCTGACTCCACCAGCGAACGCTGTGATTTCCTTGCATATTAGACCCTCATAAGGTTGAGGACTTTAACCTGATGCTATGACCCACCTGAGATGAAGTGGGCCCTAAGGAAAGCCCACTAGCCCTGGAGGATGCCTTCTGCCTCAGGCTTGCCAGAAAGCAGCCAGTCCTCCTCATAAGCATATACTGATCAATGCAAAGCATACCGCAGGAGATCACTGTAATTTTTGACAGCTATCAACAGAGAAGGTGACTGTGAATCAGGAATTCTCTGTTTGATTCCCGGCTCTCCCATATTTTTCAACATGCATTCATACCTGTAGTGATATTAGGAGCAAAACCGTTATATTCTCTGTCTTTGTTGGATCTTCCCAAATAAAATGGAACAAAACAGAAAGACCTCACACAGATTGAAGAATAATTCAGAAAAAAAGTGAAAAGTGGAAGCAGAATGAAAGTGTACATACTAGCAGTTAAAAGAAAGAGGCCCTAGAGCCACACACTGCCTGGGTCTGAATCCCAGCTCTGCCACTATTAGCTTGGGTAAGTCATTTAACCTCTCGGTGACTCAATTTCCTCAATGGAGGTAACAACAGTACTCACTCATGTGGAACAGTGCCTGGCTCCAAGTTAGAGGCATGGGAATATTAATCACCACCATCTCCATCATCATCATCATCATCATCATCATCATCATGGATTTCTCAAAATTGAATGTAAACTTGTGTTTCTACTCTTGTAAAGAATTACACCAGAATTATGACAAATAAGGTACAAGAACTCTCAAAGATTAGGTAGTTGAAGGGGTAGATTCGCTTGAGCAGATGGAAGAAAATAGCCATTTAGAGCATGGATAAATGCAGGCAAGGAGAACTGAGAGAATTGCACAGGTGTATAAATGCTTTGAAGTATCTAAATTCCAGGAAAATGGGCTTTGGGAATTTACCTAACTTAATTAAGAAAACTAGAATAAAAACTAATGTGCAGGTGGAAAATCACAAAGTATATCATAATGATGAGCTCTTGCTCATCACTGTCAACTGGCAAGATAAGTGACACATGGAATACCTCACCACCTGGATTAAATAGGAGAAAATCATAGAAGACAATCTATCAGAAACAGCAGGATGTCACAAGTGAATATCTGGGGAGAAAATAAATGCAATCTGGGGAGAAATGAATGTTCTTCCCTTGTATATGGGAAGACTACATTTTTGTTGTCCTTTTCCAGGTGATTCACCACATGCTCTAAGAGATACAGCATGACTGTTAACACTCTCCCTGTATGGGAAAGGCCAGTGGTGTTTTCAGTATGGTAAACATATCTATAGGCTGAACTCTATGTTGTTGTGTTAGCCAACTTTTCACAAGCTTTGATTAGTAGCTGGTTGACATTAGCCAGCTGTGGAAAAGGTCAACAGGAGATAGTAACCACAGACACTAGCCCTGTGATAGCATCTCTCAAGGCTGCCTATTTACTGATTTAATTCTCCTGCCCCTTATTCTTGAGACACTCAGTTGTCCAGCTATTGCTGGAAAAGGGACAATACTCTCTCATTTCCTTCCACACACACTGCATGCAGTTGAGCTTAGGAAGGGGTGGCTTGCCAAAGTATCCACAGTTTGTCATGCATGGTTGAATTATGGGCAATTTCTTTCCTACTGACTCTTCAGCATTTTAAATTATCTATGAAAAGTAGGGGCCCTCGGGTGGCTCAGTTGGTTAAACATCTGACTCTTGATCTTAACTCAGGTCTTGATCTCAGGGTTGTGAGTTCACATCCCACATTGGGCTCCAGGCTGAGCATGGAGCCTACTTTAAAAAATTATCTGTGAAAAATATGTCACTCTTGTGATGTTAAAAAAAAACAACAAAACTTAAAAGTTTGTTTCCTTAGGCCAACCTACTTCACATCTAAACAATCTCTAAGATATCTGAGGTACAACAGAGATAAATGTGGAGGGCAGAAGTGAGTTTTTGTATTTTTGTTTTATTCTCTAAAGGGAGTTGACAAAACTCACAGGATCATTAAGAGTATTAAAGGACAAAACCTATTTGAAAATGACTACTCAAATACCTGGCATACGGCCTGTTAGGATTTGCTCCTGAAAGATGGTTTAGTTGTTCAATCTAAAAAGACTAAACGTTCAAAAGGCTCATGTCACTGCCTCCAGTGCTGGCACCAATTAGCCTTCCAACAGACTCATTGCCCAGGGATGGGCTAATCGTTCATCCAAGAACAAAGAAAGGACTCCTTCACCTGGCTTACACATGCTTAGAGAAAGGTATATTCAGTGCTGGTACACTGGCCTCATCCTAACTGATGGCTCAGATCCTCAGAGTTAGTTAGTGATTACAATAATGGATGCTTACCATATTCTTTAATGCAGAAAAGAAGTACAATCTAAAGTAGTTCTGTCTTAGGCACCATCTAGAAGGATTTGTTGTCCTCATTTTGGAAAGTACTCTTATTCAAAATGCCATTCCTTGCAAGGCTCTCAAGCCTAGGCTCATGATCACATGGTCTAAAACGGGTCCAATCTTTTCTCACTAAGTGAGAAAAGTACGTCAAGTAGAGTAAGGACCTGAAACTGAGTAAGAGTTTATTTTGCCTAAAATAAGACTCAGGTATTACTTTTTCAGAATAACTAGACTACTTTTTTTTTTTTAAAGAAGGAAACAGATATAACAAAGGTAATTCATCTTCTGTTATTTTTCAACCACCCTTCCAAATATTGTTATAATCAAATAGAAATTTTGTCCAAATAGAAACTTTTCCTTTCAATTAAGCTGATATTGCAAAATAGAAGTAGACAGAACAGTCCAATTCTATTCTTGATCTGTAGATACCTTAAATACTTCACAATACAGACGAAAAAAAAAAAAAGATAAAAGGCCTGGTTTGAGTTTGAGACCAACATCTTTTTTGGAAAAGTGGAGTTAGCAAAGATAAACACAACTCCACTATGTAGTAGACAATACCACTGCAGCATAACTAGAACCTAAATATACAGGTACTCAAGTAACATTAAATATGAATGATACACATTTTAGTTGGAGTGTGTTAGGAGATGATGCTCCAGTACAAACAACCCCTTACTTTAAAATGACAGAAATTTATTTTTTGCTTATGTTCTATGCTCAACATTGATCAGCTGTGGGCTTGCTCATTGTGGCCACTCAAGGGACTACAGGTTGATTAGGGCCCATGCTCTCACAGTCACAGTGGCATAACAACAAAGGGGAAAGTAGTGAATCACATATATGCTGTTAAAGTGAAAGGGACAAACGTCCATTTGGACTCACGTTTCATTGGCCAGAGTAAATTACATGGCCATACCTAACTAAAGGGGGGAAGGCAGTACAATTCTAACATATGGTTAGAAGGCACCTAGCTAGACATTTCTTATGAACAGCAGTAAATGCTATCTCAAATGACAATATCATCTAAAAACTTTGCAAAGTTCTTTCACACTCATTAGCTCATTTGATTTCTATTCTCCCCTTATAGTTTGGGTTCTACTGGCACCCTATTTTACAATTTACATCTCAGAGAGATGAAATAACTTGCTTAAATCACATAAACAGTAAGTCAAACAGTTTCTGGAACTTCAAATCCTAATCATTTAAGTTAGAAAGCTATTGAGGTACAATCTTTGCACCATTCCAATTGGCTATTTATCTGTACTGTTCATTAAATACATTATCTCACATTGCTCAAGTCTTCATGTATATTGTACATGTACTGTAACTATGTATTTGAGGACATATTGTCATAAAAATTTCTTTGCATTCTCCACAGCATCTTAGCCACTTGAGATTCATAAAAGGCAATACATTTTTAAGTGTGTTGGTTGACTTGTAAAACACCTATAGAATCACTATTTTCCGAACACCCAGATTTTGAGGAGCTGAGGAGAAAGATACCAACTAGGTAAACTGACTGACTACTTTCCTGTTAGGGAGAATTTAAGGCTGCTCCATTTGAAGAAGTCCTGCAGATGCCACCTGTCTTTACAGGTATGTTTCACAGGTGTGACATTTGACATGCATGTGCTTCCCTTTTTCATCACATCAAATCACACCACACACTACTGACAATGCGCCATTTTTACAACAGCCTCCACAGATTTATACAGACTTCTATTTGCCTTTGTTTTGACCCTTAAAATTCCTCTTTATTAATTACTAAAAGTTATTTTGCCATCATAATGTCATTTCTGTGGATCCCCATAGTCATAATTCCTTCTGAAAACACTGGAATTCAGTGCTCCTGCATATAGGGCAAGCTTGGAAGATTCAAAAACAAAGCACTTGATTAGCACTCAAGTCTGAATAAAAAGCTGAGGTGATGATGGTAAAAGCAGTTCTCCAATAGTTTGTCTAATTTGCCTAAATATAACCACAGACTGAACTTGTCCAGGACATGCTACTTAACTTTCCTCAATTTTCTCATTGGTAAAAGTGAAATAATAATGGCACCTACTTCATAGGGTTATTGTAGGAATTAAATAAGACAATACAAAAAAACAAAAAACAAAAAAACAACAACACTTAGAACATGCTTAATACATGGTAGACACTCACTAAATTTTAGTTATTATTTTGCTTGATTTTTGCCAAATGCTTCCACTTTAGCAATTTGAGCTCAGATATTAACATAAAATGAAATTTAGGGCTGGAAGGGACTTTGGAATCCACCTGCTCCCAAGAAATTTAAGAGATTTGCCCAGGATCAATTGTTTATGACAGAGCCAAGATAGGATCTGGTCTCCTGACTATAATTTGTTTTCTAGGAACACCTTGTTTAGAAAGGTGTTTGACACAAAAAGAAGCTGTATACCTGATTGCACACAAATCAGAATTGATTTACTTTCATCAGTTTTCATTTCTTCTGAAAATCCATCTTTTTAAGTAGATAGAACACAACCAACGGTCATCACTGTTAAATTCTGTACTGAGTACAAAAGGAAACAAGCCCAAATATTAAATCAAAGCTCTCTGCAGACTGAAGGTAGGACTCCAGTCTGAAAATAGTTCTATTTTGCTCACCGACTTAATGATATTGTCAGTTGTTTTTTAATTAAGTCATCCTTAACTGCTACACTGCAGGAATTTTAAGAGCTAACAGAAATGCTTGTTGTGTTCCAATGTTCTTTATAGTGAAATATTTTGAACTGGTTCTCTTTTAAAAGGCTTAGATAAGGGAGTTTCAGAAAACAGACTAAAAGTGTTTTTCCAGGTAATGAGAGTCTGGAAATTCCTGTAAGTTTCCAGGCCCTCTAGGTGCTGAGAGTTTATTCTTATTCCTCCAAAGTAAGCCACTGAGTTTCTTTGTCTATGAAATAGAAATCATGACCCTTGTAGCCCAGGGGAGACATAGAGGAGCCTTGTGACAAAGACACTAACCAAATAGATGGTGGCAATTTCCAGAACAATTGTAAAGGTGGATTTAAAATTTTTTTTCTTTTCAGAATCAAATCAATATTCGATGCAGAGTAGATATGCCATCCTAGCCTTCTCTTCTGCCCCTATGAAGGTTCACCTGAGATACCTCTTGACCAAAATAGATAAAGTGAACCAAAGTCAGCATATTGCCATACCCTGAGGGGGAAAGAGAGAGAGAGAGAGAGAGATTGATTGCTTCCTTCTGGGAAAAGAGTCTGACTGAAACAGTAATGTGAATTCCCAGCTGACCAACTGTTCGCACAAAAATATGCTATTGCGGTTCCTTAGCAACCAATGCTGTTCTTCAAAGGCACTGTGCATGGAGAACAAGTACCTTCTTCTGTCTCTTATATCTAAAGTATGACTTGAGAGAGATTAAAATGAATGCTCTACTGGCATCTTGAAAGTATTCACTCAGCTGAGAAAACTTGCCCATGGAGAAGTCAGATGCTGTTTTGGTTAATGTAAGTCTCTAACAACCAAATAAACCCATTATCACTCTATCTGTGCACATCAACTGTAGATGCATACAATAGCATCTAGTCTATTCTGGTTGGCATCTACCATGACATCCAACTCCCCATTCTCCTACTCATCCCCTTGTTCTACTTTGCCACTAGCTGTAAGAGAGGCAACTGATTTGTGAGGCACCCAAAATAGAGAGAAGCCGTAGAATTGTTAACCAAACCTCTACTTAATTTAAAGTGAGAAGATACCACAAAATTTAGTGACAATCTGCAATTTAAAATACTGAGGAACTGCTACATAATTGCTCTACTGCTATTCAAACATAAACACAAAAGATAGATCTGTCACTCAAATAACATAATTAAATTAGCTCAAACTGTAAGACTAGTTTTGTTGTAGTACAAAAGGCTCTTTGTTAGTGTTATTTATTTCTACTGTTTAAAATCCTGGCTTAATGCCAATCATCTCCCCACCTGCTAAATTTCTATTAGACTGTTCTTAGAATACGTGATAAAATGACCCTACAAAGAACCTTTATGCTTCATAGGTGTATTCTAAGTTGACTTCCATTTGCTTTTCCCAATATTTCTTCAGTAGACATTGGAAAGTCTCATCAGTAACCTAGTTCAGCTATAATATTACTCATTTGATCATTCATTCATCATTTGTTCATTCAACAAGTATTTATCGAGCATCTTGGTGCCAGAACTGCATTGGGTGTTAGGGATGTGGACAAGATAAACATGTTCCCTGCCTTCAGTCTTAGAGTCTCAAGAAGGCAACAGAAAATTAGCAGCTACATACAATGCAGCAAACGTTAAAGGAGCACTTTACAAAGTACTCTTAACCCAGATTCAGAAGGGGCTCAAGAAAGACTTCCCGGAAGAAATGGTGATGTAATAGATAAGTTGAAGCAGCAGCAGAATCAAGCTGAAATAAATAATCTAACCTTACACCTAAAGAAACATAACAAAACCCATGGTGAGTAGAAGATCAGAGCAGAAATAAATAACAGAGTAAAAAAAAAGAAAAAAAGTTAATGAAACCTGGTTCTTTGAAAAGATCAACAAAATTGATAAACCCTTAGCCAGATTCACCAAGAAAAAAAGAGAAAGGACCCAAATAAAATCAGAAATGAGAGAGGAAAAGTAAAAACTGACACCAGAGAAATACAAAGAGAATACTATGAAAAAGTATATGCCAGCAAATTGGACAACATAGAGGAAATGGATAAATGCCTAGAAACATACAATCTTCCAAAACTGAATCAGGAAGAAATAGAAAATTTGAACAGACTAACCGAATTAGTGATCAAAAAACCTACCAAAAAAAAAAAAGTCCAGGACGATAGAGGCTGCTTTTAGGCAACAGTCTTGAACAATGAAACTTCAGCAAGGCAAAAGATCCCACAGCAACCACTGAGCTGACACAAACTGGCTCATTAAGCCATAAGCCTTCACTAACCAATGGGATACTTACTACCAGGCACAGTTACCAAAAAAGGGAAAATTCCAAATATCCTCATACCCCCTCAATCCACCCTGCAACTATAGCCCCTCACCACCACCTCATGGCAGATAGTCTCTCCTTTGTGGTTCTGCCTGCTGCTTCCTTGCACTGTATTCAATAAACTTCTATCTCCTTTGTTCTGCCTTGAACTCTTCACTGCCTGTACCTCTAGCCCCAACCCAATCAGGGTGCCCCCAAGGATCAGATGGATCCATAGGTAAAATCTACAAAACACTTAGATAAGAGTTAATACCAATTCTCCTCTAACTATTCAAAAAAAAAAAAAAGAGAGAGAGAGAGAGAGAAAGTAAACATTCCAAATACATTCTATAAGACCACCATTACCCTGATACCAAAATCAGACAAAAATAACACAAAAAAAGAAATAACCTGATGAACATAGATCCAAAAAAATCCTCAACAAAATATTAGCAATATGATATATATGACAATGCATGTGACAATATATTTAAAAGATTATTCATCACAAACAAGTGGGATTTATTCCAGAGATGCAAGAATGGTTCAATATTCACTGATCAATCAATATGATACACCACATCAACAAAATGAAGGTTAAAAATCATAGGTCACCTCAATAGATGCAGAAAAAAGCACCTGAGGAAGTTCAACATCCATTTATGACAAAAACTACAAACAAAGTGGGGTTAGATTGAACATATCTCATCAAAATAAAGGCCATATATGAAAAACCCACAGCTAACATTCTACTCAATGGTGAAAAACTGAGAGCTTTTCCTCTAAGGTCTTGGAATGAGACAAAGATGTCCACTCTTACTACTTTTATTCAGCATAGTACTGGAAGTCCTAGTCATAGTAATCAGACAAAAAAGAGAAATAACAGGCATCCATAGTGGTAAAGAGGAAGTTAAACTGTCACTATTTGCAGACGACATGATAGTGTACATAAAAAATCCTAGGGGCACCTAGATGGCTCAGTTGGTTAAGCATCTGCCTTCTGCTCGGGTCATGATTCCAGGGTCCTGGGATCAAGCCCTGGTTCGGGCTCCCTGCTCAGTGGGGGAGTCTGCTTCTCCCTCTGCCTCTGCCCCTCCCCCTGCTCATGCTCTCACTCACTCTTTCAAATGAATAAAATCTTAAAAAAAAAAAAAAATCCTAAAGCCTCCACTAAAAAACTATTAGAAGTAAGAAACTCAGTAAATTTGCAGGATACAAAATTAATACCCAGAAATCGGTAGCATATCTATACACTAATAACAGAGTAGCAGAAAGAGAAATTAAGAAAACAGAACCATTTACAATTGCACCAAAACTAATAGAAAACTTAGGAATAAACTTACCCAGAGAGGTGAAAGATCTGTATTCTGAAAACTATAAAACACTGATGAAAGAAATCGAAGTTGACACAAATAGAAAGGTATTCCATGCTCATGGATTGAAAGAATAAATATCATTAAAAATGTCTATACTACCCAAAGCAATCTACAGATTCAATTCAATCCCTATCAAAATAACAATGGTATTTTTCACAAAACTGGAACAATACTAAAATTTGTATGGAACCATAAAAGATCCCAAATATCCAAAGCAATCTTGAGTAAGAAAATATAAAGCTGGAGGTATAAGAAATACTCTGATGGAGTCTGCTAATAAAGTAGATTTATATTTCGAATGCAGAGAAAACTTTGAAAAGAAACCTCAGCACTTTTTCCAGCGTTAGAATCATCTAATTAAAAACAGAATTATATGAAACAAGCAGGATCATGGAAGACAATATTTAAAAAAAAATAATGGCCCTAGAAACAAAAGGACAATACTACTGCCTCAGCAAAACCTGGCTCACTGTCTCCGAAGTAATCCTATGCATTTCCCAACTCTTCCAAGAAAAGTAACTATTAAACAGATTTTGATTTTGCTTTTAAAGATTCCCTGAAACCTAAAGTAGTAGCAAAAAAACTTTTTGGGTAATGTATATCCCACCAGCATAATTTAATTACAGTATATGAGGTTGAGCTTTATAACCTGAGGAAACACTTGGCTAGGAATTCAAATAGGCCATGCAATGGCATCTGCTAACCTTAACCTTTTAAGGTTAAATAAATTTTATCTATCTATCTATCTATCTATCTATCTATTTATATTTAGTGATCCATCCTTAATACCCATCACACATTTGGTCCATTCCCCACCCACCTCCCACCATCAACCCTCAGTTCGTTCTCTATCATTAAGAGTCTCTTATAGTGGGGCGCCTGGGTGGCACAGCGGTTGGGCGTCTGCCTTCGGCTCAGGGCGTGATCCCGGCGATCTGGGATCGAGCCCCACATCAGGCTCTTCCTCTATGAGCCTGCTTCTTCCTCTCCCACTCCCCCTGCTTGTGTTCCCTCTCTCGCTGGCTGTCTCTGTCCTGTCGAATAAATAAATAAAATCTTTAAAAAAAAAAAAAAAAAAGAGTCTCTTATAGTTTGTTTTCCTCTTTTTTTCCCTTCCTATATGTTCATCTGTTTTGTTTCTTAAATTCCACATGTGAATGGAATCATAGTATTTGTCTTTCTCTGACTTATTTTGCTTAGCATAATATACTCTAGCATGATCCACATCATTGTAAATGGCAAGATATCACTCTTTTTGATGGCTGAGTACTATTCCACTGCATACATATATAGGCTATTGTTGATAATGCTGCTACAAACATCAGGGTGCATGTACACCTTTAAATCTGTATTTTTGCACCCTCTGAAAAGACCCTACTTTTAAAATTAATAAAACAGAGGCAAATGTTAGACACTATTTTTATCTGTAGTGAACAGTACATGTAAACTATGACCCACATCTTTCTAATGCCCAGTCTTTGAGGACATTGTTCTACAATTTATTATATGAACATAGTTGAGAAAAATGGTGCCCCATTTGCTTAAAAATCACCTAAGAAAGAACTTAACTCACCCTCAGAGAAAGGTGTGACCTTTCTTAAAGGTTAAAAAACAAAACAAACAAATCCTAACCAACTTCCAAACCTGCATGCACTGGATATTTACTGGGTATATTTCAATAATTTTCCAGTTTGCTCAATCAGTTTCTGCTCATTTATTTATCCATTCATTAAAGAATATTTTAAGAGAATTACATTTGGAGCCAAGGAAGTTACAAAGTTAATTTTTCTGTAGTGTTTCTATAATAGCTGGAAAAACACATATTTATAAGAATAAAATTCTTAAGTAATTCCTAAGTAAATTCATAAGTAAGTGGATTGTGACCCTGGGGTGTCTATAAACTCAAGTGCTAAAGACACGCAAAATGAGAAAAATGTAAGAGAAAAACTTTCAAATTTTTATTTTGAAATAATTTTAGATTTATAAAAGAGTTGTAAAGATAGTACCGAGTTCCTATATATTGTTCACCCAGCTTCCCTAATGTTAACAGCTTATATAATCATGGTATTGAACTATGAAATTAATATTGGGACAATATTATTAACTACAACTTCATTTCAATTTCTCCATTTTTCCCCCAAACTAATATCCCTGAAGGTGTTCAGGATGTGCCACCCCAAAATACGCCACTTTGGCATATCGATTATTTTGAGGTACAGTTGCTTGAGAAACAGATTTAGGAAGGACTGACCTCCCCTTTCTAAACACAGGTCATAAAATTTTCCATAAGAAAGGTACCCTCCTCGTACCACGAAGAGAAGGACATCCTTATCACCAGACACTGGCAAATGATGCTGAAATGGATCTATTCAAACTTACTAAAATAACCCTTATCTTCCACTAGTTTCCCTCCCATTTCTTATCTCCCCTAGTCACTTCTCCACAACTTAATGCCTCCAACCCAAACCCCCGTCATTTCTTCACAAATATGTCATTTGTCTAAATGGTATATTCTGCTCTGGTCACTTCTTCATACTCTTGTGAAGGCCCCCATGTACATGTAAAAATTTAACAAAACTCGTATGCTTTTCTCCTGCTAATAGTCTTATGTCACGGTAACTCTTAAGCCCTGTCAGAGAACCTAAGTGGATAAAGAACTTTTACTTCCCTTCATCCTTTTTCTGTTCCTAGCTTTAGTCCAGGGTCCCACATGACATTTAATGGTCATGTCTCCTCAGCCTTTTCAATCTATTATGGTTTCTCCATCTTTCCTTATCTTTACTCTTTCATGACCTTGGTACTTTTGAAAGTAATGGTCAAGCATTTTATAGAATTCCCCTTAATTTGGGGTTGTGCCTTTGGGGGAAGAATACCACAGAGGCAAAGTATTCTTCTCATTCTATCATACCAGGGAATACATAATAGCAACATGATTTACTACTGATGGTGTTTATTCTGATCACATGGTTAAGGTGGTATCTGTCAAGTTTCTCTACTGTAAAGTCACTAATGTTCCCTTTCCATTCACTGTTCGTTAGAAGTGAGTCACTAAGTCCAACCCACACTCAAGGGGAAACGTATTAAGCTTCGCTTACTGGAGGAAGAAATCTCAAAAAATTTGTCAACATATGTTAAAATCACCACAATAATAACTAAGAGAAAAAGAGCACAAGTGGGGGGACAGACAGAGGGAAAGAATCTCAAGCAGACTCTCAGCTGAGCACAGAGCTAGATGTGGGGCTCAATCCCACGACCCATGAGATCACAACGCATGAGATCATGTCTTGAGCTGAAACCAAGAGTCAGATGCTTAACCAACTGAGCCACCCAGGTGCCCCTTCCACAAGGTGCTTTTGTATCCTTTAGTTGTGGTTCTCAGATGGATGATTTTGTCTCCAGGAGGCATTTAGCAATGTCTAGAGACTTTTTTTTTTTTTTTCTGATGGGGACAATTTTGGTTGTACAACTGAGGAAGTGAGGTGCTACTGGCATCTAGCAGATAGAGACCAGAGATGCTGCTAAACATCCTACAATCCACAGGACAATCTACCCTCCCCCATAATGAAGAATTAGCTAACTCAAAATATTCATTGTACTAAGGTTGAGAAAACTGAACCAACAGTATCCAGGACAGCAGAAAGATAAGATTCATTCCAATTTCATGATTTTTTACTACATTATCTCAGTAAGCCAAGCACTAACTCTCAACTTCCATTCCAGGATCATATCCACTAACCTAAGGTGTCTCACCTTTTTAAAAAATCAGTAATAATCATGAAAACAAGAGGGGTATTTTCTCCATATTATTTGGGCCTTCTGACATTTGTGTCATCCTCAGTAGCAGCAGTACTGATTGATCAATTTACTATGAATAAAGACAATAATATCTCCTTGGCATTGAGAAGATGACCATATAGATTAGTCCCTGCCTCCCACCTCAGCCCAGCTATAGGCTCCAAAAGACCATTAGCCAGCATGCTCAGCCCAGGTTTCTTATCTGGATAACAGCAGGCCATCCCATGGGCAGGTAGGGTCTGAAGTTGTTTTTGTTACTCTTGCTCATGTGTACCTAAGGTACCCCGAGGGGACCCACAGATATCTTGTTGCAGTTTTCTCTTACCAAACTGCCAGATTTGTCCAGTTCCCATGAATGAGCTTTAGTTCTAGATTCCTAAGTGGGTTCCAGTTCAACCCTGTAATTCAGGTCCTCACCTTCTACCTCTGACTCAGCTGTCGAGGGGGTAGGCTCTACTCCCAGTACCCCATTCACTGACTGTGGGCCTGTTTCAACCACAATGGCACTGCTGGTACCATAGCTTTGAAACTAGCTTGACCATTAGAGAGGTCTGCAGCCTGCTTCCCTCAACAGCTTAGACTATCTGGCCTTATGTTCTCTTGTATATCAACTCTTCCCCTTTAGATGATATAATTTTTTTTAAAGATTTTATTTATTTATTCGACAGAGACAGAGACAGCCAGTGAGAGAGGGAACACAAGCAGGGGGAGTGGGAGAGGAAGAAGCAGGCTCATAGCGGAAGAGCCTGATGTGGGGCTTGATCCCAGAACGCCGGGATCACGCCCTGAGCCGAAGGCAGATGCTTAACCGCTGTGCCACCCAGGCACCCCTAAATGATATAATTTTAAACTTTATTTGAGCAGCACCATTGTGACTGGGTATGCTGGATCCTTTGAGTGAGCCCCTATAGTCAGTGCCTTTCCCCTAATCTACTATGGCAGGCACAGCCAATTTTACTAGAGGTAGAACTCAAAATGACACAAGCAAAATATTTTTTGGGGAGGGAAGGAGAGGCATATACAAATACTTAAAAATTTTTAATAGCACAATATAAAATGGTTGTAGAAGATAAAATAATAAATTATGACAAGTTGATATCCCATTCTCAGTACCAGATTCCATTTGAATTTTCTGTCTTCTGGTACTGTGATGTGTTTTTCCATCACTCAAATGTGATTATGTCTGAAGACTTCTTATGTGCAGAAAATGGAAGGGGAGAAATGAAAGGAATAAACTGAGAACACAGCAATCAATTTTGTACTTAGTTCTGCTTTGTGAGGATGTTTTAAAAAGATTTTTACCACCCCTTAACTGTATCCTGCTCAGACTTTCCTCTCA
Source organism: Ursus maritimus (assembly GCF_017311325.1). Classification (NCBI taxonomy): domain Eukaryota; kingdom Metazoa; phylum Chordata; class Mammalia; order Carnivora; family Ursidae; genus Ursus; species Ursus maritimus. Next base: position 28,926,306 of record NW_024424453.1, read on the forward strand.
AAAGCAAAAAACTTGTGAACTTATCAGTTATTTAAGTACAAAACTGCTCAGCTAATAATATTCTTTCTAATCAACCTAGCCTCTGAATTACAAAACTCACAGATATTCTACCATTTGCAGTATAATGCCTATTGATATGATCTTTCCAGTTACCAACAAATCATGAAGTAATATAAATAGCTGATTGCTTGCAACAAATCAGTATGGTTTAAGGCCAAGTCATGGTGAACTGCACCTGCAGGGATCACAGGAGATAATGAAGAGACTCATATGTGTTTAAGTAGAGTGTACGTGCATGAATTTGAAGCCATAAAATTGTAAAACAGGTTTTGGAGAATACTTTATAAATACACGAAGAGACAGGATTTCTGGAATGGCTGAATGAGGAGCTTAGCAAATCTTTTCCCCAAAAAGCAGTGACAAACCTAGAAAATTTGTTGAAAACAATGAAATTCATTGAAACAAAGATCAGAGTGTAACTAAATGAAACTGACTAAAAAGACAATAGAAAAGATCAATGAAATCAAGAACTGGTTTTAGAAAATATAAACAAATTAGACAAATCTTTAGCTAGACTCACCAACATAAAAAGGGGACTCAAATAAATAAAATCAGAAATCAAAGCAGACATGTTACAATGGACACCAGAGAAATATGAAGGATAAGAGACTATTATAAACAATTATAAACCAAAAAATTAGACAACATAGAAGAAATGGATAAATTCCTAGAAACATACAATGTACCAATACTGAATCATGAAGTAGTAGAAGATATGAATAGACCAATTCCTAATAAGGAGAGTGAATCATTAACTGGAAATCTCCCAAAAAACAAAAGTCAGACCAGATGGTTTTACTGGTGAGTTGTACCAAACATTTATAAAAAGAGTTAATACGATCCTTCTCAAATTCTTCCAAAAAAAATAGAAGAGGAGGGAACACATCCTAACTCATTTTAGGAGGCCACCATTACTCTGATACCAAAACCAGACAAGAAAACTTTAAGAAATTACAGGTCAATATCTCTGATGAATATCAATGCAAAAATACTCAACTAAGTATTAGCAAATTGAATTCAACAACATATTTAAGGGACCATACGTTATGAACTAGTGGGACTTATTCCAGGGATGGAAAGATGGCTCAACATCTGCAAATCAATCAATGTGACATACCAGATTAACAACAACAACAACAAAAAAAAAAAAAAAAAAAAAAAGAAAAGAAAGAAAAAAAAAAAGAAAAAAGAAATCACATCATTTCAAAAATTGTAGAATAAAGCATTCCCAAATTCAACATTCATTCATGATAAAAACTCTCAACCAAGTGGGTATAGAGAGAATGTATCCACATAAAAAAGGCTATATATGACAAACCCATAGTTAATAGCAAGCTCAATGATGAAAAGCTAAGAGTTTTTCCTCTAAGATCAGGCACAAGACAAGAATGCACACATTTGCTTTTATCCAACATAGTGCTGGAAGTCCTAGCCAGAGCAATTAGGCAAGAAAAAGAAATTAAGGCATTTAAGTTTGAAAGGAAGAAGTAAAACTTTCTCCATTTACAAATGACATTTTATATATAGAAAACCTTAAAAACCCCACCAAAGAACTGTTAGAGCTAACAAATTCAGTAAAGCTTCAAGATACAAAACCAATATATAAAAATAAGATGCATTTTTATACTATCAGAAAGAGAAATTAGAAAACAGTCCTATTTACAATTGCATCAAAAAGAAGAAAATACCTAGGAATAAATTTAACCAAGGAGGTGAAAAATGTGTACACTGAAAACTATAAGACACTGAAAACAAATAAATGGAAAGATCATTCAAGCTCATGGACTAGAACAATTAATATTGTTAAAATGTCCATACTACCCAAAGTAATGTATAGATTCAATGTAATCCCTATCAAAATTCTAATGGCATTTGTCACAGAAATAGAACACACATACTAAAATTTGCATGGGAGCATAAAAAACCCCAAAGCAATCTTGAGAAAGAACAACAAAGCTGGAGGCATCACACTCCTGACTTCAAACTATATTATAAACCTACAGTAATCAGAACAATATGGTATTGGCATAAACACACACACACACCCAAAAATGGAATAGAATAGATGGCCCCCACCCCCGCAAAAACCCTATGCCTATACGGTCAATTAATTCATGACAAAGGAGCCAAGAATGTACAATGGGGAAAGAACAGTCTCTTTAATCAGTGGTATTGGAAAAACTGGTGAGCCACATGCAAAAGAATGAAAATGGACCACCATCTTGCACCATACATAAAAATCAACTCAAACTGCAAAATGGATTAGAGATATGTAAGATCTGAAATCACAAAACTTGTAGAAGACAATATAAAGTTCCACAGACATCAGCCTTGGCAATTTTTCTTTTTTTTTTTTCTTTCTTTCTCTCTTTTTTTTTTTTTTTGGATTTGACACCAAAAGCAAAGGCAACAGAAGCATTAAAAAAAAAAAAAGTGGGATGGGGCACCTGGGTGGCACAGTTAGGCATCCAACTCTTGATTGGATGCACCTCTGGTCCTGATCTCAGTGTTGTGACATCAAGCCCCATGTCAGGCTCTGCACTCAGCAGGGAATCTGCTTGAGATTCTCTCTCCCTCTCCCACTTGTGCTCTAAAATAAATAAATAAATCTTTAGGGAAAAAAAAAAGTGGGACTACATCTAACAAAAAGAACTTCTGCACAGCAAAGGAAGCTGTCAACAAAATGAAAAGATGACCCACAAAATGGGAGAAAATATTTGCAAACCATATATCTGATAAGGGGTTAATATCTAAAATACATAAAGAACTCCTATAGCACAAGAGCAAAAAAAAAAAAAATCTAATTAAATGGGCAGAGGATTTGAATAGACATTTTTGTAAAAGTGACATACAAATGGCCAACAGGTACATGGGAAAATGCTCAACATCACTAATCTATCAGGGAAATGCAAACTGAAACCACAATGAGCTATTATCTCACACCTGTTAGAAAGGCTATTATCAAAAGACAAAAAGTAAGTGCTGAAGAAGATGTGGAGAAAAGGGAACCTTTGTGCACTGTTGATGGAAATGTAAATTTGTGCAGCCATTATAGAAAACAGTATGGAGGTTGTTCAAAAACCAAAAATAGAACTGCCATATAACCCAGAATTCCCCTTCTGAGTATTTCTCTCAAGAAAATGAAAAAACTAATCTGAAAAGATATATGCACCCCCATGTTCATTGCAGCACTATTTATACTAGCTGATGGGGATGCCTGGCTGACTCAGTCAGTAGAGCATGTGACTCTTGATCTTGGGGTCGAGTTTGAGCCCCATGTTGGGTGAAGAGATTACTTAAAAAAAAAAAAAAAGTAAAATAAATAAATAAATAAATAAATAAAATAGTCAAGATATTTAAAAAAAAACAACTAAGTGTCCATCAATAGAAGAATGAATAAAGATGTAGTGTGTGTGTGTGTGTATGTGTGTGTGTGTATACACACAGAATATTATTGAACCATAAAGAAAAAGGAAAGCTTGCCAGTTGCAACAATATGGATGGATCTTAAGGGCATTTTGCTAAGTGAAATAAGTCAGAGAAAGACAAATACTGTATGACCTCTCATGTGTGAAATCTTAAAAAAACAAAAACAAAACAAAAAAATCCTCAAAGATACAGAGAATAGATTTGTGGTTCCCAGAGGCAAGAATGGGAGGGAGTGGGGGTATAGGCGAAATGAGTCAAGGTGGTGAAAAGGTACACACTTCCAGCTGTAAGATAAATAAGTCCTGGGGATGTAACATGAAGCATGGTGACTATAGTTAACAATACCGTACTATATATTTGAAAGCAGCTAAGAGAGTAAATCTTAAAAGTTCTCATTACAAGAAAAAAATAACCATTGTATCCTTATGGATGTTAACTAAACCTGTGGTAGCCATTTCACAATATACACATATATCAAATCATTATGTTGTACACCTGAAACTAATACAATGTTACATGTCAATCACATCTCAATAAAAAAAAGAACGAACGAACGAACGAACGAATACCCCCCAATCATTTAACCAATCTGGAAACTGACTGAAGGCATACAACAAATTGAGGATTTATTAAGGAAAACCTACTGAATCACAGTAACAACAGTGCATCTGTTACAGTTTAGCCAGGAACTCCTCCAATCCCTTGGCCCGCCCCCCCCACACCTCCACCTCAGCTCCATTACCTGAAAATTCTCCCTCAGCCTCAGCAGATGGAGAACTCTGTGGTAACTGGCAGTGCTGCTGCTCTGCTGCAGGGGGCTGACTATTTGGAGCAGAGCATGGAAAAATTCCTGCCTGGGTACTGATGGATACAATAGCAACCTCAGTGGCAAACAATCAGAAAAGGTAACATCAGGGGTAGCCTGAGGTCTTGATACTGGTTGGAAAGTATCAAATGGCAGACCAGACAAAAATATAATAGGGAGATTCAGGGAAGGAAACAACCAGGGAGAGTCTCGCTAAGATTCCCCCTTATCTCTGGTGATCTGGAAGGCTGTGCATGCTCAGCAGAGACTAGACAGAACTCTAATGTCCTACTTGCTACTTGTCCTTGGCTGATTTTCCCCGTCACTGTGTGTCAACTAGCACATTAAATGATAACTAAACTCATTTAAACTTACTTGCTATGATCACAAATCATACAACATTACAGATCATCTACAATGCCTCCTTTATTACACAGATGGGAAATCCAAAACCTCTAAGCAGTTTAAGAGCTTGGGTTTCTAAAAAGTTAGTAGAAAATCAACAGAGGTTAGTACAATGGCTCCTGGGGCTTTGCCAGAATTCATTTATCTACAAAAAGGTGGCACAAAACTAAGAAACAAAAACTGATTTGGACTATCTGTACCAAATATAAAGATCTTCCCTTGTCTTACATTTCGTCTCTCTTCCCTTTTACTTTTTTCTCCTCAGATTTCTTTTGAAGGAAGAAAGAACAATAGAGGTTTCTTCAGAAAATCACTCTTTATGGGTTCTTAAACAAGTGATAAACTCTGCACTGGAGAATGGATCACACTTGTCCCATGATTGATGACTTATGATATGGTCATTGGTCTTAACTGATCTTCTGACCTACTGTTCCACTTTTTCATAACTCCCAATTCCTGGTTCTAGTTCATTTTATGTGCTTTGTGGATGACAATCTAGGCTAAAAGTAATCTAGTCTTCTAACTGGGTAACTATAGTCCCACGGAATATGACCATGACATAGATATACTCCAATTCCAATTACCACCTAAAACTATCAAGTTCTAACATTTACATCTTTACAACACAGCTTCCCATAATAAAACACTATCCATGCATGACCGCAAGCCCTCTTATTGTAAATTTTGTTTGTTCAAGCAAGTGATTATAAGTTCTCTTAGAGACAACAGAACATTCCCATGTGAATTCAAGGCTCTTTTCCCCAAGCTTGGTGTGATGCAAGAAGCTACTTCAGGTTGGTACCAAGGAATCCTGCTCCCAAGAAAACCTTTATATGTTCCTGTCTTTCACGATGGCTTGACATTTGGCTCATTCTTGGCATTTAGTCAATTTTAAATTGCCAGGAAAAATAAGGAACAAATCCCTACATTTATACAGCTGCTATCTTCACTGTTCAGAACCTTATATAATCTGTCTTTGTGATAAGTATGGTCAGAAATTTTAAAAGTATAAAAACATCACTGACAAATAACCTAATAGGCATTCAAGAAAGAATACAAAGCAAAGAATGAAATAGGCTGGCTGGCTGTTGCACTCTGAAGTGAACCCCCTTTTCAGTTTGTTTTCTGATGTGTGTGTGTGTGTTGTAACTTGGAGATAGTATTGAGGGATAGAAGGCTGGAATCTGGGGCAGGCATAAAAGGATGGTGTCTCTATCAAGGGAAAACACCTGGGTGAGACTAATTCATCAAAGAAACCACATCTGTTCTCTCAAAAAAAAAAAAAAAAAACAAAAAACCCAAAACATGCCTGGAGGCAATGTGGTATACATTTTGCAACCAATTATACATGGATTTGAACTATGGCCACCAGGTCCTGCTCAGTGATTTTGAATAGTTTCCTTACTCTCTGACCTTCCTTAACTACACCATCAGATAAATGAGATAATTTAGAGAAAATGCCCAGTACTGTTCATATGTGCTCACATATGTCACCAACTGCTCCTCACTTTCTGCCTTTACCAATGCCAACCAGAGGTAGGTGCTAATAGTGACAAACCTGTCTCTATGCAGATGCAGGGATAATATCTTATCATAATTGTAATTTCTAACAAAATAAAAATTATAGACTCATTCTGCAACTTAACAACTCGAATTCTATTTTTTTTTGTTTTGACCAGGATGAAATGATTAACTTTACTTGACACTTTTCCTCCTGAGTCACTTCTAAAAGATCACATATTTTAACAGCAGCTGATCCACATAGCAGGATCCCATGGGTAGGTCACCACCACCAACATAAGAAGGCTAGGAATTGTTCAGATCATGATGCTGCCAGATAGAGTATAGCTCCCCAAAGAAACCATTTTAAAGTACATGATTTTTTTCTCCCAAATACCCTGGGCAGCTTCTCCCTCTGTCAAGAAGTACCTGGATGTGATGGGACATTCTGCATGCATGCCTGAGTCCAGAGCACTACATGATGGCACCAGGTAGAAAGTGCGTAGCTGCTTGGGCTTCAAGCTGACACGTCTGCTGTCAAAGCTACTTCATACCCTGGCAGGGAGAAGTTCCTCTCACCTCTTAGCAGTGCTCATTGCAATTATTACACGTGAGTGACCAGTAAGTCACTGAGTCACTGTGATGACTCATGTATCAAAAAGAGAGCCCTCCTCTGGGAGGTTCATAGGTCAGACAGTAATCTCCACAGGGAGAAGCTAACCTTGCTAGCTAAAAACAGTAGGGCAGGAGAGTGACATCACGAAGATGGCAATGTAAGTTGTTCCTAACTATACTCCCTCTTACAGGAAGAACTAGTATCTATTCAAGAAAGAGATGCCACTGAGAGAATCCTAGAACACAGAGGTGAGACTGAAGTACACAGAGACCAAAAGGGACTACATTAGAAGGATAAGAGGAGTGGTTACACATTGACCACATTGCCCCTCCTCCAGGACAGTACAGCACCACCAGGAAAGGTCTCACTTGAGCCATCAGTTCCTCTAGTAGGAAACGAGAACCCAAGCATTATGGGGTCACTTGTGAGAACCCATACCCTGATCTCACATGATGAGAATTGCAGGGGAATCTGCAGGGTGCAGACACTGGGAATTTGACTATGACAGATAAAATGGGCAAGTAGCTTGCAAAAATCAATACACAGATCTTGGCAGACAGAGTTCACTACCTGCAGTACCCAAGTGGTAATCCCAACCACCAGCTTTGCTCATCTGTAGAACCAAATCTGGGGTGCACTCTGATCAGGGAACTTGGCAGGGTGCAGATCTCATCCTGAGATTTGGATCCTCAGATGAAGAGTTTTGCAGGCCCTAGAGCTGAGTTTGCCCACACCCAGGCAAGGTGCTAAGTCAAAGCTCTACCCTCTGTGGAGGGCGCCTTCCAGTTGCATCTGATCAGAAGGGCTAGTGACAACTATTAGAAGCTATGTGGCCCAGTGGGACTCAAGCTGACAGGTAAGTGGGCAGAGTTGATCACTTCCAGAACAAAATCAGTGTGGAGCATTCAGGCTTCCCATGCTAAGCCAAGGCAGGGGGATTAATCCATAGCCAAAGCTGGGGGTAGCTTCCTGGCAACTCCAAACTGGAAAGACCTTTTGGGAAATTCAGACTAGCCTGGAACAGCCCTCTATACCTCCTGCCTGGGCAAAGTAAAGCAAATAGTTTGCAGAGCAAAGCCAGTGGCCCTGTTCAGCCAAGGAACTTGAGGTGCAGGTCAGCTTAAGATAGCAAACAAAGAACTTCACCAGTTTTAGACTTGCTTCTCCTGCTGTGCCTGAACAAGGAGTTTAATTTATAGCCCTGCTTATAGTTGAATATAGCCTTCAGCCTGTCCAACCAGGGAATATAATCAGAGCAGACAGGAAGCTATGCAGCCCAATTCAACAGTCATATGTATAGTGGCATCAGAAAAGACGGCATAACCCATGGTTTCCCCATATGCAAGAGCAAAACCAATGACCTCACTTAAGGAACTCAGTACACATTCAGGTCTGATTTGGGCTCCCAAACAATGAATGAACTGTGTAGGCCCTGAGCCTGCCTGCTACTCTATCAGGGTGAGGAAGTTAATTCATAGCTCTGAATACAGTACTCAGTCCTGACCATCTAGTAAGCCTGACCAGAGATTCAAGTAACCACAGAGTTCATCCTACAGCCTAACCTGGGCAGGGAACCAAGCAAACAGTTCTATCCACCTGTTCTTAGACAGTGGCACACACCCCATCCCTGTCCTCAGAGTTCAAATATTTGCTTCTCCCCAAAACACACCATAATAGCAAGCCCCACATGCCCAAAGACATTACCAGCAGACACACTCATAAACCCAAACTGAGCAAACTGGTAAAGAACTATCTCTGCCAAAGTCAACCTGTAAAGATTGGAAAAGGAGACCCATTACTTGAAGGTACAGATACCAATGTAAAAAATCAAGGATCAGGTAAATATGACATCACCAAAGGAAACCAATACAGCTCCAATAACCAACCCTAAAGAACTGGGAGATCTATCAAGAGCCAGATAATTTAGAATAATCCTCTTAAAGAAGTTCAGCAAATGAGAAGAAAACACAGACAAAATTAGAAAAATTAGACAAAGTTAGAAAAATTAAACAAAATTAGAAAAACAATGCATAACAAAATGAGAAGTTTGACAACTAAATAGAAACCATCAACAAAAATAAACCTCCACCACACAAACACACAAACAGAAATTGTAAAGTTGAAAAATACAATAATTGAACTACACAATTCAATAGAGTTTTAAAAGTATACTCAACTCTGTAGAAGAAAAAACTAGTGACCTGGAAGATAGGACATTGGAAATTGCCCAGTTACAAAAACAAAAAGAAAAAAAATGAAAAAGTATAGAAAGCCTACAAGATTTTAGGACATAATAAAAAGAAACAATATTCAATATTTGCATTATGGGAATTCCAGAAGAATAAGAGAAAGGGATAGAAAGTAAATTTAAAGGAATAGTGTCTGAAAACTTCCCAAACCTGGGGAAGGAATGGAAATCTGGATCCCCCACAAGGCCCAAAGGACCCCAAATAGACTGAACCTCAATAGAATGACATTGAGACACATTATAATTAAATTGTCAAAAGTCAAAGACAAAGAAAAGACAAAGAAAGAATTTTAAAAGCAGCAGGCGAAAAAGAGAGAAGTTACATACAAGGGAACTCACCATAAGACTATTGGCAATTTCTCAACAGAAACTTTTCAGGCCAGAAGAGAACAGGATGACATATTTACAATATTAAACAAAAACAAAACTGTCAACTAATATGTCCTTCAGAAACAAAGGAGGGATAAAGACTTTCCTGAGCAAACAAAAGCTGAGGGAGTTCATAACCATGGGACTGCTTTATAATAAATGTTAAGGAGAGTTCTTTGAGCAGAAGTAAAAGAATATTAATTAAACTCAAAAAACACAAAAAAGTAGGGTAAATTTCATTGGTAATAATTAATATATAGCCATTGATTCTGCAAAATGGCAATAGTGGTGCAGAACTCACAACTCTAGTTTGAAAGTTAAAAAAAAAAAAATGAATACAGCAAAACAAAACAAAACCCCAAAACCCAAAAAACAAAACCAAATCCACAAATGTAGCAAATAATGACCATACGTACAATAATCTACATTAAGCAATATAAAAACCATGTAAACTTTAACAGCCATAACCTAAAATGTGAGGGGGGGAAGAAGTAAAAGTGTAAAGTATATGAATTCTATTAAAGTTAAATTTTTATAACTTTAAAATAGGGTGCTATAAGTTTAAGATATTTAATGTAAGCCTCATGGTAACCACAAGGGAAAATCTTGGAGTAATTACACAAAGGAACACAATGAAGTCAAAATGTATGTACACAGAAATACATCAAAACACAGAAAAAAGACAGCAGGATGAGAAACAAGCAACAACGGATCTATTAAAAAAACCAGAAAACAAACAAAATGACAATAGTAACTCCTTGCCTATCAATAATTACTTTAAATGTAAATGGATTAAATTGTCCAGTCAAAAGACATAGAATGCCTGAGTGGATTTTTAAAAATCCAACAATATGGGTCGCCTGGGTGGCTTAGTCATTCCAGTGTCCAACTCTTGATTTTGGCTCAGGTCATGATATCAGGGTCATGAGATCAAGCCCTGTATCAGGCTCCAGGCTCAATGTGGAGTCTGCTGGAGATTCTCTCTCCTCCCCGCTCATACTCTCTCTCTCCCCCTCTCTCCCTCAAATAAATAAATAAATAAATAAATAAATAAATAAATAAATAAAATCTTTTTAAAAAATCCAACAATATGTTGCCTACAAGAAACTCACTTTAGATTTTAAAGACACACACAGACTGAAAGTGAAGGGATAGAAAATGACATATCAAGCAAATAGTATCAAAAAAAAGAAAAAAGAAAGAAAGAAAGAAAAAGAAAAGAAAACGAGAGGCAGTTATATCAGACAAGATAGACTTTAAAGTAAAAAAAAAAAAGTGAAGAGAGACAAAGAAGGTCATATAATGATAAAGGGTTCAATACAGCAGGAAGACAGAACAATGGTAAATATTTATGCACCCAACATCAGAGCACCTGCATACATAAAGCAGAACTAACAGAACTAAAAGGAGTAATAAACTGTATAGTATACAGTAACAGTTGAGTACTTTAACACCCTATTCTCACCAATGAATAGATCATCCAGACAGAGAATCAATAAGGAAACAAAAGATTTGAACAACACTATGGACCAAATGAACCTAACAAACATACACAGAACATTCTATCCATCAATCCAACACAGAACACATATTCTTCTCAAGTGCATATGTAACATTTTCTAGAATTGATCATATGTTAGGCCACAAAACAAGTCTTAGCAATTCAAGAAGACTGAAATCATAAGAAACCAAGTATCTTCTCTGACCATAATGGCACAAAACTAGAAGTCAGCAACAAGAGGAAAACTAGAAAATTCATGAACACATCAAAATTAAACAAAACTCCTGAACAAGCAATGGATCAAAGAAGAAACTAAAGGGGTCATAAGAAAGAGGGAAGGAGTAAAACCGTTTCTATTTGCAGTTTCTTAGAACAAATGAAAATGAAAAAACAACATACTAATGGGATGCAGCAAGAGCAGTTCTAAGAGTGAACTTCTTAAGAACAAATGCCTACATTAACAAATAAACAGCCTACCTCACTACCTTAAGGAACTAGAAAAAGAACAAACTGAGCCCAAAGTTAGCAGGAAAGAGGAAATAATAAAGATTAATGCCTATATAAGTGAATACTGAGCAGAAAAACAATAGAAAAGATTAACGAAACTAAGAGTTGGTTCTTTGAAAAAATAAAACTGACAAATGCTTACCTAGAGTAACCAAAGATAAAATCCACAAAATGATAAATGAAAAAGGAGATACTACAACTGATACCAAAGAAATTCAAAGCATCGTAAGAGGCTACTATGATCAATTATATGTCAACAACTGGTAAAAATTCTTAGAAACATGTAACTTACTGAGAATCAGAAAGAAACAAAAAATATGAATAGGCCAATTACTAGTAAGGAGATTGAATCAGTAATCAAAAATCTCCCAATAAAGAAAAGCTCAGGACTAGATACCTTCACCGGTGAATTCTGCAAAATATTTAAAAAAAAAAAACAGTAATTCTCCTCAAACTCTTCCCAAAAAATGAAAGATACAGGAACCTTCCCAAACGCATTTTAAGAGGTCAGCATTAAACTGATACCAAAACCTGAAGAGTACGGTACTAGAAAAGAAAACTACAGACCAATATCCCTGATGAACATGGATGAAAAAATTCTCAAAGTACTAACAAATCCAATTCCACAGCATGTTAAAAGAATCATTCACCATGATCGAAGTGGGATTTATCTTTGGGATACAAGGATGGTTCAACGTATGCAAATCAATTAACATGATACATATCACTTTAATAGAATGAAAGAGAAGACTATAATCATCTCAACAGATGTAGAAAAACTATTTGATAAAATTCAACATCCATTCATAAAAACTCTAACAAATTAGGCATAGAAGGAATATATATCAACATAATAAAGGCCACATATGACAAGCAGACAGCTAACATCATACTCAATGGTGAAAAAAGAAAGCTTTTTTCCTAAGATCAGGAATAAGACAAGGATGCCCACTCTCACAAGTCCTATTTAACATAATACTGGAAGTTCTAGCTAAAGCTATCAGGTAAGAAAAAGAAATATAAGGTATCAGAATTGGAAGAGAAGAAGTAAAATTGTCTCTATTTGAAGATGACATGATTTTATATATGGAAAATTCTAAAGACTCAACCAAAAAACTGTCCGATCTAATCAATGAATTCATAAAATTGCAGGAAGCAAGATTAACCTACAAAAATCAGTAGTGTTTCTATGCGCTAACAACAAAATTTCTGAAAAAAGAAAGAAATCAATCCCATTTAAAATACCATCAAAAACAACAAAATACTTAGGAATAAATTCAACTAAGGAGGTGAAAGATCTCTGTGCTGAAAACTAAAGACAATGATAAAAGAAACCAAAGAAGACACAAATAAAATGGAAAGGTATCTGTGTTCATGGATTGCAAGAATAGTTAAAATTTCAATACTACCAAAAGCCATCTGTAGGTACAACGCAATTCCTATCAAGATTCCAAAGGTATTTTTTTACAGAAGTAGAAAAAACACTTCCAAAATTTATATGGAGCCACAAAAGACCCTAAATAGCCAAAACAAACAAACAAACAAACAAACAAACAAAAAAAAACTCCTGAGAAAGAAAAACAAAGGTGGAGGTATTCACACTTCCTGATTTCAAGCTATACTATAAAACTATAGTCATTGAAATAGTATGATATTGGCATAAAAACAGACAGACCAATGGAACAGACCTGAAAGCCCAGAAATAAACCCAAGCACATGTGGTATCTATATTTGACAAAGGAAAAGACAGTCTCCAATAAATTATATTAAGGTAACTGGATATTCACAGTAAAAGAATGAAACTGGACCCCTATCTTATACCACTCACGAAAGTTAACTCAAAATGAATTAAATACTTAAATATAAGACCTGAAACCATGAAACTCCTAGAAGAAAACATAGGAACAAAGCTCCTTGACATGGATCTAGTTAATGATTTTTTGGATGTGACATCTAAAGCACAAATCACAAAATAAAAAACAAGCGGGATTGCATCAGACTAAAAAGCTTCTGCACGGCAAAAGAAACCATCAACAAAGTGAAAAGACAACCTATGGAATGAGAAGAAATATTGGCAAACTATGTATCTGATAAGGGGTTAATATCCAAAATATATAAAGAAGTCATAAAACTCAATAGCAAAAATACAAATAACCCAATTAAAAAATAGGCAAAGGACTTGAATAGCTATTTCTCCAAAGATATACAAAAGGTCAACAGACACATGAAAAGATGTTCAACATCGCCAGTCATTATGGAAATTCAAATCAAAACGAGATATCACTTCATGCCCATTAAGATGGCCATCATTAAAAAGACAAATGATAACAAATGATTGCATGGATGTGTACTCTGTTGGTGGAACTTATACAATGGTACAGCCACTATGGAAAACGGTATGGAGGATCAAATAAATAAATAAATAAATAAATAAATAAATAAAAATAAAATAAAAAAAAGTAGAACTACCACATGATCCAGCACTATAACTTCTGGGTATATATCCAAAGGAAATGAAATCACTATATTGAAGAGATATCTGCACCTTCATGTTCCTAGCAGCATTATTTATAATAGCCAAGACACAGAAAAAACCCACTGATGAATGAATAAAAAAGTTGTGGCACATATGACCATTGACCAACCAGGTTTGAATTGTGTGGGTCCACATATCATGGATTTTTTACAGTATAGTACTGTAAATGGATTTTCTCTTCCTTATGATTTTCTTCACATTTTCTTTTCTCTAGTTGAAGAACACAGTATATAATACATATAACACAAAAAAGGTATTACTTGACTATATTATTGGTAAAGCTTCAAGACAACAGTAGGCTGTTAGTAATGTTTTTGGAAAGTCAGAAGTTATACATGGATTTTTCTTTTCTTTTTTTTTTTACTTGTAACAATTTTATTTTTATTAACTTAAATTCAATTAGTCAACATATATTACATCATTAGTTTCTTCTTTCACTTGTAACAATCTTATTTTTTTTTTAAGATTTTATTTATTTATTTGACAGGATAGAGACAGCCAGCAAGAGAGGGAACACAAGCAGGGGGACTGGGAGAAGAAGAAGCAGGCTCATAGAGGAGGAGCCTGATGTGGGGCTCGATCCCACAACGCCGGGATCACGCCCCGAGCCGAAGGCAGACGCCCAGCTGCTGTGCCACCCAGGCGCCCCTGTAACAATCTTATTTTTATTTATTTTTGTTTTTTTAACTTAAATTCAATTAGTCAACATATATTACATCATTAGTTTTTCTTTTTTTTTTGCTTGTAACAATTTTATTTTTATTTATTTTTGTTTTTTTAACTTAAATTCAATCACTCAACATCTACTATATCATTAGTTTTTTTTTTTTTTAAATTATGATATGTTAGTCACCATACTGTACATCATTAGCTTTTGATGCAGTGTTTGCATATAACACCCAGTGCTCCATGCAATACATGCCCTCCTTAATACCCTTCACCAGGCTGGCTGCTTTCCCCTCTAAAACCATCAGTTTGTTTCCCAGAGTCCATAGTCTCTCATGGTTCGTCTCCCCCTGTTATCCCTATTCATTTTTCCCTTCCTTCTCCTAATAATCTCCCTGCTATTCCTTATGTTCCACAAATAACTGAAACCATACGATAATTGTCTTTCTCTGCTTATTTCACTTAGCATAATCTCCTCCAGTTCCATCCATGTTAATGTAAATGTTGTATAATCATACTTTCTGATGGCTGAGTAATATTCCATTGTATATATGGACCACATCTTCTTTATCCATTCGTCTGTTGAAGGGCATCTCAGCTCCTTCCAGTCTGGCTACTGTGCACATTGCTGCTATGAACATTGGGGTGCATGTGCCCCATCTTTTCACTACATCTGTATCTATGGAGTAAATACCCAGTAGTGCAATTGCTGGGTCATAGGGTAGCTCTATTTTTAACTTTTTGAGGAACCTCCACACTGTTTTCCAAAGTGGCTGTACCAACTTGCATTCCCACCAACAGTGGAAGAGGGTTCACCTTTCTCCACATCCTCTCCAGCATTTGTTTCTTGCCTTGTCAATTTTTCCATTCTAACTGGTGTAAGGTGGTATCTGAATGTGACTTTGAATTTCCCTGATAGCTAATGATTTTGAACATTTTTTCATGTGTCTGTTAGCCATTTGTATGTCTTCATTAGAAAAGTGTTCATATCTTCTGCCCATTTTTTGATTTGATTGTTTTTTGGGTGTTGAGTTTGAGAAGTTCTTTATAGATCTTGGATACCAGTCCTTTATCTGATATGTCATTTGCAAATATCTTCTCCCATTCTGTGGGTTGCCTCTTTGTTTTGTTGACTGTTTCTTTTGCTGTGCAGAAGCTTTTTATCTTGATGAAGTCCCAAAAGTTCATTTTTGCTTTTGTTTCTTTTGCCTTTGGAGACGTGTCATGAAAGAGTTTCCTGTGGCTGATGTTGAAGAGGTTACTGCCTATGTTCTCCTCTATGATTTTGATGGATTCCTGTCTCACAACAAGGTCTTTCATCCATGTAGAGTTTAACTTTGTGTATGGTGTGAGAGAATGGTCGAGTTTCATTCTTCTGTATATAGCTGTCCAATTTTCCCAGCACCATTTATTGAAGAGACCGTCTTTTTTCCATTGGATGTTTTTTCCTGCTTTGTCAAAGATTAGTTGACCATAGAGTTGAGGGTCCATTTCTGGAGTCTCTATTTTGTTCCATTGATTTATGTGTCTGTTTTTGTGCCAGTACCATGGTGTCTTGATGATCACAGCTTTGTATAGCTTGAAATCAGGCAATGTGATGCCCCCACCTTTGTTTTTGCTTTTCAACATTTCCTTGGTAATTCGGGGTCTTTTCTGGTCCACACAAATTTTAGGATTGTTTGTTCCAGCGTTTTGAAAAATGGCACTAGTATTTTGATCGGGATGGCATTGAAAGTATAGATTGCCCTAGGTAGCACAGACATTTTAACTACGTTTGTTCTTCCGATTCATGAGCATGGAATGTTTTTCCATCTTTTTGTGTCTTCTTCAATGTCTTTCATTATTGTTCTGTAGCTTCTAGAGTAGAGAACCTTTACCTCTTTGGTTAGGTTTATTCTGAGATATCTTACAGTTTTTAGTGCTATTGTAAATGGAATCAATTCCCTAATTTCTCTTTCTTCAGTCTGTTAGTGTATAGAAATGCAACTGATTTCTGTGCATTGATTTTGTATCCCACCACATTACTGAATTGCTGTATGAGTTCTAGTAATTTGGGGTTGGAGTCCTTTGGGTTTTCCACATAAAGTATCACGTCATCTGTGAAGAGAGACAGTTTGACTTCTTCTTTGCCAATCTGAATACCTTTTATTTCTTTTTGTTGTCCGATTGCTGTTGCTAGGACTTCTAGTACTATGTTGAACAATAATGGCAAGAGTGGGCATCCTTGTCATGTTCCTGATCTTAAGGGAAAGGCTCTCAGCTTTTCCCCATTGAGAATGATATTCGCCTTAGGCTTTTCATAGATGGTTTTTATGAGATTGAGGAATGTGCCCTCTATCCCTACACTCTGAAGGGTTTTAATCACGAAAGGATGCTGTATCTTGTCAAATGTTTTTTCTCCATCAATTGAGAGGACCACATGATTCTTGTCTCTTCTTTTATTAATGTGTTCTATCACACTGATTGATCTGCGAATGTTGAACCACCCTTGCATCCCAGGGATGAATCCCACCTGGTCGTGATGGATAATCCTTTTAATGTACTGTTGGATTCTATTAGCTAGGATCTTGTTGAGAATTTTGGCATCCATATTCATCAGAGATATCCGTCTGTAATTCTCCTTTTTAATGGGGTCTTTGCCTAGTTTGGGGATCAAGGTAATGCTAGCCTCATAGAACGAATTTGGAAAATTTCCTTCTGTTTCTATTTTTTGAAACAGCTTCAGGATAATAGGTATTATTTCTTCTTTGAATGTTTGGTAGAATTCCCCTGGGAACCCATCAGGCCCTAGACTCTTGTTTTTTGGGAGGTTTTTGATCACTGCTTCAATCTCATTACTGGATATTGGCCTATTTAGGATGTCAATCTCTTCCTGTTTCAGTCTTGGTAGTTTATAGGTTTCCAGGAAGGCATCCATTTCTTCCAGGTTGCTTAATTTATTGGCATATAGTTGTTGATAATAGTTTCTAATGATTTTTTCTATTTCCTTGGTGTTAGTCCTGATCTCTCCCCTTTCATTCATAATTTTATTAATTTGGGTCCTTTCTCTTCTCTTGGATAAGTCTGGCCAGTGGTTTATCCATCTTATTAATTCTTTCAAAGAACCAGCTTCTAGTTTCATTGATCTGCTCTACTGTATTTCTGGTTTCTAATTCATTGATCTCTGCTCTAACCTTAATTAGTTCTCTTTTTGTGCATGGCTTAGGCCTGTTCTTCTGTTCCATCTCCAATTGTTTAAGGTGTGAATATAGGGTCTGTATTTTAGATTTTTTTTTAAAGATTTTATTTATTTATGTGACAGAGAGAGACAGCCAGCGAGAGAGGGAACACAGCAGGGGAGAGGGAGAGGAAGAAGCAGGCTCCCAGCTGAGGAGCCCAATGTGGGACTCGATCCCGGAACGCCAGGATCATGCCCTGAGCTGAAGGCAGACGCCCAATGACTGCACTACCCAGGCTCCCCTGTATTTTAGATTTTTCTAATCTTTTGAGTGAGTCTTGGATGGCTATGTATTTCCCCCACAGGACCGCCTTTGCAGTATTCCACGTGTTTTGGACCAATGTGTTTTCATTCTCACTGGTTTCCATAAATTGCTTAAGTTCTTCTTTAATTTCCTGGTTTACCCCAACATTCATAAGCAGGATGGTCCTTAGCTTCCAAGTGTTTGAATTTCTTCCAAATTTTTTTTCTGTGATTGAGTTTCAGTTTCAAAGCTTTGGGGTTTGAGAATATGCAGGGAATAATCTCAGTCTTTTGGTATTGGTTGAGACCTGTTTTGTGACCCAGTATATGGTCTATTCTGGAGAAAGTTCCATGTGCGTTTGAAAAGAATGAGTATTCTGTTGTTTTAGGGTGGAATGTTCTGTATATATCTATGAGGTCCATTTGGTTCAGTGTGTCATTCAAAGCTCTCATTTCTTTGTTGATTTTCTGCTTAGATGATCTATTACTGAGAGCGGAGTGTCGAGGTCCCCTACTATTAATGTATTATTATCTATATGTTTCTTTACTTTGGTTAACAGTTGGCTTATGTAGTTGGCCTCTCCCCTGTTGGGGGCATAGATATTTATAATTGTTAGGTCCTCTTGTTGGATATACCCTTTAAGAATAATATAGTGTCCTTCTGTATATCTAAGTACAGTCTTTAGCTTAAAATCCAATTTGTCTGATATGAGAATTGCTACCCCAGCTTTCTTTTGAGGTCCGCTGGCATGAAAAATGGTTCTCCATCCCTTCACTGTAAATTTCTGTTCTGTATCACTCTTGGGATCTTTCTTCTTTTATAGAACCCCCCCCCCTTAATATTTCTTTCAGGGCCTGCTTGGTGGTCACATATTCTTTCAGTTTTTGCCCGTCTTGGAAGCTCCTTGTCTCTCCATCCATTCTGAATGACAGCCTTGCTGGATATAGTATCCTTGGCTGCATTTTCTTCTCATTTACTACTCTGAATATGTTTTACCAGCCCTTTCTGGCTTGCCAGGTCTCTGTGGACAGGTCTGACATTATTCTGATGTTCCTCCCTCTGTACATAAGAAATCTCTTCCCCCTCACCGCTTTCAAGATTGTTTCCTTGGATCTAAGATTTGCAAATTATACTATTATATGTCGTGGTATCCATCTGTTCTTATTGTTCTTGGGAGGGGTCCTCTCTCCCTCTTGGACATGAATGCTTGTTTCCTTCCCCAGATTAGGGAAGTCCTCAGCTACGATTTGCTCAAATATATCTTCTAGACCTCTTTCTTTCTCCACTCCCTTGGGGATCCCGATAATTCTGATATTGGAATGTTTCAGTGAGTCCGTAATCTTCCTCAGCTTAGTTTCTTGAAATGGGATTCATTTATCCCATGCCACCTCTTTTTCCTTCTTTTCTATCATCTTATCCTCTAACTCACTAATCTGTTCTTCTGCCTCGTTTACCCTGGTGGTCAGAGCATCCAGTTTAGACTGCATTTCATTCATAGCATTTTTAAGTTCTGCCAGATTAGTTCTCATTTCAGTCCTCAGAGATTCTATATTTTTGTTAATATTTTTCTCAAGCCTATATATCATCTTGATAATTGTTACTCTGAAATCCATTTCTGACATCTTGGTTATATCCATATCCATTAGTTCTCTGGCAGAGGCCACAGTCTCTGTTTCTTTCCTTTGTTAGGGATTCCTCCTCTTTGTCATTCTGATGAGGTGTCGTTGCAGGAATGTACAGAGTCCAAATCATTGACCAGGATTCAAGCAAGATGTACCTGTTTTATAGGAACCTTAGGGATGTGGGCTTCTTGTTCTTCTAGCCTGCCTTCTGGGGGAGGGGACTGCCACGCTGATACTCAGGCAATTCTATTTGGGCGGAGTTGCCCTGCCCCCTGTGGGGGGCGGAGGATGGGCTCAGAGAGAACTGGTTTTTTGGGGCTTTTGTTCTCTGGCAGCTTTTCTTGGTGTCTTTCTGTGTCTCTTCTGAGAGTCAGAGCAGAAGTGACCATATCCAAACCCGTCTCAGAACAGAGAGATCACAGTCTGCTCTTCATTGAGCTCTCCGGGCCACAATGACTCCATTTCTGTCTTTGCTAAAAACCCACAGTGTCCTGGGTTGTGTGCCCCACAGCTGTTCTCCTAGTCCTCGCTCCCAGAACCGGGCACGTCTCTGCCCTTTGCGCTTCTAAAACCCCCAGCTGCCCCTGGTTTGCACATGTGCTCCCGAGCTCCAGGTTTCAGTCTGGGGGGTGGTGTCCTAAAGACCTTTCCCTGCCACTACCGGTCTGTAGCTGTCCCCAGCATGGGAGGCTTTTGCCTTCCCGGCACGAGTTTATGGAGGCTCCCTCCCCCTTCTGTTTATCTTCTGGTATCTGCCCGCAGAGTCTCGGCTCCCCACTCCATACCTCAAGACCAACCACTGGAGAAGTTCTGTTTGTAAAGATCCAGATATATCTTCTTACATCTCAGGCTGATTTTGTGGGTGTTCAGAATGGTCAGTTAGATATTCAGCTCGATTCAGGGGACCAGTTGAAATAGGGTCCCCTACTCCTCCGCTATCTTTCCCCCCTCTATACATGGATTTTTCAACTGTGCAGAGGACTGGCACCCCTCACCCTCAGGCACCTGGGTGGCTCAGTCAGTTAAGCATCTGACAACTGATTTCAGCTCAGATCATGATTTCAGGGTTGTGAAATCAAGCCCCACTTCAGGCTCTATGCTGGGCATGGAGCCTACTTCAGATTTTCTCTTTCCCTCTCCCTCTCTTAAAAAAAAAAAAAAAAAAGGAAACTGGAAAATTCTTAAAGTGAACAATAAACGGTCATATCAAAATCTGAGGAATGGAGTCAAAATACAAAGGGAAATTTGTACACTTATATGTTTATAATAGAAAAGAAGAAAAGCTCCAAATTAATGGGGTAGTCTTCCAATTTAAGACAGTAAAGAAGAAAATAAGATTAAGAAATTAATGAAAAAGCAAAAATATATAATAGAAATGATTAACAAAGCCAAATATTGGGTCTTGGTAAAAATTAAGAAAATAGACAAGCTTTTAGTGTGATAATCAAGGCGGGGGGGAACCCTGAAGGAATGCATATAATCATAGGGTTGATGATTTAAACTGATGATTTAAATGATGATTTAAAAAATCATTTTTAAAAGAAAAATGGAACTATAAATGCTACAAGTAATAAATGAAGATATTTTCGGCAACTTTAGCCCAATACATTTGAAAACTTGTGAAAAGGATAAACATCTAGAAAACTACAGCTACAATTTACCAAATATGACTTAAGTAGAAAACTTGAATAGTCCTATAACTTTTGAATAAATTGAATTGATAATTAATCTTCCAACAAAGAAATCACCAGGCTCAGACAGGTTCTTTATAAGGTTAAGCCAAGTTCTATGAGACATTCATGGAACAAAAATTCCAATCTTACTATTCTAATCTTCCAGAGAGGGAACACTCCCTCTTTCAACATAACTCTGATCCCAAATTAAGAAAGAAACAGAATGAGAAGTGAACATTATAGGTCAATTTCATATAGGTGAAAAATTCTAAACAAATTACTTGTAAACATAATTGGGTTTATCAAAGGGATGTGACCTTGATTTATTTTTAGAAAACCAGTTAATGTAACTCATCCTAATAACAAACTAAAGGGGAAAAAAATCACATGACCAAATCATTAGCCACAGAAAAATATTTATAGAATTCAACACTCATTCACAATTTTAAAAACTCAGCAAACTAAGAACAGGAAAAAAAAAAAACAACTTTGACAAGGGATATCTATCAAAATAAAAACAAAAACAAAACCTACAATGAATATTATATACTTGAAAATGAAAATAATAAAAAATATTTATTTTAAAATCAGAAAGAAGACCAGGGTGCCAGCTATTATCATATCTATTTAAGATTGCTCTAGTAGGCCTGACCAGGGCAAAAATATAAGAAAAAGAAAATATGTAAAAATTAGGAAGGAAGCTACAAAACTGTTGTCATTTATACATGATATAAATACATGATTTATGTTGAAATCCCAAAAGAATCAAAAGACAAATTATTTTAATCAGTAAGATTTAGCACATTTGATTTTTACAAAATCGTATGTAGAAATCAACTACATGTGTATATTCAGCAATAATCAGAGTATCATTAACTGCAACAAAAATAAAAAGTACCCAGGAATAAATTTAACAAAAGATGTGCAAGCTCTTTATATGAAATGTTTTTAATTAAGTGAAAAGCACTGTATGAAGATCCAAACAACTGAAGGATTTGACTAGATAAATGGTAATAAGACAAATGAAAGAAAAGTGACAATAAACACAAAAGTCAGGTCAGGTTTGACCTCTACAGGGTAGGGAAAGTGATGGCTTACTTTTTAACTTGAATGATAAGCACATGAGTATTTATGTTTTTAATTCTTTAAACTGTACCTAAAATTTTATATTCTCTATGAGTTATTTTATAGTTTTTAAAAAAGGTCTAGAACAAATAGCCCAATTAATGCAAAAAGTCTGTTGTCTGTCATGTCATAGGATTCCCACAATTTGCAAGAAGAGCTTAGGAGAAGATACTAATTTTGTCAACTTTGAAAATGTGTCTTGAATAATCATTTCATCCCCAAAAGAGGCAGCAGCTGCTATAAAATGCTAGAACAAACCCTTTCAGGAAACATTCAATTTTAAGTGCAACTGTTCTCATTTTTTAGTTTTTAAATGGAAAGGTTTCTATGCAAAGCTATTTATATAACTATTCAGCTGTTTACCTCTGCACACAAAGTAGAAAAGGAGAAATAGGACCATTCAGGAACGTTTAACAAATACTGGCTTAACAATGATGAAAAATTTAGGGAGAGTCTCAACTATCACTTCATTAACCTAATCCACTAGTGTTTTACAATATGTTTCTAATGATAGGTAGGGTGCCAAAAACTTGCAGATAATGTACTTTTTTGAATTTTTGGTGGGTTTAATTATATGGAAATAAATATTTTATTTGCATGCCAATATACTCCCTTGGGTGAGATAAATGATCAAAAATACATGTGGCTTGGGCACCAGCATGTAACCTGTAGGCTAGCTTATCTGTGTAACAGACTATTTTCCAAAAATGGCCACTACAATATTTCCAGTCCCACATGCTCTTCCAGAAGCTTTCCACTTCCTTATCAAGAGACGGACTCTATTTTCATTGCCATTGAAACTGAGTGGCCTTTGTAACTGCTTCAATGAGTGGGGTAGGGATGATGTGTGATTTCCTTGGGTGGGTCATAAAAGATAAAGTTCCCACCTGACTTTCTTTCTTGGGTCATATGCTTTAAGAACACTGAGCTGGCATGGAAAAAGTCTGGTTACCCTGAGGCTGTTATGCTGGAGAGACCACAAAGAAATAGAGATGCTGGAAGAGCCCAGCTGTTTAGTCTTTTCCAGGCCTCCAGACAGTAAGAGAGTGAGCTTCAGATGAATACAGCCCCCAGCCTCCAAGCCAACCCAGCTGAGGCTGAATGGAACAGAGATAACTGTCCCTGTTTAGCCCTGCCCAAATTTCAGATTTGTGAGCAAAATATAGTTGTTGCTTTAAGGCACTAAGTTTGTTGTGCTGCAGCATTAGATAACTTGAAGAGTTGTCATATCTACAGAAAAGATATTGAACGTAAATGTCATCCTCTCATGTACCCAAAGGATTACAGACTGAGAACCAACAATACAAATAGCATGGTTTCTAAAAACCAAAATGATAGAACTCTATTTCACCCAAAAAGCAGCAAGCACCTCCCTGAAAGTTAAATTTGATTTAGGATTCATTATACCTGCTGCTGATCATTGATGTTGATAAGTGGGTTCATTTATAAACCTATTATTTGAAAAAAAAATCCTTTAATATTTTTTAAAATTATTTCAAAGGATCTCTGAGATACATGTTAACAACATCTGTCTATAAACAAAATTTTTTCCATTACTGTATCTATCTCTTTTTTTTTTTTGGTCTATTTAGGTTGGCATCTCAGTGTCATATCAGGTGTCCTCCTCAAATTCAGGGGAACGAAAATGAAATTACTAAGGTCTACATATTGTCATCTGCTATTGGATGCTAGTGTAATCAGATTTTAGAGCCAAAGAAAATCCCTGTTCACTTATTATGTGACCCTAAGCAAGCTACATAACTTTACTGAGCACTTTTATTGATCTGTAAAATGAAAATAATACCTATCTATCCTGCAGGGTGGTTACAGAATTAAACGAGTCAATATATATAAGATACTTAGCATGCTTGGTACATAATAGGCAATCAGTAAGTTTCCTTTTCTTGACACCTCTTGTTTTTTTATTTGATGACAGGATATCAGAGTTTGCAGGCCCCTAGGTTTGCCCAGTTAAAAGAAGTCCTCCAGAGAAAGTAGGCTCAATTTCTTATTTGTAAGTTTCTCTCCCACACTTGGAAGTGGGCCTCCAACCTACACTGGGAACTTCAACAAAAGCAGTTCACTGGGGCCCTCTGTTCTGCTTGCTTTGTTATAGTTGTTGTTTTGGTAAATATTTAAGCAAATTTAAATCTACATTTCAGCTACTGCTTTTCCCTTTGTTATCAAGCATTTTCAGCAGTAAAGAATATGTGTATGTGTGCACTTATGTGTGTACAAACAAACCAATTTTTTTTCATTTTGAGGTCATTGGGGGACTTTATGCCACACAGATATCTGAGCAAAACTACTGACTAGTTATATGAAGGAGGTAAAGCAATAGGTAACCCAGGGGTTGTAGAGGTGTTAGCCAGTAATCTCAAAATGAGCAGACAAAAATCAATGTTGTTATGAGAACAAAAAGAACCAGCCATCCTTCTGGATATCTTCACTTAATTCAACCTAAGCATCTAAGTGCATGATGAAGCTCCTTGGGGCACACAAAGCACAGGTCTGTGATAACCGGAGTCCTGCTTCACACTTGCTATGTGATCTCAGAAGAGACTTTGCAAGGCTTCGTTCCTCATCTAAGCAGCTGTGGGATTAGACTAGACGATCAAAACATGTGATGACTTAAAGGGACCTCAAGACTATTTGGTGTAACACTCTCACATGACAGGTGAAAAGTGTGGCCTAGAGCAAGAAGTTAATGGCATTCCTGATGTCACACCCCTAACAGCTGAGAGACCAGGTACTGGCAGCCAAGGTTTTCTAGCTATCCTCCAATACTCATTCCACAAAGCCCTATTTAAATTTATTTGACTCCGATGGTAATGAGGAAGAGCATAATATGCATTCCTATTCAGGTTGGATTAAAATGTCTCAACAGGTCAAACAGTTCCTGATTTCCAACCTAGCTTTCTTGCCAAGAGAGTACTTGTTGCTGTCACGGATAATACACCATTCTATAGACCTGGAAAGCTTCTGTAAGTGCTTCACTCTCTATATATTCCAGAACATAGAGGGTAAATTTCAATACTGTCATTGGTGATGTCCCTTGAAAGTGGCAGGTACTCAACAGGAACTGATGAAGTTCTGTGTTCTATATCATTCCAGTGATGGAGTTGCTATTATACTACATGCCAGATAAGTTTCCAAACCCAACCAAGATTCAGGGCAAAAAATTCTGGCAAGTTGAAGGGGCGTTTTTACCTTCCAAGTCATTACCTATGGACTTACTTATTTCTTAATTCCTCTTGTCTAGGGAAAAAGAGGTTCTTTAAGATTAACAGGGCTGACTTCTGTATCAAAGAACCCTGATTTTCCCAAAGAAAGATACTCCTATGGGTAAAGGGGAGAGTGAGGTTTCCTGGCCCAGCCACTCTAGAAATCTGGAGCAAGAAGCAAAGGAGGAAAATTTTCTTATTCAAATTAACATAAACCAATTACATTTACCTCAGTATAGATGACCTTAACAACTAACCTGTAATTTGAACATTTGAATCTTTCACTAAGGTAAAGCAGAAATTAGAGCCAAATATGAACATTGAAACAATGAGAAAGATAAAGGGGGTGCCTATAACCAGGAAATGCAATGATGAAATGGAAATGAACTATCATGGAGTTGAGGACCAGATGAACCTGAGGCAAACTACCAATGCTGGCATGCTTTTGTCTGTTGGAAAGACAATGAGGGGTGTGTTTGGAAGCAAAGTGATAGATTACTCCTTGCCAGGAAGGTTCTAATACAGCTTAGGTAGAAATTTCCTTTGAAAAGCATAAACTCTGTCTGTCATCCAATACTTGTAAAGGGAGAGTCTCTCTTCATTAGATTTCTTTTTTTCCTCTCTTCATTAGAATTCTCAGACAGGTTTCCTAATATTAGGTATGTGGGAGTGAGGAAAAGTAGCTAGATAAGAGCAGTCCTCTATATGCTGTCCAATATGGTAGCAACTACTAGCTCTATGTGGTCACTGAGTACTTGAAATATGTCTAGTATCACTGAGTAACTGAATTCTGTTTATATTTTATTTAACTTTAATTAAATTTAGATATGGACACTGATTCAGTTATTGAAAAGTGTTAGGCATGTTTGGAGTAACTTGATTATATGAATCTACTTTTTCAATTGTAAATTTTAATGTAAATACAGGTATTTCCTGTAAAAATTTAGAGTCCAAATTGGTATGCGCTATAAGTGTAAAATGTACAGATTTCAAGACGTAATACAGAAAACATGCACACTAACTCACTCTTATGTTAATTACTGTTAAAATGATAAATTTTATATATATTAGGTTAAATTTATTAAAATTAATTTCACCTGTTTACTTTTACTAATTTAAGTGGCTACTAGGAAATTTAAAATCACGTATAAGGCTCACATCTGAGGTTCACATTATACTTTTATGTGATAGCACTGCTCTAGATTCTAGAGAATCTAGATTAAGAATATGTTTTTGTTGTTGTTGTTGTTGTTTAAAGAACATTATAGCCAGTATATATTCTGGCTTCCTTGTCAAAATCATACTAGGGAAAGTTTATACCATCTGAAGAACCCAAAAAACAGTTTTTCTAATCACACTCTCCCAATAAATTAAAATTTTGCATTTGGTTTACAAATTTGTCTCAAATAATTTGTGTCAATTAACCAGCACCTGATCAATTATAAAATAAAACTGACACTGAAGTTCCAGACTCAAGAAACTGACCTGGAGAGTGAGCCATGAAACAGAACACAGTGACTACTAAAATCCAGGTCCCATGGCATCCTTTCAATTTCTGCATTACAAAAAGTCAAATATTTGAGAATAAATAATCACATTCTGTTAGTCTTCTTCTATATGACCCAAAAAGTAATCACATAAAAAGTAAACAGTTATATATAATCCTTATATACATATTCTGAAGAAGAAACTATTTTAAATAGCAACTGTACAGGAGCCAAATATATGGCAAATGACAATACATACATACCCTTCATTTGTACAAGGAAACCTTTATCAATTAAAGAAAGTTCCTTTAAAGATTGTAGCCTAAAAGATAAAAACTCTTTGCCCTAAACCGCTACTGACAAACTAAGGTTGTCATTATCATCATAGGCACCTTGGGATGTTACACCAACCCCAGAAATAGTATTCAATGAGAGCAGCACCCATGCTCACACCATTCCTAGAGACAAGGATCAGCTATCACTTCCATTTTAAAAACTGGATAATTGATTAATCACAAAGAAGTTAAACAGCACATTCAAGGTTCAATATTTGCTAAAAGCTGCTTACTTCTGCTTGGACCCTGAGCTGTCATTCTGGAAGCTGCTACCAGTTGTGTAAAGTGCTTACTAATAAAGCAGTAAGCCCATCTCAGAGGGTCTCTTTTAAGGTTTTACACTGGTAGCACACAGTATGGTCAACTGTGCTTCTTTTCCCTATAAAAATAGAACTTGATAAATAAAGCAGCACAATTCATTAACAAATCTTTAATCACTACCTTTTTGTGAATTAAAGACAATCTAGCATATTTATGTAAATTAAAAATACTTACCTTTAAATTATCTTTTTACACTAAACTCTACCATTTTAAACCTCCAACTAACTTAAACCTGGGTTTATTCCAGACCCTAACTGGAATTCTCCCTGATTTATTTTGGATTGTAATTTCTCCAATAAGTCTCAGGTCTTCAGAATAGCATAAGAGCTCATCTTGTAATTCTCCTGAGTTACTCTAGTCTCTCTTCTCTCCCTGATTTTAGGTTAAGAAACCATTAATTTCATAGGGCATCTAGGGTCTCATTTGCTGGAGCCCTTCCTTCCTTCAGAGGATGCACTGTTTCTTATATATTTCCCACATCCTGACCCCTACAGAACCTTGGGTTTTGCTCTTTCATCCCCATGCTTTACCTCTGCTGCACTGCCCACTCTGGGCTTCCATTTCCAAGCAGAAAGAACCATCATGTGGCTGTCTTGCTCTCTGCTCTGTGGTCTTGTTCCAATCAGGGAAACATTCCTATGGCAACCAATATGCACCACCATCTCACTCCCCCTTCCCTGGAAGTTCCTTATTTGCATGGCAGACGTTTGGCAAGGACACTGAATTACTTTCACTTGCCTAGCAACTACTAGTCTGTTCCAGCCCTTCTAAAGGTACTTAGCTATTTTCTCTTTATTTATTAAAATATACTTGGGGGCTGGTTGGCTGCAGAAAGGGCAGCTCCCAAGTAAGCCTCCTGGGCACTGGCCTAGAGCACACACAGCCCTTAAGCAAACTGGAGCCCTCCCCTGACCCCCTCCCCCCAAAAAAGTCCACAGGCTCAAGACAATGGGCCAAGAGTGGACAGCTCTTAAGGAGCTCTCTTCAGGCTAATTCCAGGGAAAATTCCAGTTTTACAGAACCTCAAATCTTCCTCATCTTCAGCTATAAGAAGAGTCAAGTTATTGGTATATTAGGCTTCATTCATAAAACCAGATTTATCCATCCAGTATGTTGTGCATTTAGGACCTGCCTACTGATTTATTGATTTATTTACTAGGCTTCACAACCAGATATTTTAACTTACCTATTGTACTTTATTCACTTAGGTAATTTTGGTATTAGGAACTAACATGGTCCCAAATGATTGATACTGCTATCCACATTCCCCCCCCCCCTCAGTGAATCCTAAGAAACACTCAAAATGCCTATAATATAATTTGGGTGCCCATAAGTGAAATACTTTCTCTGAAAACCCAGTGAAGTGGAGGAGCTTGAACCATGAATAAACGAAGTTTCTCCAGCCCTCGGGCTGTTCTGCTGTTAGGATCTCATGCTTGCCTGGTGCCCTTTCAGAACAGAGCCCAACAGCAGATGCTAGCTCCTACAAACACCTGATGAGGTAATTAAGCCAGGTTCTGGAGAAAAACAAAAGCTATTGCCTTCTACGAGGAAAGCAAGGCCACTGATGCAGAAGTGAAGATTTGCCAATTTAAGCCAGCAATAGAACCAAAAGTCAACACTGGTGGACACTGTCCATCTTTTATGAGAGAACTTCCTTCTGCTATCAGGGAACAAAAGACTCACTTTTCTATGCTTGTAATCTTTGATTTCCTCTAAAAAAAATTCACTTCCATGACTCCACAAGGACAATTTTTGATCCCCAGATCCTATTTCGATGATGGCACACAGTAAGTGTTCAGTAACCATTTACTGAAATCAACCATAGACATGGAAGGAACTAAAAATTTAAGTTAAAATAACTATTCTAACCTATCATATCTGTGAACTATAGTTTTTGTCATATTCAATGCTGACAAAGATGTGGAGAAACATGACATTCTTTTTTTTTTTTAATTAATAATGATTTTTTATTATATTATGTTAGTCACCATACAGTACATCCCCGGTTTTCGATGTAAGGCTCGATGATTCATTAGTTGTGTATAACACCCAGTGCACCAGAAACATGACATTCTTATACACTGTTAGTGGAAGTATAAATTGGTGTGGTAATTTTGGAAGACAATTTGACACTTTTTAGTGACACTAAAAATGCACACATTTTCACTAGTATTTCCCCTGCTTTGAATGTATCCTACAAATATATTTACTGAAAAAATATAAAAAGATATGTTGAAAGATGTTTATTACAGCATAGTTTGCAACAAAATAAATCAGGTAACAACCAAAATGTTGATACACAGAAGTTAAATTATGGCATGCCAACACAATGGAATACTCCATAGACATTAAAAAGAGGTAGACCTATATGTACTGATGTAAGCATATATCCACGATATACTGCTAAGGGAAGTGTACCACATAACAAAACCCATATTTTTCCATAAATAAGTACAGATGTATGTAATGTGTACATATGCATATATACATGTACTATGTGTGCGTTCGTAGGCGAATAGAACATTAGATCATTACTAGAGGGAACTTCAGGAACTTCACAGTGGCTATCTTAATGATATTTAGGAATCAAAGAATAGGGAGAAAGACTTATTTTCACCTAATAGCTTTTAAAAATGTTGACTAGTTTGGAAAAGTAAGTCTTATTCATAGTCAGACACATGTTCATAATTGGGGCACCTGGGTGACTCAGTCGGTTAAGCATCTGACTCTTCATTTTGGCTCAGATCATGATCTCAGGGTTGTGAGATTGAGCCCCCTGTCAGGCTCCATGCTCACCACCATCTCTGCTTGAGATTCATTTTCTCCCTCTCCTTCTTACCCCACTTAAGTACGTGCTCTTTCTCTCTCTCTCTAAACAAAATCTTTAAAAAAAAAAAAAAGAAAAGAAAAACATGTTCATAATTGCTTTCATATTAGTTTTTTTTTTTTTTTTTAATAAGCTAGTAGGTTATTTTTACCTTTCAGGTCTATTAGGTAACTAACACAGGAGTCTCTAAAACCATCCACAATTCCTGAAAGCAAGAAACTGCAGACATGGAAGCAACAACTCACATAAATTACATACAAAGCTTCAACATTTAATGTGTTGGACATGGTAAATATATCAAAACGCTATTAAAATTAAGAAATCATATTTGAGCTTTGTAAATTAAGATTTAAAAACTGTGAAAACACATAACACAATAAAATAAGCCAATGCTCTTCCTAATGCATGGGAGTCTCTTTTTGGGGAGCTGAGGGGTGGGTTTACAGGAAGCAGAGAAATAACTCCTACTGAAAAATTAGAAATCATAAGCCTCAGAAGCCCTGTATATATAAAAATTAAGAACCAAAAAACGGGATCCAAGAGCTCTAAATGATGCTTAATCAAATAAAGAGACAGGGGGGCACCTGGGTGGCTCAGTTGGTTAAGCATCCAACACTTGATTTCAGCTTAGGTCATGATCTCAGGGTCGTAAGATTGAGTCCTGCATCAAACTACACACTGGGCATGGAGCCTGCTTAGGATTCTCTCTCTCCCTTTCCTCTGCCCCTCTCCACCCCTAAATAAATAAATAAACACATAAACAAAAAGCTGCAAATGTGCTTTTTGAGGGGGATTACTTAAAAAGCACAGAGGGATAGCTGAAGAGACATATCTCTTAGTTAACTGCCAACTCAGTAACAAGAAAATGGGAACCATGATATAAAATTTTTTTTCAACTTCCAACGGTTAGAAAGAACACTCTGTTTTAAAAAAATAAAGCATTAAAGTTCATTTCCACATTATCCTCAGCCTCCTAAATATTCCTACTCTTTTCTTACAAACTAAAGAGAAAAAATTTCCCTTGGTACTCATTATAAAACCCCAGAATGCTCTTGATATTGCCATTTTAACTGTCAATTGTTCTCCTAACTCCAGGAAATCTCTGAAAGCCAGACATAATGACTGTTATGACAGTTTTCAGTAACAAGAAGTGAAATTTCCTGTCAAAAGAAGCGCTCTCACCATTTTCATCATATGTAAAACAAGATGCTTCTACAGGCACGTTCATACACTGAACTTCTTTGAGACCCGAAAATCTATTAAGGATGAAAGAACGAATCAAAGTGACAGATAAATTTGTGGGAGTTTTTCCCTTTTAGCTATAGCAAACTCTGATTTATTTCCCAATTAGTACTCATTCTTTGGTCAGAGAACTAGCCTTTTACTCCAGAGCTGTTAAGGGCAGATTCCAGATATTAATCCAACAAAGAAGCAGCAAAAGATGATGCTTGGTGCTTATTTGAAATACTCTAGATCCTAGACTAAATGAAGTGGATATGAAACATGCTACATTATAATGCTCTTCCAGGAACTATTTAAAGTCACCTAGATTCTAAATCTCCCATTAAAACTGACAGACCCACATCTTCAGGAGAGATCTACTGGTCGGATTATCAGAAAGAAGGCAGTGTACTCCTGGAGGAAGGGTCTTGGACCAGAATTTAGAGGCCCTGAGTCCAAGTACTATGTAGTCCTTAACCTGGAAAGCAGAGACTCACCCTCATTTACCTCACTGCTCCCATATAAACAAATGGGGACAGATCAAGTGAGATAACATATGGAAACAATTTGAAAAAAAAAAAAAAAAGGATACCAAAATGGCTTTACTATTAAAAAGACCAAGACTGGGGCATCTGGGTGGCTCAGTTGGTTAGATGTTTGCCTTCGGCTCAGGTCATGATCCCAGGGTCCTGGGATCAAGTCCGCATTGGGCTCCCTGCACAGCAGGGAGCCTGCTCCTCCCTCTCCCCACTTCCGCACTTTGCTCATACTCCCTTCGCTATCTCTCTCTCAAATAAATACAATCTTAAAAAAAAAAAAAGACCAAGAGTTTGCCTCTGTGAAATTATCATACAAATATAATCCTGTGTGACTCAATTTCCTTTTCTGTTAAATGGGAACAATAACAACACTCACTTCATGGATACTATGAGGATTAAAATGAAAAAACATGAAATGTTCTTAGAAGAGTGTCTGCCATAGATACAGCAAATGCTCAAAAATATTAGTTATTGTCTTTAATACAAAGCTACTTAGAACTATGAATCCCTAATTCTGGAGAGTCCCTATGTTACACATAGTAGCATAAAGTGAAAAAAAATGAGATAAGAACATAAAGCAGGGATCAGCTATGCCCACAGAACCTGTCTTTTTGTAACTAGTGGCCAAGTAAACACAAAGCAATAACCAAAAAAGGATGTCTGGGATAAAACTTTGACCAAGCACACAGCAACTCTGAGTATAGCAAGAGGCAAAGGCTTTATCAATCTCTCTACTAAAGGTTAAGTGGATTATACGCTAAATATGACATGTACAGGGACAGGGACTGTTCTCTGTGCCTGGCTGGTTACACAGTAGGTTCCCCCCAAATATCTGAAACATGGATAGATGGATGGATGGGATGATTAAAGGTTGTGCGTTCAATACAATCCTCTGGCAGTGCTCCAATCACAACACAGTCTGCTCAATATTAAGACAGTCTATATGAAAGACAAAGGAAAACCCCAAAGATATATGTACTCTTATATCTTCATTATTTACCCAACGCTCACTATAGGTCAAGCACAGGGTGAAAGTTTTATAAATAAAGGTTTGTTCATGCAATTATAGAAATCTATCCAAGTTTTGAGAAGGAAAAGTTGGCCCTTTTCTTGACTAGACTCTAGTCACAGTGGAGATAACTAATTACCTACCCCCCAATTGGCTTCTTATAGGCAATTCTCTCTGCATCCAAACCTTAGTGATGCCATTTAAGTGCCAAGACATTTTTATCTTAAGAAACCAAGGGAAAGGGCGCCTGGGTGGCTCAACCGTTAAGCGTCGGCCTTCGGCTCAGGTCATGATCCCTGGATCCTGGGATCGAGTCCCACATCGGGCTCCCTGCTCCGCGGGAAACCTGCTTCTTCCTCTCACACTCCCCTTGCATGTGTTCCCTCTCTTGCTGTCTCTCTCTGTCAAGTAAATAAATAAATACAATCTTAAAAAAAAAAAAAGAAAGAAAGAAACCAAGGGAAAATTGAAAGTTTTGCTCAATCTACACATTCAGTGCAATCTCTACCAAAATACCACCAACTTCTTTCATAGAGCTAGAACAAACAATCCTAAAGTTTGTATGGAACAAGAAAAGACCCCGAATAGCCAGAGGAATGTTGAAAAAGGAAACCGAAGTTGGTGGCATCACAATCCTAGACTTCAGCTCTATTACAAAGGTGTAATCATCAAGACAGTATGGTACTGGCACAAAAACAGACATATAGATTAATGGAACAGAACAGAGATGCCAGAAATGGAACCTCAAATCTATGGTCAACTAATGTTCGACAAAGCAGGAAAGAAAATCCAACAGAAAAAAGAGTCTCTTCAACAAATGGTGTTAGGAATATTGGATAGCCACATGCAAAAGAATGAAACTTGACCATTCTCTTACACCATACACAGAGATAAATTCAAAATGGATGAAAGACCTCAGTGTGAGACAGGAATCCATTAAAATCCTAGAGGAGAACACAGGCAGCAACCTCTCTGATCTTGGCCGCAGCAACTTCTTGCTAGACATGACTCCAAAGGCAAGGGAAACAAAAGCAAAAACGAACTACTGGGACTTCATCAAGATAAAAAGCCTTTGCACAGCAAAGGAAACAGTCGACAAAACCAAAAGACAACCAACAGAATGGGAGAAGATAATTGCAAATGATATATCAGATAAGGGGCTAGTATCCAAGATCTATAAAGAACCTACCAAACTCAACACCCAAAAAATAAATAATCTCATCAAGAAATGAACAGACATTTCTCCAAAGAAGACATCCAAATGGCCAACAGACACATGAAAAAATGCTCCATATCCCCTGGCATGAGGGAAATACAAATCAAAAGCACAAGGAGATACCACCTCACACCAGTCAGAATGGCTAAAATTAACAAGACAAGAAACAACAAATGTTGGAGAGGATGAGGAGAAAGGGGAACCCTCTTACGCTGTTGGTGCATCCACTCTGGAAAGCAGTTTGGAGGTTCCTCAAAAGGTTGAAAATAGAGCTACCCTACAACCCAGTAATTGCACTACTGGGTATTTACCTCGAAGATACAAATGTAGTGATCCGAGAGGCACATGCACCCCGATGTTTACAGCAGCAATGTCCACAATAGTCAAACTATGGAAAGAGCCCGAATGTCTATCGACAGATAAATGGATAAAGAAGATGTGATATACATATATATATGTATGTGTATACGTATACACACACACACACACACACACACACACACACACACACACAGGAATACTACTCAGCCATCAGAAAGGATGAAATCTTACCATTTACATCAACGTGTATGGAACTGGAGGGTATTATGCTAAGCAAAACCAGTCGATCAGAGAAAGACAATTATTATATGGTTTTACTCATATGAGGTATATAAGAAACAAAACAGAGGGTCATGGGGGAAGGGAGGGAAAACTGAATGGTAAGAAATCAGAGAGGGAGAAAAACCATGAGAGACTCTTTACAGAAATAAACTGAGGGTTGCTGGAGGCGAGGTGGGTGGGGAGATGGGGTAACTGGGTGATGTGATGAGCACCAGGTGTTATATGGAACTGATGAATTACCAAACTCTACACCTGAAACTAATGATATACTCTATGTTGGCTAACTGAAATAAAAAGTCTTGCTTACATAATGTGACCATACCAGATAGTATCCAAGTAATTTAAGGGCATGTAATTAATTACAATAATACCTTACAACAAATTCATACTACCAGAAGAAAAATATGGGTTACAATATTGAATGATGGATGAATCTTAAAGAAGTGGAGTTTTATTACAGTAATTCAAATTAAGTGCTAATAAAATATTACCAAGTGGATATCCTGAAAGGACTACTTTATTGACTAGAATCCCACATAATCAGTACATAGGATGCAAACAAATGAAAGGCATTTGAGAACCATCTTTTCTCTCAAGCAGGTTGATGTTTCTTAGAAACCTTATTTACACTATTCATTTGCTCTGTGGGTCCTTTCTTCATAGATAAAACAAAGTAAACTTGATATTTACTCTGAAGAAATTATTAAGGACCATGAATTAATGGGGCTACAAATGGATGGCACTGCCATAAAGAGATCTAGGGCTCATTCAGATGGCTGCAGCCAACTACAAGTGAATTTATTTTTAAACGAGTGTTTATACTCCACTGTTTATGCATATTATGATGAGAGGTTTGTCTTTGCATACAAAGCAGAAAAGTGGTGAGTGAAATCAGTGCACTGAATGGAACAGGAGAGCGGGTAGAGGAGAGTACATACTATTGTCCCCTTTCTTTTCTATTTTTTCTTTATCCTCTTACCCAGTATTCTGGGATACGCTCTAAGAGCTGTATCAAACTGAGGAGTCTGAGGAAGATGCATTTGACAACCTGGACTCGAGGAAAGTAAACATGCAAACACTTTTCCTAGATTCTGTGTAGGATCATCAGAGTTCAGTGGATGAAGTTAACATATTTCCAAAACACTCCAGAAGCTGCAAAGAATGATCAATGTTACTCATCTGATACAACCACCTGTGAGACAAGGAAGGCGGGCATCTTTATATTGACGTAGTCAAGGTCACACTGTTAGAAAATAATAGGGCCCAACATTCAGTCCAGTCCTCCCACTTGGTCTGTAGCAATATCCCCATGCCCCACTGCCTCAGAACATAGCAAAACTTATTTACACACCCCCATGGTACACTGACAAACCCTGGCATCTGATCTATCGTATCTGTGGGAAGCAGAGACTTGAGTGGAGAATAAGGGGTGATTCACAGCCCTTGGCCTCACTGTGATTTCACAAAGGATTTACTGGTTCTGGAACAGCTACTTTCCAGATGTTAAGTACAGTTTAATCTGCATCTCCTCTACTAGTGAAAAACAGGGTTTGGGGGCAATGACTAAAGCAAATTACCTGTTGTTCTGAATTTTTCTTAGTAAATTTGAGATGTACACTGGAGGCAGGAGTGGCTAGTCTTATATGGGTAAATGAAAGGCAACTGGAAAGTTATTTTAAAAACACAGAACTTAATATAAATGCTTGATTAAATTATCTCCCAAACTTTGGGTGTTCTCTTTCACTTCTTTTTTGAAAGAATGATTCCATGTAAAGGCTCGTGGTACTCTACAACCATAAGCAATATATTAACATGTGGGACATTATTTTTTCATGAGAGACATAGGAAAAATCTGATATAATATCAGTTTAGGTTTGGGGAAATCTCAGGATCAAAGGTCTTAAGATAGTCCTGGGATTACTGAGTGATTCCCACACCTGGACAGGCATCAGAATCCCAAAGAACAGCTTATACTCAGCTGGGTGTTAGAACCACTAATCAATCAACCCCCAGAGACAAGACAATCTGGTGAGTATCCCTGGGCCTGTTAAATCCATGCTTCTCCCTCCCCCAGAAAAGCTTAAAAATAAATCCTAAAGAAGGGTAGTTTTTAAAATAGCTACCCTCTCCTGGCCACCTGGGGGGCTTATGTGGGTTGGAGAATTGCAAAACTTACACAGTTGCTGATACTCCAATAAGCAGCTCTAACTGTTCAAGAGGAAAAGTAGCCAGCAACATGATTTCAAGGACTACATTTTGAGAACTGCAAAAATTTGTCAAACTCCTCATGCCTGTGATTTTTTCCAAACTTAGTGCACCCAATCCAATTTCACAAATCTTCATTTAACATTTACTATGTACAAGGCATTGGTGCCTTACTCATTGGATTCAGATCAAAACATGACAGCTCAGCCTCAAGCAAACAAATAGACCTAGATAAACACACACACCGCAGCAAATGTAATACAAATGAACCTGCGGCAAATCATTAGAAAGGACCTGTGAGGTCAGCAGTGATTACCATGGCAACAATAGCCAATGGCATTCTGTCATTTCCAGCTCCTAGTGCAATGATTTGAGATCTGAGCTAGCTTTTGAAGGAGGCCTAGATAGACATGCTGTTTTCCATTGGGAAGTTGTGCTTTTGTCTCTGGCAGAAAGGAATGCATTCTTTATTAAAGGTTGTTCACTATCCCGATACTAAACAGAGAGCAAAGGTTCAGAACTCTTACTCACTAATTTACTGGGTGTTGATAATCATCAGAAACTATTTATCTCTAGCCTATTAAAAACCACTGGTCACTCAAATGGAATGGTTTCCCAGTACATTAGATCAAGTTTCACCCTCACTTGTTCCATTTGGGACCAACACTCATTTGATGCTGTCATCTAGTCTTACAGTAAACTATCAGCCTGTGAAAAGGTCTGAACATAACTAATTCCCAGCATATCCAGCCAAAATGACTATTATTTGAATTAAATGCAAATAAATCAAAATACAAATATATTTTCCTTTGAATGCATTAGTATCTATAGTTGAAACTAAGAGTGTTAAGCAAAATATGTTTTGGGTCATGCTGAACAAAAGTCAGTTTACAATTTGACTGAATTTGATAATATGGTATTCATCCTGAGGGGAGAGTGTCTTAGAATTAGAAGGCATCTTACAGATAACTTAGTGCATCTTTGTAATAGCCAAGATACCAAACAAACAAACAAAAAAAAAAAAAAAAAAAAACAAAGTACATGGAGAATGACCCCATTTCATTTATTTGTGTAAATAAGTGTATGTACCAAAAAGAAAACTACCTAGCAATAAATTTAATGAAAGAAGTGGAAGACCTATATTATGAAAACTGTAAGACATTGATGAAAGAAATTGAAGATGACAGAAAAAAATGGAAACATCTAGCATGTTTATGGATTGGAAGAATATCATTAAAATGTCCATAGTACCCAAAGCAATCTACAGATTCAGTGCAATCCCATTAAAATACCAATAGCATTTTTCAAAGAAATAGAATAATCCTAAAATTTGTATGTGGTTCCTTACAAATACCTTGAACAGCCAAAGCAACCTTAAGAAGAACAAAGCTGGAGGTATCACAATCTCAGACTTGAAAATATACTACAAAGCTATACTAATCAAAACATCATGGTACTAGACCAAAAACAGACACATAAGTCAAAGGAAGCTGGTGAAAAGCCAGGTCAGTTAATTGATATGATCAAGTAGAGAGATAATCCAAGATGGTGGAGGAGTAGGAGACCTCAGTTTTGTCTGGTCCCAGGAATTCAGCTAGATTGCTATCAAATCATTCTGAACACCTGCAAACTCAACCGGAAATCTAAGAAAAGAACAACTGCAACTCTACGAATAGAAAAGCAACCACTTTCTGCAAGTTAGGAGGTATGGAGAAGTGAATCCAAGGCAATATATGGGAAGACAGACCATGGGGGGGGTAGGGGGCTGTGTGGCAGCCTCTGCAAGCCAGCTACCAGAAAGTGATATAGCAGTACAGCACAAAATCAGAACGTTTAGAAGTCTGCTCCCATGAGGGATATCCCTGCCTGAAAGATGCTCAGGTGACAAAGTGGGGTGGAATCCTAGTTGGGACAGTCTGGTCTTAGGATGCCCAGGGTTGCAGGAAGACCAGGAGTGCCAGAGTGCAACAGAGTTCCCAGGCATTGGAGCAGGGAAGCCAGCTGCAATCAGCAAGCCCAGGAGTGGGGTTTCAGCTTGGTGTTGCCATACACTGTGAACCATACCACAGTTGTGTGTCTGAGCAGGCACCCAGCAAGCAGCAGGGACCCAGCAAGCAGCAGAACTGCAGAGAAACCACCCTGCCCAGCTTGCCCCGAGGAGGGGTGAAGGTATCTGCCTCAGGAAGATGCAGGGTTTGGAGACTCCAAATAGGCTTGTGTGCTGAGAGAGAAACACTTGGTCACAGGCTGGGTGAGCACACAATGCTTATGGAGACCAGGGAAACAGGAGTGATTGACTGATTTTCTCTGAGGGTGTACTGAGGAGTAGGGTCCTGAGGAGTGGGGCCCTGAGCTTTTGCTCTGGATGTGGAGATTGGAAAACTGCTACTTTCATTCTCATCCCCTAAAGTGGCATGGAAAGCCTTCAGGGAACAAAAATCACACAGAGCAATATGGAGCAGCTTACTTAGCCTAGAGAGGTATAAACTACCAAAACTGAAACAGGAAGAAATAGAAAATCTGAACAAACCCATAACCAGCAAGGAAATTGAAGTAGTAATCAAAAATCTCCCAACGAACAGGAGTCCAGGGCTGGATGCCTTCCCAGGGGAATTCTACCAAACATTTAAAGAAGAACTAATACCCATTCTTCTGAAGCTGTTTCAAAAAATAGAAAGGAAGGAAAACTTCCAAACCTGTTCTATGAGGCCAGCATTACCTTGATACCAAAACCAAAGATCCCACCTAAAAGGAGAATTACAGATCAACTTCCCTGATTAACATGAATGCAAAAATTCTCACCAAAATACCGGCCGATAGGATCCAACGGTACATTGAAAGGATTATTCACCACAACCAAGTGGGATTTAGTCCTGGGTTAAAGAGTGGTTCAACAACCACAAATCAATGTGATACACTACATAAATAAAAGAAAGGACAAGAACCATATAATCCTCTCAATTGATGCTGAGAAAGCAAAGTACAGCATCCTTTCTTGATTAAAACTCTTCACAGCGTAGGGATAGATGGAACACACCTCAATATCATAAAAGACATATACAAAAATCCCACAGTGAATATCATTCTTAATGGGGAAAAACTGAGAGCTTTTCCCCTAAGGGCAGGAACACAGCAGGGATCTCCACTATCACCACTGCTGTTCAACAGAGTACTAGAAGTCCTAGCCTCAGCAATCAGACAATAAAAAGAAATAAAATGCCTCTGAATCGGCAAAGAAGTCAAACTCTCACTCTCCACAGATTACGTGATACTTTATGAGGAAAACCCAAGAGAGTCCACTCCAAAATTGCTAGAACTCATACAGAAATTCACTAAAGTGGCAGGATATAAAATCAGTGCACAGAAATCAGTTGCATTTCTATACACCAACAATGAGATCCAAGAAAGAGAAACTGTAACAAGTCAATCCCATTTACAATTGCACCAAAAACCATAGGATACCTAGGAATCAACCTAACCAAAGAGGCAAAGGATCTGTACTCAGAAAACTATAGAACACTCATGAAAGAAATTGAGGAAGACACAAAAAAATGGAAAAACATTCCATGCTCATGGATTGGAAGAACAAATACTGTGAAAATGTCTATGCTACCTAGAGCAATATACACGTTCAATGCAATCTCTATCAAAATACCATCCACTTTTTTCACAGAGCTGGAACAAACAATCCTAAAGTTTGTATGGAACCAGAAAAGACCCGGAAGAGCCAACAGAATGTCAAAAAAGGAAACCAAAGCTGGCAATTCTGGATTTCAAACTACTACAAAACTGTAATCATCAAGACGGTATGATACTAGCACAAAAGCAGACAGACAGATCAATGCAACAGAACAGAGACCCCAGAAATGCATCCACAACTCTATGGTCAACTAATCTTCAACAAAGCAGGAAAGAAAATCCAATGGAAAAAAGAGTCTCTTCAACAAATGGTGTTGGGAAAATTGGATAGCCATGTGCAGAAGAATGAAACTGGACTATTTCCTTACAGCACACACAAAAATAGACTCAAGACGGATGAAGGACCTAACTGTGAGACAGGAATCCATTAAAATCCTAGAGAAGAACACAGGCAACAACCTCGTCGACCTCAGCCACAGCAACTTCTTGCTAGACACGACTCCAAAGGCAAGGGAAACAAAGGCAAAAATGAACTGTTGGGACTTCATCAAGATAAAAAGCCTTTGCACAGCAAAGGAAACAGTCGACAAAACCAGAAGACAACCAACAGAGTGAAAGAAGATATTTGCAAATGACATAACAGATACAGGGCTGGTATCCAAAATGTATAAAGAACTTTTCAAACTCAACACCCAAAAAACAAATAAACCAGTCAGGAAATGGGCATGAACAGACATTTCTCCAAAGAAGACAACCAAATGGCCAACAGACACATGAAAAAATGCTCCACGTCACTCAGCATCAGGGAAATACCAAATAAAACCACAATGAGATAACAGCTCACACCAGTCAGAATGGTTAAAATTAACAAGTCGGGAAACGACAGATGTTGGCGAGGACGTGGAGAAAGGGGAACCATCCTACACTGTTGGTGGGAATGCAAGCTGGTGCATCCACTCTGGAAAATAGTATGGATGTTCCCCAAAAGGTTGAAAATAGAGCTACCCTACGACCCAGCAATTATACTACTACGTATTTATCCCAAAGACATAAACGTAGTGATCTGAAGGGGCACGTGCACCCCAATGTTTATAGCAGCAATGTCCACAGTAGGCAAACTATGGAAAGAGTCCAGATGTCCATCAAGAGATAAATGGATAAAGATGTGGTATGTATACACACAAACACACACACACACACACATGCACACGCACACACAATGGAATACTACTCAGCCAAGAAAAAAAATTAAATCTTGCCAATCGCAATGATGTGGACGGAACTAAAGGGTATTATGCTATGTAAAGTCAATCAGAGAAAGACAATTATCACATGATCTCACTCATATTTGGCTTTAAGAAACAAAACAGAGGATCATAGGGGAAGAAAGGAAAAAATAAAATAAGACAAAATCAAAGAAGGAGACAAACCATAAGAGACTCTTACTGAAAGGGAACAAACTGAAGATTGCTGGAGGGGGGGGGATGGGGTAACTGAGTAATCGACATTAAGGAGGGCACGTGATGTAATGAGCATTGGGTACTATATAAGACTGATGAATC
This sequence comes from Ursus maritimus, assembly GCF_017311325.1. Lineage (NCBI taxonomy): Eukaryota > Metazoa > Chordata > Mammalia > Carnivora > Ursidae > Ursus > Ursus maritimus. The sequence continues at coordinate 28,969,020 of NW_024424453.1, forward strand.
ACTGACATCTATCTCTGAAACTAATAAAAAAAGTTTAAAAAAATAAAATAAGTAATAAAGGAGGGGTGGGGAAGGAAAAATTTAAAAACGAACTAAGGGAGAGTTTACTATTTACTGCTTTATTTTTTAGAAATATTGTCTACTTCTAAATCTATTTTGGGTCAATATGCACAAATTGTATATACATATGTGTAGACACATTCATATATATTTATAAATTATTAAAAGACATAATTAACTTTATTGATAAACAATTTCAGGTACTAGCTAGATTCCATGGGCATCAATTACAATTCTACAAGGATCTAGCACAGATATACTGTCAGAATTAATGGCATCTCAAATTGTTGGAAGAAAAGTATTGATGATCAATAATAAAGCAATCTGATTCTCAGAAGGCCAGATAGTTTAACCGTCTTTCAAAAAATGTCATTTATCTAAGCTGACATTCAAAATGTTCTCATATTTCAAACAGAACTGGTGGAACTATCAAAGTAAGTATATTTATCTTTGTGGATGTGTTTTATGGAGCAAGAAAAATACAGAATAAATGTCAATATTCAAGTCTATCACCTGAATCTTTGGCTACTTGTTGTTAAATATTCAGAAACATCTGATTTGCTTCTACATGGTGGTTCAATAATGTGATATTAATAACTTTCATCCAGATGTTGTGGTATCATTTGATACAGTATTATTGTGGCAAGCTGACTTCTGAGATGGTCCCCAGTGACTCTTGTCTCCTGGGATGTGTATGTGTAATTCTCTCCCACCAACTGTGGGCTGCACTTAGTCATGACATTTTAACCAATATAATATGACAAAGATGATGAGATTTCACTCCTGTGATTAGGTTACAAAGGGTTGTGACTTCTGTTTTTTCTAGCATACTCTCCCTTTGTTTCTGGCTTTGATGAAGCAATTGGCCATGTTGAAGAAGCCCATGTGGCAAGGAATTGTTCATGAGCCACTGGCCAGTGAGGAACTAAGCCTCTCAACCCAAGGACCCTCAAGTAACTGAACTAACCAACAACACATGTGTGAATATGAAAGTAGATTATTCCCCAGAACCTTCAGATGACTGTAGTCTTATGAAAGACTCTGAAGTAAAATTCCTAGCTTAGCTGGGCCTATATTCATGATCCACAAAGACTGGGAGATAATGTTTGTTTTTGTTGTTTTAGTGTGATAAAATATGTGTAATATATGTAAGTGTACAATTGAGTAGCATTATATACATTCACAATGTTGTGCAACCATCACCATCACTTATACTCTAAACTTTTTCATTGTCCTTCAAAAGAGCTTGTACCCATTAAATACAAATATCCCTTTCCCCTGGGGAAAAAAATAATATGATCAAGTAATTCATGACAAAGGAGGCAAGAATATACAATAGGGAAAGGACAATCTTTTCAAGAAATGGTGTTGAAAAAAATGGACAGCTATAAGCAAAATAATGAAACTGGACCACTTTCCTACACCACACACAAAAATAAACTCAAAATGGATTAAAGGTCTAAATGTGAGACCTGAAACTATAAAATTCCTAAAAGAAAACATAGGCAGTAATCTCTTGGACACCAGCCTTAGCAGCATATTTGTGGCTACGTTTCCTCAGGCAAGGGAAATAAAAGCAAAAATAAGCTATTGTGACTATACTAAAATAATAAGCCTTTGCACAGTGAAGGAAACCATCAACAAAACAAAAAGGCAACCTACTGAATGGAGAAGATATTTGCAAATGATATATCCAATAAGGATTTAATATCCAAAATATATAAATAAAGAACTTACACAACTCAATGTCAAATAGCCAAACAATCCAATTACAAAACGGGCAAAGGACCTGAGTAGACATTTTTCCAAAGAAGACATGCAATTGGCCAACAGACACATGAAAAGAACATCAGCATCCCTAATCATCAGGGAAATGCAAATCAAAACCACAATCAGAGATCACCTCACACTAGTCAGAATGGCTAATATTAAAAAGGCAAGAAATAACAAGGGTTGGCAAGGATGTGGAGAAAAGCGAACCTTTATGCACCATTGGTGGAAATGTAAATTGGTGCAATCACTATGAAAAATAGTATGGAGTTTTCTAAAATAACTAAAAATATAAATACTATATGACCCAGTAATTCCACCACTGGGTACTTATCCAAAGAAAACAAAACACTAATTCAGAAAGATATATACACTGTTACGTTTATTGCACTATTATTTACAATAGTCAAGCTATGGGAGCAACTCAAGCGTCCATGAATAAATGAATGGATAAAGATGATGTGGGTGTATACATATAACGGAATATTACTTGGCCATAAAAAAGAATGAAATCTTGCCATTCAGGACAACATAGATGGACCCAGAGGGTACAATGCTAGGTGAAACAAATCAGACAGAGAAAGACAAATACCATATGATTCCACTTACATGTGGAATCAAAAAAATACAAATGAATGAATAGACTCTTAAACACAGACAACTGGTGGTTGCCAGAGGGGAGGGGATTAGGGAGATAGACAAAAAAAAAAAAAAGAGGATTAAGAGGTACAAACTTCTAGTTTTAAAATAAATAAGTTAGAGATGAAAAGTACAACATAGGGAATATAGGCAATAAGATGGTAATAGTGTATGGTGACAGATGATGACTACAATTACTACGGGGAGCACTGAGTAACATATAGAACTGTTGAGTCAATATGTTGTACACCTGAAACTAATAACATTGCACATTATTCACTTAAAATTATAAAATTATAAAATATGTGTATATATGTATACATATACACAGACACATACATGGACACACACATGTATAAAATATTATTAGAATGTCCACTGAAGTTTTAACACCTATCTGCAAACAGTAGGATTATGGATAATTTTATCTTCTTGTTTTGTTCTGACATATTTTCTAATTTTTTTTCTCTTCAGGGGGTTGATGAATCATTACCCTCTGTTTAGGGCACATTATTATCACTGTTCCTATGAGACTATCTGTTCTTTTCTTTATTCATTGTCCCACTTTTAATCTCCATTTCTCCCCTTCATCTTTCATATAATCATCATATAACCATTCTAACAAATTTAACAGGTATCTCTTTTGTATGTGCTCTTACAAAATGATTATCACTTTGTGGGCACGTATTTTAAATTGGGAAAATGGTTCTGTACTGGGTCTTATTTTTCTTACCTTTTTCACGTTGTACTGTGCCCTTAAAATCCATCCATGTTGATAACTGTTCATCTAATCAATTGCCTTTAATAGCTAACTCCTTTACATTCACTCACTAAATTTGAAGCAACCACTTTCCTAGTGAAGGACATCCAGATTACCTCCAAATCCCTCTTATGTGACCATGATAACCTTGCACGAAGATCCTCTTATGTCCTGCTATGGTGTGTTTTATATATATACACATATGTATGTATACATGTCAGTGTATATACAAAACAAAGGTATTTTCATACATCTCCAAGAGTGTAACTGTTGGGTCATGGAGATTTGAGTAGCCATAGTTTGAACAAGTGGTGCCAAATGGCTCTCTAAAAATGGTACCATTGGTCTATGCTCCTATTAGCAATGCATGAATGTCCCCACAGTCCCAGAAACACTTGGCATAATTGAGCTCTCTAAAATGCTATACACATTATTGACTTAATTTGCATTTATCTCCTTACTAATGAATTATCTTTTCCAATGCTTGATGGCGTTTTGAGTTTCCTCTTCTTAAACTGCCTTTTCAAATCCTTTGCCCAAATTTTCTGCAAACAACATGTATTGCCTTAAAAATAATCTCCCACCCCCAGTGAAATCAGTTGAGCAAAACAGACAAGAGAGGCAGAAAGAAAAACCCACACATAAGAACAGATGGCAGTTAATCCATCTTCTGAAAATGGCAGTGACTCTGAAGTCAACAGTGAATTTGAGTATTGCACAGTAACAATAGCAGGGACAGCAACAGCTAATAATGCGATGTGAAAAAAATCTGCTATGGTCCCTGGCTCATAGCTTTTCATTAAATATAACTTCCCTCCCCTATTTTCTTAGATTATCACAATAAATCTGTAAGAAAGGAAAACAGTATGTGTATTACTTTTATGCCCCTTTAATAGATAACAAATCTGCTTGAAGGGATGCCCTGACTTGTCTGATTAAGTGAGAAAGGCATGACCAAGGCAGGTGCTTCTAACTCCTCCCTTCATTTCTACTAGGAGTGTAAGCTTGGAAGCAGACATTCTCAATTTATATCCCAGCTCCTCAACTTGCTAACTGTGTGATATTAGGCACATAAAGCCACCTCTCTGAACCTCAGTCTCCCTACCATCAAATGGACTAATAATGATGGCATTTTCCTCATGGGGTTGTATTGATTCTCTTTAAGTTCTCTTTAAGATTCTCTTTAAGTCATGAAGAATAGTGCCTAGCACCTAGTAAGTGCTCAGTGAAGTGTCAGCTATTGTTATTATCATTCAGCTTATCCTTGGGTGTATGGAGATTGTACTAAATTAATACTACACAGTTTTTCATGAATACCCTCCAATTACGTGGTTTTTATAATTCATTTTGAAAGCTTAAAAGTCACAAATAGCACATGAACACTCTGTATCTTAAATATTGTATTTCATTCTCAACATTTTTCTTAATACATTTTCCCAGTTTGGTTTAAAAAAATATATGTCTACGTGTGTGTTTACCCATACACAATACATATATATGAACATATATACACACATAGATACACACACACATACATGTACACATATGTATGTGTGTGTGTATGTGTGTGTGTGTATATACCTATCTTGAGGTTTTAGACATTTTTTCCTAAAATTTTCTTGGTTGCTTTTTCCCAGGTCTTTGCATCTCCAGTAATATAGCTGAGAATTTCACTGACTGGATACAACTGTTGAAAAATGGGTCTCCATATAAAGTAGGCTAGCACTTTTGTCTTCCTTATACCAATATTCTTATTCATATTTCTATCCATGGAAGTAAGAAAGGATGTCAACTAAAGAAATAAAATAACTAGGAGTAACCATGCCTCTATACAAGCATCCTTCCCTCATTTTTATCAGCTTTAAAAAATAAAATGGAAGTGGCAGAGGAATCAAATCAAGTAGGTGTGACAAATGCTAGGGTTACAGGGAGGAACAGCAACAAAATGGGGCCTGTCTGGAATCTTAAGTGGTCAGACCGTCCTGAACTACAAAAATCAATGCATGGTGTGAACAGCTAGCAACCCTAGTGTTTAAGTCCTAGTTCTGTTATAACTAGCCAGGATCTCCTGGCTAGTCATGCTGCTTCTGTAGGCTTAATTCCTTACTGTAAGATGAAGCATGGGACAAAATGTCCACTCTCCCCACATTTCATTCCAACCCTAAATTCTAGGACCTTATAGTTTATTACTACATCAAGACTTAAAAAATTTCCTACATGTTTCTATGGATACTACCTATCCCAGCAATTATATTAGTGAAGCAATGTTCATCTCTCTGTGTTTCAAACACATGAGAATCCAGCTGCCACATCTAATTAGAAGACTGGGTTTTAACCTGTTGAAAATAACCAAGTGCTCCTTCCAAGGACATCATTTTTTAAAAGATTTATTTTATTTGACAGAGAGAGAGAGAGCAGGAGCAGGGGGAGGGGCAGAGGAAGAGGGAGAGAATCTCAAGCAGACTCCCCACTGAGCAGGGGCTTGATCTCAAGACCCTGAGATCATGGACCTGAGTGAAACCAAGAGTCAGACGCTTAACCAACTGAGCCACCCAGATGCCCAAACTATGCTTTTCTCAGACATGGCACCCCTGCAAATATAGGCTCAAGATGTGGAGCTATTTCTTTCTCCATGTGGATTTTCTTTTTTTTTTTCCCTCCCAAAGTGGGCCTGAAGAGGGTAAAACACCCAGAGAACCCAAGAATTAACCATCACAAATATTCTGTAAGCAGGATTTGCTGAGAAGTATCCAGTATACTCAGCTATATCCTGAAGTCAATAAATGAGACCCTGAGAACTGCCTCAAGATTGGGAACAAATGAATATATATACCTCATCAAAGAAAACAGAGCCACTTCAACAGATAACTTCTAGGAATATCAGTCAAGAAAAATAAACAAGAGAAAATAAACACTCAGTAATCAGTGACTTAGCCCCACATGGCTGTTCAAAGGCAGGGACAGGGTGACATTAGGTAAGAAAATTTCACCTTGAATGTTTGTGTGACTTAAAAAAATTAACATCTGTTTTGTGAGGTTGGGAGTGGGGACTTTACTCATTATTTTATGTTTTTAATACTGTCCAAAATTTTATATGAGATAGAAAATAATTAGAGTCATCACGTGCCGCTTCATGTTACAAATGACCATCAAGTATTTCAAAAATAAGGGAAGGGGTGCTTGCTTCAGCAGCACATATACTAAAAATAAGGGAAGGGGTGAATCTTCTGAGAACTGACCTGTCAAGTCAGTTCTGCTATAATACTTGTTTTGAAAACACAAATTTGTTTCAATTCAAGTGATGTAATAGGGAACAATTTGAGCATAATGAAAATTTTGTGTTTTATACACAATTTCATCCTCAAGAACGACGAGGTAACTGTGGAAAACCACCTGCAGCCGAGCCAAAGTTTATGCACATACATGGACAAACCTAACACCTACTAGCTACCTAGTTTATGTGTTATGAACTACCTGCCCACATCTGCTTTTGCAATATTCAGATTTTAAGTAGCCTTCCATACACAATTTCACAATAACTCGCAAGATGCAACCTTTCCAATGCCCACTTCCAGAACCAGACTTAAAAACAAAAGCAAGTGATTTTATATTTTCCCAGAGTCATTTTGTTCCTGGAGGTACTTACATCTACAGTTTTTTCCTCTTATCACCACTCCTCCTGTGACCCAGATCCTTGTTTCACTATAGCTGTAGCTGTTTTCTTTAAGAAAGAAAACACACACACACACACACACACACACACACACATTGTTATTAATGTTGACAAAGTATATAAACTCTCACGGCAAACATGGTCTCAAAGCCCTCAGGGCTTGTCCTTGTTTTCCAACAAAGTGAATATGTCAATACAGACCTGCCAACTATCTCCCACCAGAACTAAAAGATGCCCTAATGTCTTCCTTTATGGAGAACTACTGGGGAGAATGAGAGGAGGGCAGGGTAGCAAAGGCAGTTAGAACTCCATTTACTGATAGCAGCTCAGGGCATGGCTGAAACCTAATATAAGTCTATGGCTACAAAAGAGACATTTTCTTAGACTTAATGTGAGCTATGGAGGAAAAACCAGATTGTGTGTGCATGACTAATGTGTGTGTGCATGTGTTCACTACACTTGGGAATGTTTATATATATTCTTTGCCCTGTTTTGGGGCAATTTACAAAATGCATATTATATAGTATGATAAAAATACATGCAAAATAATAAAAATGAAGGGAGCATGTACATGTATATGTATCCATACATATATGAATACACACAAACGTGTATAAGTCATAATTCAAACCCTAATTAAACAGAGTCTTAATAATCTTAGCTACATAAAAAATGAGAAAAGAGGGTGATGAAAACCCTCAGTTCAAAATGGAACCCAGGAGAAAGAGAGATTTGCTTGAAGGATAATCAGACACTGAAGCCAGAGTCCTGGGTTCAAATATTAGTTCTGTCATTTATTTCCTAGGCAAGTAATTTAAACCTTTTGAATTTCAATTCCTCATAGATAAAGTATAATACTCCCTACCTAAAAGTATTATTTTCATAAGAGATGATAAATTCTGCCCTGAATCTCTGGAATTATAGTGTGTTCGGAAATTCAGATTGGTTGAGCATCCCAGAGTTCAGACACAGTTTCAGGTGTCTGGAACCCTATGCATCTGGAGGACAGGATATGAGCACACACCCATGATCCCCAGAGCCAAGGGGCAGTGGGTCAGAGCCAAGAAACCTCAGGACTGTAGCCTCTTCTTGAATTACTCCACGTTGGTGAACCCTTAGGACAGTGGTTCTCAAAACATCCGTGGACCAGCAGCATTTGCATCACCTGGGAACTTGTTAGACGTACAAATTTTGGGGACTTAATTCCATTCCTACTTACTGAATCAGAAACTCTAGGGGTAGGGACACAACAACTGGATTTTAACAAACCCTCCAGAAGATTCTCACCTCCGTAAGATGTACACTCAAGTTTAAGAACCACAGCCTTATGAGACAGAGTTTTGCTTCAGTAGCTTTAGGAGCTTGTATTTGTTTCAAATCAGGATTTTGAAAAGGTCTGATTTAGTAGAAGAATCCCAGTATCCCTCGGGCCCTATTCTATAACTTAGCAATGAATTCACATCACTCTCTGGCTATGTGAGAGCAGGATGCTAGTCACCTAGCAATGCTGGCCACTTCCTCAGACCATTAGAGGTATGGCCCAATCCTAATTGAATCAGAAATAACACAAACATGCCGATCAAATGGTACCGGAAGATTTGTGGACAGAAAGCAATGGAGGATGTAATCCTCTTAGAAAGAAAGGACTGTAGAAAAAGAACCTACTGCAGAGAGTAAATAGAGTCCACAGTGGAAAGACTGCTATGGAAATACTTGCTTTCACAAGCCCAAAACCAACTTTCTTTTTTTTGTTTTTAAACATTTTCTTATTTAAATTCCAGTTAGTTAACATGCAGTGTAATGTTAATTTCAGGTGTACAATATAGTTGTTCAACACTTCCACACATCACCTGATGCTCATCACAAGTGCCTTCCTTAATTCCCATCCCTCCACCCACCTACCTTCTTCTTTATAGTTTCTTCTCTATAGTTAAGAGTCTGTTTCTTGATTTGCTTCTCCCTCTTTTCTTCCTGACTACTTATTTCTACTTGTCATCCTGCCTGCTCAATGTGTGAAGCTGTGGTTCCCTGCTCAGACAGGGCCAACTGCTACACCTGGGACTACCTTCCATTTCTTCCCTCTCCACACTCAAATCAACCCCAGAATCACCAGAGTTTGATTTTATGAAGCTTTAAAAACATCTAGGCCCCTTGATTTTGTTCCTTTTTCATTTCTCTGCTTCCTCATCTGATTGCATTTTCACCAAACCTCTAAGGGATGGCGGGGGGTGGGGTGGAGAGTAAAAAGAAAACAATCAGGTTTGATGAAAAAGAGTTGCATTTAGAGTGGAAGCTAAAATATAGGATTTGTGACTGATTAGTGGATTTCAGTTATCCTGTAGAGTTCTATAAGGGTTCCTGTCTCCACTTACCTATCCCTAAAATCTATAATAGCTACAAACTGCAACTCCCAAGCATTCTATGATATACTCATGTTGCACCAAAACTAAGATCAGTCCGATTTGTAGGCAGGAGCCTGCACCTCGTGCAAGGTGTTAAGAAGATGCTACAAATCATAATACTTATTTTTTTTTACTTTAATTTTTTTTATTATGTTAGTCACCATACAGTACATCCCTAGTTTCTGATGTAAAGTTCGATGATTCATTAGTTGCGTATAACACCCAGTGCACCATGAAATACGTGCCCTCCTTACTACCCATCACCAGTCTATCCCATTCCCCCACCCCTCTCCTCTCTGAGGCCCTCAGTTTATTTCTCAGAGTCCATAGTCTCTCATGTTTCATTCGCCCTTCTGATTACCCCCCCTTCTTTATCTCTTTCTTCCCCTATCGATCTTCCTAGTTCTTATGTTCCATAGATGAGAGAAATCAAATGATAATTGTCTTTCTCTGCTTGACTTATTTCACTTAGCATTATCTCCTCCAGTGCCGTCCATGTTGTAGCAAATGTTGAGAACTCGTTCTGATAGCTGAGTAATATTCCATTGTATATATGAACCACAACTTCTTAATCCAGTCATCTGTTGAAGGGCATCTCAGTTCCTTCCACGCTTTGGCTATTGTGGACAATGCTGCTATGAACATTGGGGTGCATATGGCCCTTCTCTTCACTACGTCTGTATCTTTGGGGTAAATACCCAGTAGTGCAATGGCTGGGTCATAGGGTACCTCAATTTTTAACTTTTTAAGGGACCTCCACACTGTTTTCCAGAGTGGCTGTACCAACTTGCATTCCCACCAACAATGTAGGAGGGATCCCCTTTCTCCACATCCTCTCCAGCAATTGTTGTTTCTTGCCTTGTCAATTTTTGCCATTCTAACTGGTGTAAGGTGGTATCTTAGTGTGATTTTGATTTGAATTTCCCTGATGGATAATGATTTTGAACATTTTTTGATGTGTCTGTTAGCCATTTGTATGCCATCATTGGAAAAGTGTCTGTTCTTATCTTCTGCCCATTTTATGATTTGTTTATTTGTTTCTCACGTATTGAGTTTGAGAAGTTCTTTGTAGATCTTGGATACCAGTCTTTTATCTGTAGCATCATTTGCAAATATATTTTTCCATTCCATGGGCTCCCTCGTAGTTTTTTTGACTGTTTCCTTGGCTGTGCAGAAGCTTTTGATCTTGATGAAGTACCACAAGTTCATTTTTTCTTTTGTTTCTCTTGCCTTTGGAGATGTGTCATGAAAAAGGTTGCTTTGGCTGATGTCGTAGAGGTGGCAGCCTATGTTCTCCTCTAGGATTTTGATGGATTCCTGTCTCACATTGAGGCCTTTCATCCATTTGGAATTTATTTTTGTGTATGGTGTGAGAGAATGGTCGAGTTTCCATGCTGTCTTGGTGATCACAGCTTTGTAGTACAGCTTGAAATCCGGCAAAGTGATGCTCCCACCTTTGTTTTTCCTTTTCAACAATTCCTTGGCTATTTAGGGCCTTTTCTGGTTCCACACAAATTTAAGGACTGTTTGTTCCAGTTCTTTGAAAAATGTCATTGGTATTTTGATCGGGATAGCATTGAAAGTGTAGATTGCTCTGAGTAGCATAGACATTTTAACTATGTTAATTCTTCCGATCCATGAGCATGGAATATTTTTCCATCTTTTTGTGTCTTCCTCAATGTCTTTCAAGAGTGATTTATAGTCTCTAGAATATAGATCCTTTACATCTCTGGTTAATTCCAAGGTAACATATGGTTTTTGGTGCTATTGTAAATGGAATGGATTCCCTAATTTCTCTTTCTTCAGTTTCATTATTTGTGTATAGAAATGCAATTGATTTCTGAGCATTGATTTTGTATCCCGCCACATTACTGAATTGCTCTACAACTTCTAATAGTTTGGGAGTGGATTCTTTTGGGTTTTCCATAGAGTATCATGTCATCTGGGAAGAGAGACAGTTTGACTTCTTCCTTGCCGATTTGGATACCTTTGATCCCTTTTTGTTGTCTGATTGCTGTTGCAAGGACTTCGTACTATGTTGAATAATTGTGGCAAGAGTGGGCATCCTTGTGTTCCTGATCTTAAGGGAAAGGCTTCCAGCTTTTCCCCATTGAGAATAATATTTGCTGTAGGCTTTTCATAGATGGCTTTTATGAGATTGAGAAATGTACCTTCTATTCCTACACTCTGAAGGGTTTTAATCAGGAAAGGATGCTGTATTTTGTCAAATGCTTTTTCGGCATCGATTGAGAGGATCATATGGTTCTTGAGTCTTTTCTTGTTGATATGATGTATCACGCTGATTGATTTGCGAATATTGAACCACGCTTGCATCCCAGGTATGAATCCCACTTGATCGTGATGGATAATCCTTTTAATGTACTGTTGGATTCTATTAGCAAGTATCTTGTTGAGGATTTTGGCGTCCATATTCATTAGGGAAATCGGTCTGTAATTCTCCTTTTTGAGGGGGTCTTTGCCTGGTTTGGGGATCAAGGTAATATTGGCCTCATAGAATGAGTTTGGTAGCTTTCCTTCTGTTTCTATTTTTTGAAATAGCTTTAGGAGAATAGGTATTATTTCTTCTTTGAATGTTTGGTAGAATTCCCCAGGAAAACCGTCCGGGCCTGGAGTTTTGTTATTTGGAAGGTTGTTTATCACTGACTCAATTTCTTCATAATTAATTGGCCTGTTTAAGAAATCAATTTCTTCCTGTTTCAATCTTGGTAGTTTATAGGTTTCCAGGAAGGATTCCATCTCTTCCAGATTGCTTAGTTTATTGGCATATAGCTGTTGATAAAAATTTCTAATAATCCTTCCAATTTCAATGGTGTTCGTCGTGACCTCTCCTTTTTCATTCATAATTTTAATAATCTGGGTCCTTTCTCTTTTCTTTTGGATAAGTCTTGCCAGTGGTCTGTCAATTTTATTGATTCTCTCAAAGAACCAGCTTCTAGTCCTGTTGATCTGCTCTACTGTACTTCTGGTTTCTGCTTGATTGATTTCAGCTCTAATTTTGGTCAACTGCTTCCTCGTGCGTGGATTAGGCCTGTCCCTCTGTTGCTGTTCCAGCTTCTTGAGGTGAGAATATAAAAACTGCATTTTAGATTTTTCTATTCTTTTGAGTGAGGCTTGGATGGCTATGTATTTCCCCCTTAGGACTGCCTTTGCAGTATCCCATAGGTTTTGGACTGTTGTATTTTCATTCTCATTGGTCTCCATAAATTGTTTAATTTGATTTTTGATTTCCTGGTTTATCGAGTCATTCCTGAGCAGGATGGTTCTTAGTCTCCAAGTGTTTGAGTTTCTTCCAAATTTTTCCTTGTGGTTGAGTTCCAATTTCAGAGCGTTGTGGTCTGAGAATATGCAGGGGATCATTTCAATCTTTTGGTATCGGTTGAGACCTGTTTTGTGTCCCAGAACATGGTCTATTCTTGAGAATGTTCCATGGGCATTAGAATAGAATGAGTATTCTTTGGTTCTGGGGTGTAGTGTTCTATATATATCTATGAGGTCCAACTCGTCGAGTATGGCATTCAAAGCCTTTGATTCTTTGCTTAGTTTTTGCCCGGGTGTTCTGTCTATTTCTGAGAGTGGAGTGTTGAGGTCCCCTACTATTAATGTATTTTTATTTATATGTCTCTTTATTCTGGTTAAGAGTTGGCTTGTGTATCTTGCTGCTCCCCTGTTGGGGGCATATATATTTATAATTGTCATATCCACTTGTTGAATACTTCCCTTAAGAATAATATAGTGCCCTTCTGCATCTCTAACTATAGTCTGTAGTTTAAAATCCAATTTATCTGATATGAGAATTGCTACCCCAGCTTTCTTTTGAGGTCCATTTGCGTGAAAGATGGTACTCCATCCCCTTATTCTCAGTCTGAATGCATCTTTGGGTTCGAAATGAGTCTCTTGTAGACAGCAAATGGATGGGTCATTTCTTTTTATCCAATCTGCAACCCTGTGGCGTTTTATGGGATGGTTCAAACCATTTACATTAAGACTGATTACTGAGAGATATGATTTTAATAATGCCATGTTGCCAGTAAAGTCTTTGTTTGTATTGGCTGTGACTTTCTGTTCTGTATCACTCTTGGGGCCTTTTTACTTTTATAGAACCCCCCTTAATATCTCCTGTAGGGCTGGTTTCGTGGTTACAAAATTGGTTAGTGACTGGCGATTCTGGAATGTCTTTATTTCTCCATCAATTCTGAATGACAGCCTTGCTGGATAAAGGATCCTTGGCTGCATGTTTTTCTCTGAAAGAGCTTTAAAAATGCCCCTCCAACCCTTTCTCTCATTCCAGGTCTGTGTAGACAGGTCTGACGTTATTCTGATGCCTTTGCCTTGGTACGTGAGAAATTTCTTTGCCCTGGCTGCTTTCAATACTGTATCCTTGGATCTAATATTTGCCAAATGCACTATGACGTGACGTGGCGTAGGTTTGTCATGGTTGAGCTTGGGAGGGGTCCTCTCTGCCTCTTGGACACGGACGTTTGTTTCCCTTGCTAGATTAGGGAAGTTTTCAGCTACAATTTGTTCAAATATCTCTTCTAGACCTCTGTTTTTCTCCACCCCCTCGGGGATGCCGATGATTCTGACATTGGATCGTTTCATTGAGTCAGTAATCTCCCGTAACCTACATTCGTGGGCGTGGATTTTTTTAAGACCGCTTCTATTTTCATTTTTTCCTCTATTAACCCATCCTCCAATTCACTAACCCGTTCCTCTGCTTCTGCGACCCTGGCCGTCAGTTCTTCTGCCTCATTCACCCTGGCCGTCAGAGCATCTTGTTTAGCTGCATTTGGCTCATAGATTTTTTAATTTCTGCCAGATTCACTCTCATTTCCGCCCTTAGAGATTCTATATTCTCATTAACATTTTCGTTAATACTTTTTTCAAGTCTACACATCATCTTGACCATTGTTACTCTGAATTCCATTTCTGATAATTTGGTTACATCCATATCCATTATTTCTGTGGCAGAGGCCACAGACTCACTGTCTTTTCTTTGCTGGGGGGGGCTTCTCCTTCTTGTCATTCTGATGAAGAGAGGTTGCGGGGTTTCCAGAGCCCAAATTATTGACTGGGTCCCAGGCCGTGCCCCTTGTTTTATAGGGATCTTAGGGATGTGGGCTTCTTCTTTAAAGATTTTATTTATTTATTTATGTGGCAGCCAACCAGCGAGAGAGGGAACAGAAGCAGGGGAGTGGGAGAGGAAGAAGCAGCCTCCCAGCGGAGGAGCCTGATGAGGGACTCCTTTCCGGAACGCCGGGATCACACCCTGAGCCGAAGACAGATGCTCAATGACAACGCCACCCAGGCACCCCGGGATGTGGGCTTCTTGATTTTTCAGCCTGCCTTCTGTGTTCTGGGGGAGGGGCCTGCCGCGCCGATACTCAGGCAACCCTGTTTGGGTAGAGTCTCCGTGTCCCCTGCGAGGGGGGATGGGGATGGGCACTCCCTGAGCCGGTATTTCCAGGCTTTTGTTCTCTGGCGGCTTTCCCTGGCGGTTTGCTGTGCCTCTTCTGAGAGTCAGAGCAGCAGTGGCCGAATCTCAGCCTCTGTCTCAGAACAGAGAGATCGCAGACCGTTCTCCACTGATGTTCTGGCCACTTTAACTCTGTTACTGTTGGTGCTGCTCAACCCTGCAGCGTCCCGGGATGTGCGCCCCACACCCGGCGTCCCAGCCCTCACTTCCTGGGCCGGTGTGTCTCTGTCCTTTGTGTTTCTAATACCGCCAGCCGCCCCTGCGTGCTCCAAAGCTCCGGCCCTCAGTCTGGTTGTGCACGCTCCCCGGCTCACGGTCTCCGTCTTCTCTCGCGCGGGTGCCGGTCCATGAGTTCGCCTGCTCCTCCGTATAGGTGGCTACCGCTTCCCGGCGCCCGAGCACAGCAGCTCCCTCCCCCTTCCGTTTATCTTCTGATATCTGTGCACGGTTTCATGGCTCTCCACTTCATACCTCAATACTCAGCACTGGAGATGTTCATTTGTAGAGATCCAGATGTATCTTCCTGCGTCTCAGGCTGATTCCGTGGATGTTCAGGCTGGTCTGGTACCTATCCAGCTTGACTCAGGGGACCGGCTGAGAAACAGGTCCTCTACTCCTCCACCATCTTAACTCCTATCCATCATAATACTTGATTTAAAATGAAATTACTAACAGCACCTGATGTGATGAGCACTGGGTATTATATGCAACTAATCAATCACTGAACACTATATCAAAAACTTTAAAAGTTACTAACAGAATAAAAACACGCTGAACAATATCTATGGCACAGACTTGGTTAATCATTATTTATGCACACAATGGCAGGCAGCTAATTTTTCCCACAACTTTTTTGAATTTTAGAAATTAAATAATTCTTACAATTACAGAGGAATACTCATGTTACACAGAAAACTAAGCAAATGGATATATACTGTGTCTAATAACTGCATAAAGTTTCCAAGAACTTTTTTTTTTTTTTTTTACAAAATTCTCTTATTCCCTTCAGAAAACGAGTCAACTTATCACTCTAAACTCTCCCCAGAGATACATGGTACCTCAATTTTGATGGAGATATTCCCTAAAAGAAATAACAAGTCATGGAATGTTGTAATCAAAATGAACATTGGGAATCATCCAATTCAACCCTCCCTCATTTTACTGGCAAGGAAATGGAGACCTGGGGGATTCAATATCTGCCCAAGATTACATGGCTAGTCATCTCCAGATTCTCCAGTCCAATGTTCTTTCCACCATAGCATTTTGCCTCCGAGCTTCAGGCAAAGCAAACCAGGGATGACATCTCCGGGGTCTCCTGTATGACCAAGTGCACCCATGATATAGAAAGGTCACCTTCAGAGACAAAGTCTGCATAGGAGATATATCAGCCCTTACAATGTTCAAGCAAAATCCAAAGATGTGGGGCCATTTTATACCACTTTCTTTAAACCTGGATTTCACTCTACTTTAAAAAAAGGCATTCACTCTACCCACATCACTCTCCCCAGTACATTGTAGCTTACAGGTTATGGCTGTTCACTGACAGGGTTTAGGTAGTAGACTTTCAATCCCTAAAGGTCTCAAAAACATAGGATGCATCACCTGCTTCATTCTAGGTATCCTGGCATATCAGAAGCAATCACTCTTTTCCAGTTGCTATGAGTTGATGTCTAGGTTTTGCTGGCAGTTAAATCTCTTTCATCATTTGACTACACAAGAAGGCCAGGGAATAGAGGGTCCATATGAGAGTTTTCCTACTATACACTTTTCCCTATGGCTGTGCAGCATATGCATCCATACCACGTATACCTCCTCCTGGTGGTAACCCACAGATGTGCCTCTAGCACTCTTAGGACAACTCGTTTTGTCTTTCAAGGACTTATGCTCACCTTGTAAGAAAGCTGGAAGTAGAGGGGTGCCTGGGTGGTGCAGTCTGTTAAGTGTCCGACTCTTGGTTTCAGCTCAGGGTGTCCCTCATGGTTGTGGGCTCAAGCCTGCGTTGAGCTCCATGCTCAATGTGGAGTCTGCTTGAGATTCTCTCTCCCTCTCCCTTTGCCCCTCCCACTCATGCTCCCTCCCTCCCTCACTCTCTCTCTTTTTGAAATAAATATATTTAAAAAAAAATGGAAGTAGGAAGCTCTCCAATAATTAGAAAAATAAAAATAAAATTCCTAGGATTGCAAAAAGAGTCAGATATAGGTTTTAAGATTTTCAGACTCAAAAAAAAAATTTTTAAAAAAGATGAGACAGAAGTATTTGGAGGGCATTTAATCTCTTAGTGACTGCTTTCCAGGCTCAAATGGCATGGAATTCAGTTAATCTGTAAATACTCCATATGGAAGACTCTCTCCAATAGTCTATTTTTCCAAGTGCTTTGCTATTCAAAACCTTTCAGTGTCTCCATGCCTATAGAATAAAAAACAAGGTTCTTAGACTGCAGGGCACGTTTTTGTTTGTTTGTTTGTTACAATCTGTTCAACACTATTTAAATAAGATTAATTACTCACTCTCTTAAAATCCATGCTGTATTAGTTACCTATTACTGTGAAACAAGTTAGCCTAAAACTTAGTGGCTTAAAACAGCAATGAACATCTCACACAGTTTCTGTGGATAAGGAATCTGAGAGCAGCTTAACTGGATGATTCTAGCTCAGGGTCCCCCATGTGGTTGCAGTCATGATGTTGTCCAGGGGTGCAGTCAGCTGAGGCTTGGCTGGGACTGGATGACGTGCTGCCAAGATGGCCTTCACATAGTCTTGCCACACAGACCTCCCCAAAGAGATGCCTGTCTCAGGACATAGCAGCTATTTCCCCTCACAATGAGAGATTTCAGGAAAGCCAGCTGCAAGCTACAATGTCTGTTTTAACCTAGCTTCACAATCAAACATCATCATTTCTGCAGTATCCTATTGTTTACATAGGCCAGCCCCAACCAGTTTGGGAGAGGACTACACAAAGGTATCAATACCAGTACTTGGGCATCATGGAAGACTACTGAAGGCTGACTACTATACATACTATAATAGCCCACCTCACTGCCTTAGCATAATGCAGTTTTCTCCACATGATTTGCCTCCTTCTTTCTGTTCATCTTAATGTGGTTTAGTAAATAAGCGGACGATCTAGAATTGGTCAAACTCGTTCAATTTCAGTCAAAGATCAGAATCTGATTTTGAGCAAATTTCTCTGGCCTTAGCTCCCATATCTGTAACACAAATACTACAATCCCTGTTGCAAAAAGTAACTGTGAGTACTAAATGAAATCCAGTATAGAAAAGTACTCTGTAGACTGCAAATATGTAAAATTATTTCTCAACAACCACCCTTTTCCAAGGCCTGATGTACACCATTATTTTTTAAAAGTTTCACCTCTCAGTTGAAGTTCCAGCCTCCTCCTCTGGGTTCCGACAACAATATGCATATTCCTACAACAGTCTTCTCACATTGTGTATTTACTGTATTTATTTAAATGAAATTCACCCATACTGGGTTTTAAATTCCTCAAAGTCAGAATGTCCCATGACACTGTGTACAGAATAGTTAGTAAATGTTTGATTAACTGAACTGCCATAACTTTAGAAGGTCCTTTACCCTTCAACCACCATCCAAAGAGAAAAGGAGGGCTTTCTGTACACACTGTCCATGGGGTACACAAGATATAACAGAGAAAGGTTGATTTTGGTTCTAGATGTCCAGGGCATCTTGAGGCATCCAATTAGGCACTTTTAACATATTTTTATATCAAAAGCTGGGATCCTAGGATAAGCGATGGCTTTTGAAGAATGCATGTCTAGCCAGCTTATCTCTCCACTTGCACAGGAAAAGTCAAGGGAGGTTTGGGGTAAGAGCGTTACAGGCCAAATTCTAAAGATGTACCCTACCCCAGTTTTCTGTTGCTTGGCTATTCAATCCACCACTAAATCTAAGCACTGTTGTAAAGAGACTTTGCAGATGGAATTAAAGTTACTCATCAGCTGACCCTAAGCAGGGAGATTATCTGGGTGGGCCCAATGGATCACTTGAGCCCTGAAAAGCAAAGGTGTCAGAGAAATGCATGGAAAAAGGAAGGCGGGAAAGATGACACAGAAGGGAAGTTGAGAGAGATTCAAAATTTGAGGACTCAAACCATCATTGCTGGCTTTGAAGATTAAGGAAGGGAGTCACAAGCTAAGGAATGTGGGTGGCCTCTAGAAACTGAGAACAACTTCCAGTTGACAGTCAACAAGGAAATGGGGATCTCAATCCTACAAACAAAGTCAAGAAACTATTATGTCAACAACCTGGTAAACTTGAAGTAGACCTTGATTTCAGCCTTGTGAAACTTGAGCCTGACAAGTCAGCCAAGTCAATCTGGACTTGGTTTTGAGCTCCTAAATGTCTAGTGATTTGTTACAGCAGGAATAGAAAAATAATATGCAGACTAAATGTTAAATGCTGTTCTGGGTTTCTGAAAAGGAAATAGAGGACCTCTCTACCCATTTGCACTCTGAGCTAAGCACACGTGGATGGAGGATGAATCAGTGGAAACCCCAGGTAAATTCAGCAGCTCTGACAGCAGCTCAGCACCTGGCAGGATCCTGAGAGACAGAAGAGCCATAGCAGCAGAAGGTGAGCATGGAAATGTATGGGGGCTCTTACAAGTTCTGAGCTCTCTAGCAGGATGCCAGAGAACACCAAAAATTTCCCCCAAAGTACTAGATATGAAGCAGGTAGACCAGGCTCCAAGAAACCAAAGGTAGCTGTAAAATCTGGAGCCCAGGAGACAGAAAGGGAATGAAAATTTTCAGTTGTGGACTCAGCAGAGCCAAAGACCACTGGGAACTCTATATTTGAACTGAAGTACCACCCATATCAGAACACCTAGTCCCCAGAACCTCACTTTAAGGGATATGAAAAATAAGATACAAGGAAAGATTATTTACTCAAACTAGAGATTGAGGGGAAAAGTCCAGAATTCCCTGAATTTATCAGAAACTGGCAAGATTTCTTTTTCTGCCAATGGAGAAAATGGAGGCTCCTGTGAAAAAAAATTCAGTTATAGACTGTGACTGTCAATTATAACTGCCAGATATATATAACATTTATTGAGCAGTTATTATCTTCCAGGAACTATACTTTCCATATATCTCATAATTTAATATCAACAATAACCCTCTAAGTCTGGCATTGTGATTAGCTCCATTTTATAGGTTAAAAAAAAAATCAAGGCTAAGAGATGTTAAGAATATAGTCCAGAATGTTACAGCTAGTAAATGGTAGATTCCAGATTCAAATATCTACCCACCTAGAGTTACCTCTTTGGATTCTGTGCAGTGAGTGCGCAGGAAGGATGATACTATTTATAAAAGCATTTTTATGAATCCTTCTGTGATTATACTATTTACAGGATCACTTTTATGAATTCTTTAGTATCACAATAATAATAGTAAATGAGAACATAAACTGAAGGCACACTGCATGCCAAGCAGCTTTAAGTATTTTTTATGGATCATCTAGAAGTTATAACTTTCTCTGTTTTATAGATGAAAGAAGTAAGGACCTGACTTGTTCAAGGGCAGAGTAAGAGGCAGGGCCAAGGTATGAACCCAAGCACTTGGATTCTAATGTTCATGTTCTTACCCATGGAGCTGCACAACCTCCCTACCCTGGAACTACCCTTAGGATTTAGAAGTTAAAAAGAAATGTTGCACTGGTTATTTAAGCCCAGAATAGAGATTCTGACAACAGCACGGAGGGGTGTTTATAAAAGAATGTTACACTCAATGTTATACTCAATGACTATGCTCATTAAGGTTTAGCTGTCCCTGAAGTGATCTAACCTTTCTTAACTCACTCTCATTTCTATGATTTTTAAGATATGCCACCAATTCAATAACTGCTATTCAGAAAACACATTTAAGTTCTATTCAAATTTTAGAAATAATAAATGTGTCTTAATATGAGGATGTGTGGTATTTATATTTATAGCTTGTATCACTTGCTGGAAAAAAAAATTCAAGCTCATTTATCCAATACTTTCTAAAAGCCAAGGCTGTGTTAGATGCTAGGGAATTAGAGATAAGTGACATGACGCCTGGTCTCATTGGGCTTATAGCCTAATATAGGGACACTTTAACCAAGGGAATTACAACAGTCATTTTAACAAGGAAAATCAAATGGTACTAAGTGAGCAAACAGAAGGAACAAGTAGCTGGAAGGGGAAGGGCTACGAAAAAAAACTTTTGGGAAGAAGCCATGATACCAGAGGTCAATTTGCAAGGATCTGAGAGCAACTAGCAGGCCAAAGATGTAGAAGGGAGAGACCATGACTTATTTAAGGGATTGCAAACACAGTGAAAACTGTTAGTGAAAAACTCCTTTTACTAACTTCCCCTGAACCAACTGCTGAATTAAATACTCTCAATTCCCTCTGAAAGACATGTTCAGTGACACTTGCCAAGCCAAATATTCCCGGCCTAGTGGCTTCTCTCCAGTAGGCCAGGCACTTAATACTTCCCCCAGTTAAGAGATACGTTGCCAAGAGCCGCTCATGTTTCTTTCCAACCTATGTATGGCAGTTGTGCTTGGTTTAACAATCGTAATTTAATTAAATATTATATAAGCCACTGAAATATGAATATGTACCAAAAGAGTTATTTTTTTCCACGAAAACTAGGTTGAATCTTTTGGAAAAACTAAAAAAGAGCAGCCACCAAAACAAAATATGTGTGTGTGTGTGTGTGTGTGTGTGTATATACATATATATATATATATATATATGTGTATGTATGTATATAATGATAGCCGTAAAAGAAAACCATAACGACCTAGAAAATTCTGCTTTTGTATTCACTCTATATGAAAAAAACCCAAACTGGAATTCGTAAGTAACATACTATGGGTATGGTTACACAAGAAGGACCTTGACAAGTGGAAACACATTCAAAGCAAAGGCCTTGGCCCTGCATCAAGACATAAGCTATCAAATGTCCAGTTATATGTTTTAAGTTAAAATAAAAATTTTAAGATGTATCATTTTTTGTCCCATTTTAACCAGTATTTTTGATTAAAAAATCATGCCTCAGATCAAAAGTCTTTTACCATAATTAAAGAGGACTAAAGCCAAGACTTTAAGTGGGCAAGTATCTACAGATGAGGCTGGAGAGGCTGGGACTGCAAATCCAATGAGCTCTGCATACACAGTACAGTAGGTGGGTTCATGTGAAGACTATAAAGGAGCCATCAAATTGATGTGATAAGATTCCTATTTGAGAGATCATGTTGAAAACATGAAGAATGCTGTGGAGAAAGTCAAGACTAGAGGTTGTGGAAGTAAACCAGTAAAGAAATAAGGTGTTATCTAAGGCTATGATAGTGAGGGGAAAGTAATTTGCAGTCAATGCCTAAAGTAAACAGTACTTGATAAGCTGGTAAGACAGTGGTAGAGTAGTATGACAATGAGAATTCTCAGTTTACTCTTCTGTAGGACAATCTGGTAGTATATTTAAAAAATCCTTAAAACTATAGGTATCTTTGACCAAGCTATTCCATTTTTAGGCATTGTCCATAACAAAAGAATTACAAAATTTCACATAAATTTTTACATACATGGCTGGATGAATGGATAAAGAAGAGGTGGCATGTACATGCATGTAGACACACACACACACACACACACACACACACACACACACACACACAGAGGAATATTACTCAGCTGTAAAAAAAAAGGATGAGATCTTGCCATTTGTGACAACATAGATAGACCTAGAGGATACTATAAGTGAAATACGTTAGGCTGAGAAAGACAAATACCATATGATTTCACTTTTATGTGGAATCTAAAAAGTAAAACAAATGAATAAACAAAAAGCAGAATCAGACCTATAAATACAGAGAACATACTGATAGTTGCCAGAGGGCAGGGTGGATGGGAGGATGGGATAAATGGATGGAAGGGAGTGCGAGACACAGGCTTCCAGTAATGGAATGAATAAATCACAGAATTAAAAAGGTACAGCACACTAAATATAGTCAATGATATTGTAATAGCGTTCTATGGAGACAGGTGGTAGCTACATTTGTAGTGAGCATGGCATGATGTATCACTATGTTGTACACCTGAAACTAACATTGTGTGTCAACTATACACATAAAAAATTACACGCAAGGCTCTTTTCATTGCCCCATTATGTATAAGAGCAAAAATTGGAAGACAACGTGGAATGTCCAAAAATAGGGCACAGATAAATTATGGTTCATCTAAATAATGGATACTTAATTTATGTGCATGTGACAATGAGGAAATATTCTTAATTTATGGGGTGCCTGGGTGGCTCAGTCATTCGGGCATCTGACCCTTGGTCTCAGCTCAGGTCTTGATCTCAGGGTTATAAGTTCAAGCCCCCACTTAAAAAAAAATAATGGTTCATCTAAAAAATGGATAATGTCACACTCTGCATGTGACAATGAGGAAATGTTCTTAATTTAGGTAATAAAAACTATATGGTCTTAATTTTGAAAATCAGAAGTTATACATACAACTAGGTATAGATATCTAGATACAGATATAAAAACATAAAACAAAGTTTGAAAGGCTATTCACAGTGATCGTGGTTATGATTAATAACAATGATCTCTATTATGTGGGGTTATAGTTTTGTTTTTTGTTTTTTCACTATGCTCAACTGAATTTTCTAGATTTTAACATGTTATGTCTGTAATCAGAAAAGTTTTAGAAGAAAATTACTTTCAAGTTTCAGATTGGATGGAATGGACAGTAGAATCTACATCCTAGTGCTGAAAGTTTTAAAGAGTACTCTTTCGAAGGTACTGAAAAAAATCCCAACTCTTCACCATTTTATTGTTTTAGATCACATATTCCATTGTTAAGTATCAATCCAGGCTAAAGAATTCTCATTTTTTCAATTCATCCTCACAAAGCAGCCCTCCTCTGTGCTGGATTTACTTGGCCTTTCTCAGATTAAATCAAATTGACACCAGAAGGCTGAGGTAAGAAACCTAAAACAAATATTTCTACATTTGGTATTCTACTCTAGTTCTTCATAAAGTCACGGATGAGCTCATTGCAGCATCCATATGTAGTAATGGATATGAGGAGGTTTATCTCTCTTTACTAATGGATCTAGTCCTAAAAAGGAACAGTAAACCACATTTCTGTCTCTCTGGATAACTACTAAATGATGCCAAACTACAAGTGAATTCTACATAGAAGTCTAACATTCAGATAGTAGTAAAACAATAGAATAGATAATAGTAAATATAATAGATAACAAAATATAATAGATTTTAAAGCAACCTCCTCAGTGCCACCATGCACATATGATTACTGGACAGAAAGGCAAAGTAATAAAAACTGGAGATAAAGTGTATTTCCATTTTATAATAAAAATATGGTAAGTTTATAAGGCAGTTTATAATTTACAAAGTAGCTTCCCATAAGTTAGTTCATTTTCTTTCATGGTGAAGATATTACCATGCCATTTTATAGATGAAAAGCCAGACTTTATTAAAGTATTCAGGAATTTCTAATTTTATCCTTTCAAATTCAATCAGTGTTATTTTTCTAATTCCTTCACAAATGATAGGTTCATGGGTCAGAGGTTACAAATGTGCAGCAAGTCTGCAACTGAAAATCAATTCATGGAAAATCAAAGGCTTGGTAAAAGTGCCCAGACTGGGTTATTATCAACAACTCCTTTGTGACTGTGCTTACAGCATAGAACTACAATAAAAACATTCTGGAATTACCACAGGAAGAACATTAAGATGTTAAGAAATAGTTACGTTTTCACCATCAGAAGCAGCCTAAACCTCCATAGATGAGGGAACCCCCCATTAGACTATCAGCCAATTTTTCAGTACAAACTTTGCAGACTTGATGGAAGCAGCATGATATATTCAAAGGGCTAAGAGGGAAAAAAAAAAAAAAAAAAAAAAAAAAAAAAACAAAAACCAAAAATCTTCCAACCAAGAATACTGTATTCAGCAAAGTTATTCAGAACTGAAGAAGAGATAAAGAGTTTGGCAACCAAGCGAAAGCTAAAGTTCATCACTACTAAACTAGCCTTAGGGGAAAAAAATGCATTCACACTCACTCAGTCACATAAACTGAGGTGACTGTTATAATTTGAGTTTTTTTATTTTTTTTTTATTTTTATTTTTTTAAAGATTTTATTTATTTATTTGACAGAGATAGAGACAGCCAGCGAGAGAGGGAACACAAGCAGGGGGAGTGGGAGAGGAAGAAGCAGGCTCATAGCAGAGGAGCCTGACATGGGGCTCGATCCCACAACGCTGGGATCACGCCCTGAGCCGAAGGCAGACACCTAACCACTGTGCCACCCAGGCGCCCCATAATTTGAGTTTTTTTAAAAAAAACTTTAATTCACATTTGAATAAATCTACATATAATTGAGTACCTAAATGAGATTTTCAAATAAATGAGTAAAAACATAGGTACATGATTAGTTATACTACATGGCAAGTTTCATCATGAAAAGTTATCTGCTTATTCTCACATATTCAGAAACTACTCATTGAGAGCCTCCTCTGTGCCCCACCCTGCTCTAAACTCAGAAAACAGAATGAAACAAGACACTGTCCCTGCTCTTTTTTTTTATTTAAGATTTTATTTATTTCAGAGAGAGAGAGAGCCGAGCAGGGCAGGGAGGGAGCAGAGCGAGAGAGAGGAGTGGGCTCTCCGCTGAGCAGGGAGCCTGACTTCAGGGCTCAATCCCAGGACCCTGGGATCATGACCTGAGCTGAAGGCAGATACTTAACCGACTGAGCCACCCAGGTGCCCCTGTCCCTGTTCTTAGTAGACTTTCCCCTAACAGGGTACACAGACAATAAAATAAACAAGCAAATAATTTTAAAAGGTGATAGTGCTAGAATCAAATTTATAAATACAGACAGCAAACTGGTGTTTGTCAGAGGGAAGGGGGGATAAAGGGAACCCTGGTACACCACTGGTGGGATTGTAAATTGGTATACCCACTGCGGAAAACAGTATGGAAGGTCCTCAAAAAAATAAAAATAAAACTACAGTATGATCCAGCAATCCCACTTCAAATCCCAAAAGAAATGAAAACACTATGTCAAAGATGTATCAGCACCCCAATGTTCATAGCAGTATTATTTACAATAGCCAAGACACAGAAACAACCTAAGTGTCCATCAAGAGATGAATGGATAAAGAAAACGTGGTATATATATTATTCAGCCATAAAAAAGAACATTCTACCTTTGCAAAAACATGGTCAGACCTTGAGGGCATTATGCTAAGTGAAATAAGTCAAAGAAAAACAAATACTGTGTGACCTCACTTATAGGTGGAATCTAAAAAACAGACAAAAAAACCCCAAACTCATGGAAAAAGAGGTAAGATTTGTGGTTATCAGGGGCAGGGGGTGGGAGTGGGTGGATGGTTGGATGAAGATGATCAAAAAGTACAAATTTCCAGTTATAAGATAAGTAAGGACTAAGGATGTAATGTACAACATGATGACTATTGTTAACACTTCTGTATGATATGTAGGAAAGTTACTAGGAGAGCGGATAGTAAGAGTTCTTACCACAAGGGGAAAAATGTTTTACTTTTCTTTTGTATCTGTAAGAGATGATGGGTGTGTTAATTAAACTTATGTGGTAATCATTAAAAAAAAAATGTCAAAGGGACATCATTAAGCTGAAGAGAAAGAGTCTTAATTATAACAAGAACACATATGAAAGAATAAATCTCACTGCAAAAGTAAATAAATAGTAAAGGTAGTGGATTAATTATAAGCTAGTATGAAGGTTGAAAGACAGAAGTGCTTAAATTAACTATATTTACAATAACTAAAGGATACACAAGATAAAAAGATGTAAAATGTGACATCAAAAACATAAAACATAGGAGGGGGGGTAAAGGGGAGGCAAAACATGGGAGGGGGGTTGAGTTTTAGAATGAGATCAACCTTAAGTTATCATCAACTTAAAAAAGACTGTTACAGATACGTTATATATAAGCCTCATAGTGACCACAAAGAAAAAACAAAGATAAAGAGAAAGGAATATAAGCATACCACTAAAGAAAATCATCAAACCACAAAGAAAGAGAGCAAGAGAAGAAAGATAGAGAGAGGAACTATAAGAACAGCTAAAAAAAACTGGGGTGCCTGGGTGGCTCAGTCGTTAAGCGTCTGGCTTCGGCTCAGGGCCTGGTCCTAGGGTCCTGGGATTGAGCCCCGCATCGGGCTCCCTGTTCTGCTGGGAGCCTGCTTCTTCCTATCCCACTCCCCCTGCTTGTGTTCCCTCTCTCGCTGGCTGTCTGTCAAATAAATAAATAAAATCTTAAAAAAAAAAAAAAGAATAGCTAAAAAACAATTAGCAAAATGGCAATAAGCACACAAACCTATCAATAATTACTTTAAATGTAAATGAACTAAATTTTCCAATCAAAAGACAGAGTGGCTGAAGGGATAAAAACAAAACAAAACAAAACACAAAGACCCTACACGTTGCCTACAAAGGACACACTTTAGATATGAGAAGACATACAATCTGAAAGTGAAGGGATGGAAAAAGATAGTCCATGCAAATGGAAATGAAAGAAAGCTGGAGTAGCTACACTTACATCAGACAAAATGGACTTTAAAACAAAGACTGTAAGGTGCCTGGGTGGCTCAGTTGGTTAAGTATCTGCCTTTGGCTCAGGTCATGATCTCGGGGTCCTGGGATCGAGCCCCACGCTGGGCTCCCCACTCAGTGGGAGTCTGCTTCTCCCTCTGCCTCTCCCCGCCGACTCCACTCATGCTCATGCTCTCTCAAATAAAATAAAAAATCTTAAAAAAAAAACAAAAACAGACTGTAATAAGAGACAAAGAAAGGTGTTATGTAATGATAAAAGGGTCAATCCAGCAAGGGGATATAACATTTGTAAATTTTTATACACCCAATATAGGAGCACCTAAATATATAAAGGAAATATTAGCAGAATTAAAGGGAGAAATAGCCAACAATAGGGGATTTTAATACCCCACTTATATCAATGAGTAGATCATTTAGACAGAATATCAATAAGGAAACACTGACCTTAAACATGTTAGACCAGATGGACTTAAGAGATATTTACAGAACACTTCATCCCAAATCAAGAGAATATACATTCTTCTCAAGTGCACATGGAACATTTACCAAGACTGATCATGTGTCAGTCCACAAAACAAGCCTTAATGAATTTAAGAGGATCAAAATCATATCAAGCATCTTTTCTAGCCACAACGATATGAAACCAGAAATTACATGAAGAAAACTAGAAAATTCACAAATATGTGGATATTAAGCAATATGATAATGAACCAATGGGTCAAAGAAGAAATCAAAAGAGAAATTAAAAAAATGCTTTGAGACAAACAAAAATGGAAATGCAACATACCAAAATTTATGGCACGCAGCAAAAGTAGTTCTAAGAGGAAAGTTCATGGTGATAAATGCTTTCTTCAAAAATGAGGTAGTCTCAAGTAAACAATCTAACTCAAGAAACTAGAAAAAAAATGAAGCCCAAAGTTAGAAGAAAGGAAATGAAGATTAGAGCAGAAATAAATGAAATAGAGACTACAAAGACAAGAGAGAAGATAATTGAAACTAAGCCAGTTCTTTGAAAAGATAAACAAAACTGACAAACTGTTAGCTAGACCCACAAAGAAAAAAAAGAGGCCTCAAATAAAAATCAGAAATGAAAAAGGAAATGTTACAACTGATATCACAGAAATAGAAAGGATCATAAGAAACTACTATGAACAATTACATGCCAACAAGCTGAATAATCTAGAAGAAATAGATAAATTCCTGGCAACATACAATCTACCAAGACTGAATCATGGTAAAATAGAAAATCTGAACAGATGATTGCTAGCAAGGAGACTCTATCAGTAGTCAAAAACCTCCAAACAAACAAAAGTCCAGGACTGCACAGCTTAACTGGTGAATTCTACCTAACACTCAAGGAATTAATACCAATTGCTCTCAAGCTCTTCCAAAAAACAGAAGGATAACTCTTCTAAACACATTTTACAAGGCTAGCACTACCCTGATACCTAAACCAGGCAAAAGGGTCACAAAAAAAGAATTACAGACCAATATCCCTGATAAACACAGATGCAAAAATCTCTGCATTGTTATAATGTCCATACTACTCAAAGCAATATACAGGTTCAATGCAATTCCTATCAAAATTCCAATGGTATTTGTCACAGAAATGGAACAAACAAGGCTACAATTTGTATGGAACCACAAAAGACCCTGAATAGCCAAAGCAATCCTGAGAAAGCTGGAGCCATCACACTTTCTGACTTCAAACTATATTACAAAGCTATCGTATGATTAAAACAATAGGGTTTCAGAAAAAAAAACAACAAAAGGAAAAAAACAGACACATAGATCAAGAGAACAGAATAGAAAGCCCAGAAATAAACCCATGCACGTATGGTTAATTAATTCATGACAAAGGAGCCAAGAACATACAATGTGGAAAGAACAGTCTCTTCAGTAAATGGTTTTGGAAAAATTAGACAGCCACATGCAAAAGAACAAAACGGGGTCACTCTTAAACCATACACAAAAATTAACTCAAAACAGATTAAAGACTTTAACAAAAGGCCTGAAACTATAAAACTTCTAAAAGAAAACATAGGCACTAAGGTCCTTGACGTCAGTCTTGGTGATGATTTTTTGAACCAAAAGCCAAAGCAACAAAAGCAAAAATAAACAAGTGGGACTACATCAAATTAAAAATCTTCTGCACAACAAAGGAAATCATCAACAAAATGAAAAGGCAACCCGTGTTGGAGAAACTAACTGCAAATCATATATCTGACTAAGAGTTAATATCAAAAATATATGAAGAACTCCTACAACTCAACAACAAAAAACCAAATAATCCAATTTAAAGATGGGCAAAAAATCAGAGTGGACATTTTTCTAAGATGTCTAGATAGCCACAGGTACATGAAAAGATGCTATCATCTTTTTTAAAGATTTTATTTATTTATTTGACAGAGAGAGAGGGAGAGAGCAAGCACAAGCAGCGGCAGGCAGGGGAGAAGCAGGCTTCCCGCAAAGCAAGGAGCCCAATATGGGTTTCGATCCCAGGACCCTGGGATCATGACCTGAGCTGAAGGCAGACACTTAACCGACTGAGCCACCCAGGTGCCCTGACGCTCACCATCATTAATCATCAGGGAAATGAAAATCAAAACACAATAAGATATCACCTACCATCTGTCAAAATGGCTACCATCAAAGACAAGAAGGGGTGCCTGGCTGGCTTAGTTGGTGGAGCATGCAACTCTTGATCTCAGGGTTGTGAGTTTGAGTTCCATGTTGGGTGTAGAGATTTCTTAAATACATACATACATACATACATACATCTAAAAAAAAAAAAGACAAGAAATGACAAATGTTGGAAAAAATGTGGAGAAAAGGGAACCCTTGTGAACTGTTAGTGGGAATGTAAATTCGTGCAACCACTATGGAAAACAGTATGGAGGTACCTCAAAAAATTAAAAATAAAACTACCATATGATCCAGCAATTCTGCATCTGAGTATTTACCCAAATGAAAACACTATATGTACTCCCATGTTCACTGTAGCCTTATTTACAAGAGCCAAGATATGGAAAGAACCTATGACCACTGATGGATGGATGAATAAAGAAACTGTGGTATATGTGTGATGGAATATTATGCAACCATAAAAAGAAAAAAATTTGTCACTTGTGACAACATAGATGGACCTCACAGGCATTATGCTAAGTGAAATAAAAAGATAAATACATACGGTCAGGGTGCCTGAGTGGCTCAGTCGTTAAGCATCTGCCTTTGGCTCAGGTCATGATCCCAGCATTCTGGGATCGAGCCCCGCATAGGGCTCCCTGCTCAGTGGGAAGCCTGCTTCTCCCTCTCCCATTCCCCCTGCTTGGGTTCCCTCTCTCGCTGCCTCTCTCTGTCAAATAAATAAAATCTTTTTTAAAAAAATACCATATGGTCTCTCTTACGTGTGGAATCAAAAAAAAAAAAAAAACAAAAACCAAGCAAACAAACAAAAAAAAACAAGCTCATAAATGCAGAGAACAGGTTGGTGGATGCAGGAGCCAAGGGGTGGGGGATGGAAGAAACGGGTGCATTGGTTGGGTTTTTTTTAGTTTAAATAAATTGAATAAAAAATTTTTAAATAAATTAGATTTTTTAAAAATGATGTTTTCACCATCAAAACTCTAAACCATGAGAAATCTACTTTTACCTTTTGCCCACTCCTTAAATCTCAAGTATACCTGGAACAGATTAATCACCACAAAATATTACGGATTTTCTTTGAATAAAAGATGTTTAAATTGACTCTTGAAATCCAACCATCATGAACACAGCACTATTAACTTTGAGTGATGGGTTTCTAAACACACTGCATTCTGGAGACAAATCAAAGGCTGTATCTTGCTCCCACAATGACCCATGGTCATGGCTTCTACATAATTTCAACAACATTGTTTGCAATGGCCAATTTAACCAAGCTTTAGGTTTTGTTTTGTTTTGTTTTAAATATCCCTCCCACCCCAGGGTATACATGTTCCTAACATGCTGGGGGTGGGGGGTGGCTGAGAGTAGAAAAGGAGGAAAATACCTGCAGTACAAACACTGACAACCACCACCTCTCCCACTGAGACACCTAGACGTTTCTTTCCTCTTGGGGCCAACTACTCAACGTTAAGTTGAATTTTCCCCCTGGTTTTTTGGATGTTGTATTTGCAAACCTCCATTCTCATCACTAGTCATTCATTGTCAGTTCACTCACGGTACTCTGCTGGGCACTATAACAAATTATTTAGATATACTTGGTCTTCTGGAATCTGAGAAATATAATCCACAGAAAACTTATGGAGACTGAATTAAATAAGGGAACAGTCACAAAATAATCAGGCCTTCAGGGTTTGCATTGTTCTTACTATCTATCATCTGTTTTGGCATACATCATAGGAAAGGCACAGTGTATGGTGGTGGTTGAGGCAGAGCTATCAGAATTGTGTGTTTGGATGAGGTGAGGCTGTTCAGATTTAATCCAAAAAAATAAAGACTGTGCTGTTCATTAGAGGTCCTAAGAGTCTCCCTCATCTCCCAGTTGCAATGAAAGAGACTACTCACTGCACCCTCAAGAGTGAATTTAAGTGAGCACTGCTTCATGAGCTCCAGGAAGATACTGTGGAAGAGATTAAGAACACCAGATCTCCATTCTCTGGGATAATCTCAGTCTTCCTTCTTCAGTGTAGCTTATAGATTCATGGCCAAGATGGCAAAAATAAAAACACTGCAGATGAATGGAAGAAATGTTTGCAAGAGAACACAACACCAGCTGGATGTTAGATTTGCAACAATTATTAAGTGTTCTATGGAGAATCTGTTTTACAAAACAAATTAAAAGTTAATACAAGTAAATCAAACCAGCTTTCTACAGAGGCTGAGAGGCACCCACATGGTAGATGGAACCTCCTGTCTGTCCTTGACCACATGCATCACACATCCCATAAACCTCTTCTAGTCCATTATCTGAAATGTATACCATTAAAGAATCACACCTTTGAATCTGCTATAAAACACAAATTCCTTTCTGGGCAGCAACATATCAGCTATTAATAACTTCTTCATTAATCAGACATTAAGAAGCTAGTTTATCTGGAAAGGACCTAGGGGAATGATGGGAAAAGCAGAATTGTTCATCTATCAATATTTATTGAGAGTCTACTACTGAACACCATAGTACCAGTGGGGATACAGTGATGAATTAATTCACTCATTCAACTCACTAACTCCCTGCCTCAGTCATTCATTCACTCATTCAACAGATGTACCAGGAATTGGGATATAAATTCTGCCCTCAGAGGGACTATAATCCAGTAAAAGAAATATTATTTATGTCTACAAAGCAAGAATAAATACCATTTACTTAAAGAAGAAAGAAGGAAGGAAGGAAAGGAAGAAAGAAAGAAAGAAGTGCTATGGAAGCTAGTAGATTGGAGAGATTAGTATTAGATGAAGGAATCAAATATGGCTTCACAAAGAAGGCATTTAACCTGAATGCTGAAGAATGGTTAGCATATGAATATGCTAAGTGGGCAAGATAGCTGTGGATATGTCATAAAACCGCTAACCTACTGCTGAAAGGGGCCTGCCAGCAGGAGGCAGCAGAATTCTACTAAGTGCCAGATGCTAAGGCGAATGGAANTAGGGAAAGTGAATGAATGATGAGGTGTACAGAAAGGAAGGAGTAAATTCCAGGGCAAATAGTATGTCTTGCCTTACCAATGTGCCTGGGGCCAGGCCTACATTTATTTATGTCTCAGGACTTCTACTTCTCAAAGTATAATTTTGTAGATATTGGAGTTTCTCTAGCCAAAACCCTCATTTTACAGAAAACGGAGGAGCCTGACAAATTATCCAAGGCCAAAGAGCAAGGAAGTGGATGATCTGAAACTATAACCAAGTTGCCCTGAAATGAATGTAATGCTCTTTTTATTTGTACCAAGGCTTATCAACCTGGTTAGAAGCATCTTTCTTTCATGTGTGTATGTGTACACACTAGAGTGGAGGGACAAAGAGAATGACTAACTCTAAGGTCTCAGGAAGGACATGGGTTATAAGGGTTAAGAAACACAGACTTGCACATTTGTACATCCTGAGAGAAGTTTCCTTTGGAAATAGGATTGAACTAGAAACTTAAGCTACAATATTTGCCATCCATGCAATAGCTGGTCTACGAACCAGCTTCTAAGACCTTCTTAGCTACCAGGGTACCTGCTTCCCATATCAATTCCCCTGTTATCATTATTGTCATAAATGAAAATGACAGGTTTACAAATGACCAAGGATTGACTTCTCAGCAGGATAAAATGGATTCAGCAGAAAAGAAGTCACAGCCATCCACCAACTGAGTTTTCAACGAATTGAAAGCATCTCTATTTATAGCCAGATTTTCAATTCAGAAAGATACCCTGTCTTAACAGTAAATATGAATTGTCGGGAGAGATATAAAAATGTTTTAAAGCAAGTTGCACTGGGCCTTCTTATTTATCTGTTCTGGGAAACTTCTGCCTCCATCAGAATTAAGTTTCCTCCACCCTGTAGTCTTATTAATTTCCCATAATTCCAGACCACTCAGAGAAATGGTATTTTTTTTTTTTAAGATTTTATTTATTTATTTGACAGAGAGAGACAGCCAGCGAGAGAGGGAACACAAGCAGGGGGAGTGGGAGAGGAAGAAGCAGGCTCCCAGCAGAGCAGGGAGCCCGATGCGGGGCTGGATCCCAGGACCCTGGGATCATGACCTGAGCCACCCAGGTGCCCCCACTCAGAGCAATGTTAAGCAGGTATGATGTTAACAAGTCACAGAATTAAGGAATGTTGGCAAGTATCTAAGACCTCTGATCTGTTTTTAAATAAGATGCAACTAGCCCAGAGAAATAAAGTGACTTGGCCAAGATCATACACACAATAAAGATGGAGAACCAGTCCCAGAAGCAGATCTGCCTCCACACTTTTCTTGCCCAACTAGGGCATGAGAAACAAGCTTTCTTGCAGGGTGCAGTAAGGTCAAGGTTCAGGCTTTAATCAGGGACGGTCCCAGCTTCCTACCCAAGTGGGACTTCATTCTAACCTTTCCAATCTTTATCTACAAACATATTAAAAGATGATGTTTTTCCTCCCAAGCCATGGATATGACAGAATAACTTTTCCAGTTATGTCTAAATGAACTTTTTAAGATACTTACACAGCTTTGTGCCCTTTTCTTTTATGTAATTTCCCTTTTAAATATCTGATCATTTTATGAGTGAATGTATTATAAATACAGCTTCAATGACTACTCTAGAATTAGAAACTATGGACATGTTCTACAATAGAGAATGGTAAAGAGTATGACTGCTTGATAAAAATATTGCTAATATTATCTTGATAATTAATATTATCAAGACTATACTGTGAATTAGGAAAGCTTTTGAAGATTTACTGTTAAGTGAAAAAAAAAAACCCAAGTTATAATATTGAATATAATCTGATTATACTTTGTAAAACCATGTCTTTTTTAAAAAGTTAAAAATTAAAATAATGACCACTGTGTTAGTTTAGAATTATGAGCAAATGCTATTTTAAAAACTTCTAAACAGTGAACTATTTAATATATTGATACGGTTTTTTTTTTTTAAGATTTTATTTATTTATTTGACAGAGATAGAGACAGCCAGTGAGAGAGGGAACACAAGCAGGGGGAGTGGGAGAGGAAGAAGCAGGCTCCCAGCAGAGGAGCCTGATGTGGGGCTCAATCCCAGAACTCCGGGATCACGCCCTGAGCCGAAGGCAGACGCTTAACAACTGAGCCACCCAGGCGCCCCTATTGATACATTTTAAATTATACAACTAAAGAAAATTATAAATTTAAAATTTGACAGAAGAAAAACTTTTATATATCACTTAGGTAAGAGGCCAGAGGATACTATCAGCCACAGTTCCTAGGCCTTGGAGTTCAAGAAGTAATGGAGAGCTTTCATAGCACTCTAGGTATGCCAACTAATCAATAAGGAAGAATGTTCTATAAATTTGACTGTTTCATGGCTGATTAACTTTTTTTTTTTTAAAGATTTTATTTATTCGACAGAGATAGAGACAGCCAGAGAGAGAGGGAACACAAGCAGGGGGAGTGGGAGTGGAAGAAGTAGGCTCATAGCAGAGGAGCCTGATGTGGGGTTCGATCCCATAACGCGGGGATCACGCCCTGAGCCAAAGGCAGACGCCTAACCGCTGTGCCACCCAGGTGCCCCTTTGGCTGATTAACTTTCAGTCTGGATCTGAAAGGAAGTTGATTTGTATCACTTAATTTTTTATATATTTTATATATTTATAAATTTAAGGATGAAATGATGGACTATATCCTCCTGGTTATCCTTCCCTACCATTTAACAGTTTCAGAAAAGAGTACTTGAGTTTAATATCAGAGGAAAAAGATGCAAGCTTCCTCCCAAGACACGCTTTGCATTTTAAAACTCTAAGTACTGCTAACCTCACCATGGTTTATAGACTCGGTATTTTATTAGAGGCAGAATAACTGAAACTTAGCAAGAAAGGTACCAAAAAATGAGTTTTCAGAGACACTCAAAACAAGCATCATACATTCATGTTCTTATGCCACCACATTATTTTTTATTAAGTTTATTATTTTGATTCCAGTATAGTTAACTTAGTGTTATATTACCTTCAGGCGTACAATATAGTGATTCAACAATTCTATACATTTCTCAGTGCTCATCACGATAAGTGTACTCCTTAATCCCCATCACCTATTTAAACCCATCGCCCCAGCGCCCTCCCCTCTGGTAACCAACAGTTTGTTCTGTTTCTTGGTTTGCCTCTCCCTCTTTTCCCTTTGTCTGTTTGTTTTGTTTCTTAAATTCCACATGAGTGAAATCACATGGTATTGGTCTTTCTCTGACCTATTTCATTTAGCCTTATACTCTCTAGCTCCATCCATGTCATTGCAAATGGCAAGACTTCATTCTTTTTATGGCTGAATAATATTCCATTATACACACACACACACACACACACACACACACACACATATGCATATACACACCATTTATTCACACACACACATATATATATATACACATACATACATATATACACACACATATGTAAATATACACACACACCCTATCTTCTTTATCCATTTATCCATTCATCTATCAATGGACACTGGCTGCTTATATAGTTTGGCTATTGTAAATAATGCTGCAATAAACATTGGGGTGCATGTATCCCTTTTAATTAGTGCTTTTGTATTTTGGGGGTAAATACCCAGTACTGTGATTGCTGGATCGTAAGGCAGTTCTATTTTCAACTTTTTGAGGAATATCCATACTGTTTTTCACAGTGGCTGCACCAGTTTGCATTCCCACCAACAGTGTAAGAGGGTTCCTTTTTCTCCACATCCTAAACACCTGCTATTTCTTGTGTTGTTGATTTTAGCCATCCTGACATGTGTGAGTCAATACCTCATTGTGGTTTCAATTTGCATTTCCCTCATGAATGATAACTGAGCATCTTTTCAATGTGTCTGTTTGCCACCTGGATGTCTTCTGCCTTTTTTTAAAAACAAATTTTTAAGTAATCTCTACACCCAACATGGGGCTCGAACTCATGACCCCAAGATCAAGAGTCACATGCTCCTCTGAGCCAGCCAGGTGCCCCAGTCTGCCTATTTTTTAATTGGATTATTTGGTTTTTGGATCTTGAGCTCTAAAACTTCTTTATATATTTTGGATACTAACCCTTTATCAAATATGTCACTTGCAAATATCTTTTCCCATTCCATAGCCTGCCTTTCAGTTTTATTGTTTCCTTTGCTGTGCAGAAGCTTTTTATTTTGATGCAGTCACAGTTTATTTTTGCTTTTGTTTCCCATACCTCTAGAGACATACCTAGAAAAATACTGCTGTAGCCAAAGTCAGAGAAATTACTGCCTGTGCTCTCTTCTAGGATTTTTATGGTTTCAGGTCCCACATTTAGAACTTTAATCCAGTTTGAGGTTATGTGTGTATGTGTATGGTATAATAAAGTGGTCCAGTTTCATTCCGTTGCACGTAGCTAACCTGTTTCCCAACAGCATTTGTTGAAGAGACTGTCTTACAATGGGATATTCTTTCCTGCTTTATCAAAGATTAGTTGACCATATAATTGTGGCTTTGTTTCTGGGTTTTCTATTCTGTTCCATTGATGTATGTGTCTATTTTTGGGCCAGTACTGTACTGCTTTACTACAGCTTTATAATTAACTTGAAGTCTGGAATTGTGATGACTCCAGTTTTGCTCTTTTTCAAGACTGGT
Organism: Ursus maritimus; assembly: GCF_017311325.1. Taxonomy (NCBI): domain Eukaryota; kingdom Metazoa; phylum Chordata; class Mammalia; order Carnivora; family Ursidae; genus Ursus; species Ursus maritimus. The sequence continues at coordinate 29,006,728 of NW_024424453.1, forward strand.
TTGGCTATTCAGGGTCTTTCATGGTTCCATACTAATTTTAGAACTGTTTGTTCTAGTTCTATGAAAAATGTTGTTGGTATTTTGATAAAGATTGCATTAAATCTTAGATTACTTTGTGCAGCATAGACATCTTAATATTTGTTCTTCTAACCCATGAGCATGGAATATCTTTCCATTTCTTTGGTCAATGTTTTATAGTTTTTAAGAGTACAGGTCACCTGGGGCGCCTGGGTGGCACAGCGGTTAAGCGTCTGCCTTTGGCTCAGGGCGTGATCCCGGCGTTGTGGGATCGAGCCCCACATCAGGCTCCTTCGCTATGAGCCTGCTTCTTCCTCTCCCACTCCCCCTGCTTGTGTTCCCTCTCTCGCTGGCTGTCTCTATCTCTGTCAAATAAATAAATAAAATCTTTAAAAAAAAAAAAAGAGTACAGGTCACCTCTTTGGTTAGGTTTATTTCTAGATTATCTTACTATTTTTGGCACAATTGTAAATGGGATTGTTTTCTTAATTTCTCTTTCTGCTGCTTCATTATTAGTGTATAGAAATGCAACAGATTTCTGTATATTGATTTTATATCCTATGAGTTTACTGAATTCATTGATCAGTTCTAGTAGTTTTTTGATGGAGTCTTTCAGGTTGTCTATATATAGTATCATGTCATCTGCAAATAGCAAAAGCTTTACTTCTTCCTTACCAGTCTGGATGCCTTTTATTTTTTTGTTGTCTGATGGCTATGGCTAGGACTTCCAGTACTGTGTTGAATAAAAGTGGTGAAAGTAGGACGCCTGGGTGGCTCAGTTGTTTAAGTGTCTGCCTTCAGTTCAGGTCATGATGTCAGGGTCCTGGGATCAAGTCCTGCATCAGGCTCCTTTCTCAGTGGGAAGCCTGCTTCTCTGTCTGCTGATCCCCCTGCTTGTGCTTTCTCCCACACTCACTCACTCTCTCAAATAAATAAAATCTTAAAAAAAAAAAAAAAAAGTGGTGAGAGTGGACATCCTTATCTTGTTCCTAACCTTAGGGGAAAGCTCTCAGTTTTTCCCCATTAAAGATGATGTCTGCTGTGGGTTTTTTATCTAAGGCCTTCATTATGTTATGTTCCCTCTAAGCCTTTTTTTTTTTTTAAGGATTTTATTTATTTGACACAGAGAGAAAGAGAGAGAGAGAGAGATCACGCGTGTGCACAAGCAGGTGGATGGGAGAGGGAGAAGCAGGGACCCACTGAGCAGGGAGCCTGATGTGGCGCTTGATCCCAGGACTCTGGGATCATGACCTGAGCCGAAGACAGACACTTAACTGACTGAGCCACCCACGCGTCCCTAAACCTACTTTGTTGAAGGTTTTTATCATGAATGGATGTTGTACTTTGTCAAATGGTTTTTCTCAATCTATTGAAATAAACCTACGGTTTTTATCCTTTCTCTTGTCGATTTGATGTTGATTTGTGAATACTGACCCACTCTTGCATCCTGGGAATAAATCCCACTTGATCATGGTGAAGCTTTTTTTAAATGTATTGTTGGATTTGATTTGCTGTATTTTGTTGAGAATTTCTGCAGCTATGTTCATCAGAGATACTGGCCTGTAGTTCTTTTTTTGTGGTGTTTTTTCTTTGGTATCAGGGTAATGCTGGCCTCATAGAATGAATTGAGAAGTTTTCCTTCTTCTATATTTTGGAATAGTTTTAGAAGAATAGGTATTAGCTCTTTAAGTGTTTGGTAGAATTCACCTGTGAAGTCATGTGGCCCTGGACTTTTGTTTGTGGGGATTACTGATTCAATTTCATTGTTGGTCATCAGTCTGGTAAAATTTTTTATTTCTTCCTGCTTCGGTTTTGGTATATTATATGTTTCTAGGAATTTATCCATTTCTTCTGGGTTGTCCAATTTGTTGGCATACCATCTTTCAAAATATTATCTTACAAATGTCTGTATTTGTCATGTTGGTTGTTATTCCTCTGCTTTCATTCATTTGTGACTTTGAGTCTTTTTTTTTTTTTTTCATGAGTCTGGCTGGGGGATCCATCAATTTTATATTTTCAAAGAACTAGCTACTGGTTTCATTGATCTATGATGTTTTTTAGATGTCTCTCAAATCAGAGAATCAACTCTTCAGAGTTTTTAGAAAGAGAAGATTAAATAGGTATAGAAAAAATTATAGAGTATGCTCTTTCAGGTATGAGCTAAGATTTGTATTAAGAGTTTGGGGCCTGTACACCAGAAGGCCACATACAAAATACTCAATATTAATCAGTATTTATTCAGTTCATGAAATTCCTTAATGAAATAAAAAAGATGAATTCTACAGTACTTTAAATTTCTATTTTTATAAAAATATATAAAATATATAAAAATTTCTGTAATTTTGTAAAAGTTTCTATATTTTATAAAATTTTATAAAAACACTTTACAAAGTGTTTTATGTACCCCCCTTTTTTTTAAATGAACAGCTTTTACGGTAAGTAAAGCTGAGATTATTATTCCCATTTTACAGATGGACAATCTAAGGCTCAGAGAGGTTTGGCTTAGCCATGTTTACTCGAAGGGCAAGGATCCAAAACCAAGTCTTCGCACTTAATCCAGTGCTTTCTCTCTACTGCCTCCTCCAGGCTAGTTTGATTAGGCTTTGCCTAATGGCAGAAAAATGAACTTGATGCTCTCCACAGTCTTCTTTGGCCAAAAAATTTTAAGAAGTTGGTAGTGAATAAGTTGAGAGTAGTAGTTAATAAAATAAGCAAAGTTTTAATAGTATGATGCTAATGAACTGTAAATTCATAGTAAGAAAAACGATTCCACCCATCAGATAGATCTCTTAACTTATTAGAGCATATTATGCACCATCATCAGTAACTGTTAGAGAAAGAATAAGGAACAGAAGGTTAGGACAGACGTTTGTTAAGTAGACATAAAAGATACTGATCTAGGGGTACCTGGGTGGCTCATTCGGTTGAGTGTCAGACTCTTCACCTCAGCTTGGGTTATGATCTCAGGGTCCTGGTATTGAGCCCCATGTCAGCCTCTGTGATTGGCAGGGAGTCTGTTTTGGATTCTCTCTCTCCCTCTCCCTCTGCCCCTCCTCCACCCACTCATGCACATACTCACTCTCTCTCAAATAAATCTTTAAAAAAAAAAATCTATTGATCTAATCAGCAAATCTATAAGAAAGCCTGTCCTTCACCTGGGTTTGCAGTTAGTTATAAACTATGATTGCCTTACCACTCATGCTCATTAGGGAGGCCAATATGCAAAGAGGATCACTTTCTAGGGTGCAAAATAAGCCAAAAACAATAATACAAGAATGCAAGTATATGGAAAAATTAAATTTCTCTGGTAATCGAAATAAAAATTAAAGTAAGATACCATGTTTTATCTATGAATCTGCCAAACAATTTGTTTTAACAGTAACACTTAGTGTTGGTGGAGCACAGTGAAACAGACAATCTCCCATTAGACCTGGAGGAAATATAATTGGAGTCAGCTTTTTGGAAGCATTCTGAAGTTGTTTATTAAAAATGTATGTATTTAACCAGTAATTTAACTTACATTAATTTATCCTAAAAAATTCACAAACAGTAGTCTAATGTGCAAAAATAAACATCATTTTATGAAGGTTAAAAAAAAAGCAAGATATAATTTTTTAAAAGGGGTTCATTAATAAATTCTCAGACATCCATATAAAACTATAGTATTCATTCTTTAAAAATTCATGTTCTTAGGGGCGCCTGGGTGACTCAGTCAGTTAAGCGTCTGACTCTTGATTTTGGCTCCAGTTATGATCTCAGGGTGGTGAGATGGAGCCCCATGTCAGGCTCTGCACTCAGCAGGGAGTCTCCTTGAGATTCGCTCTCTGCCTCTGCCTCTGTCCCTCCCCTGCTCATGTGCTCTCTCCCCCTCTAAAATGAATAAATCTTTTTAAAAAATTCATGTTCTTAGAGAATATCTAATGCCATGATAAATTATAATGTAAGAAAAAATGTAGGGCATATATTCTTAAAGTATGATCCCAATTTTATAAAATAAAAAAGATGTACCTATATGCATGTAAATTATACTGGAAAGAAAAACTCCAAACTGTTAACCAATGGATTTTTCTTGATGCTGACTTCAGGGACGACTGCCTTATCTCACTGTTACAATGAAACTCTGAAACTTCTTATAGTATCAATATGAGAATAGCACTGCATTGACTTCTTAAGCTGTGTGTGTGTGTGTGTGTGTGTGTGTGTGTGTGTGGTTTTTAAATGGTGGGAAATGACTTACTAATGAACATTGATGGCTTTGCCCCAAAGTCATCCTTCGCAGAGCTGACAGGAAGAAGTCTTAATAATACATGGACATCCAGCCCCTATATACTGGACCTCAACAAGACAGCAGCTTTGTGATATTTCCTTTTAAAATTAAGTCTGGAGAAAAGACTCCCCTGAAGAATTGTTATATCTATCAAGCAATGAGAATTATATCACTGCCTTGAGTGGCTGGAGAGTTAGGAAATGCTCACTAATAACCTTTTGCCTGGCTCAAGGTGTTTCACATAAAGGACTTTAGGAAAATTGCGGGAGGGGGGTTGTTTTGCTTTAAATGGGACAGAATACAGATCCCAGAATCTAGATTTCCAAAGGCAATGATCTCCCTCTGGGGTAATGAATGTCTTGCTTTGTAATTAGGCACTTGCTGTAAGTGCTCCAGGGTTTCACTAATGTGCCTAGAAGACCCACTCTTCACCTTCTTCCGTGCCTACCACATTCTTCATCTTTGCTGGTCTCATTTTAGTTTGCTGCTTACGCTTAACCTACAAAGCTGGCAAAGTATGAGCATGCCTTTAAATTCCATTAGTTGAGCCTTTCATTTTTGTGTAGTTTGGTTTGGGAACTGTACATATAGACCAGATATGAAAATGACATTTGATTGAACATGGAATGTTTATTATTATTGTTATTGTTATTATTATTATTATTATTATTATTATTATTATTCAAGATAGACCTACTGACAGCAGGTCAGCTTATGAATGAACAAATTTCCAACCAGACCATTAGCATTTTTTCCAGTCTCAGGAAATGAGAGCTAGCTTGCACCTCTGAACCATGTGGCCTGGTACAAATCTGGGATTAAAGAAGGTAGTTATTCAGCAAATCAGCCTCTTCGTGGGTCCTGAACTTCTCTCCTCTCCTTCCTTGTCAAGTTCACTCCCTACTCAGTTACAGTCCCTATGAAGTGATGACCTATAGTTTGTGTTATTGAACTTACCAGACCATACAGCACTGTAAGAGTCCACAAGGCACATTCAGATTAAAGTGGACCAAAAAAAGCTGTCAAAAATGAATTACAGCCAGAGACATAAGATTCATATGTACATTTTCTTTAAAAAACAAAACCAAAATCTATTTCTAATAAAAAATTCAAAATATAATGATATGTCAAAATTATAGAAAAAATATAGAGCATGAACTGGCAAGGTGACCAGACAACTGACATCATTCTGATGAGGACCCTCCCATGCATGAATGTGCATGGTGACCAGGGCTGCATGCACAGGATGGTTCCTCACTGCATTTGTGGCCATGGCACAGACAATCTTAATGACAGAGTAAGCTTCCCTCGTTGGTCCCAAACAGCAATGTCAAGGATTGTTGATGCCACAGCTTCATGACTCGGAACCAGTCTAATAAGCAGCCGTTGAAATGTCTATTATCAATCAGAAATGTCCTTAAAAAGTTATTCATGTTAATATTTATTCCAAGTTGAACATTCAAATACAGTCTGAATGTACTGTTTGGCATCATAAATCATGCAAAAATTCTTCTCTGTGCTTCAACTGCTACTGTGGAACTATAAAAATCTGTTAGAATTAGTGTAGGAGAGAAACATAGTGGCCTAAGCCTTACTACTCAAAACGGCAGCCCCAGCAGCAATTTATCCCCACCAATTACCCAATTCTCAGCATTACCCCATTGCTATTACCCTGCAGGCCCTTCCAAGGCTAATCTGAGAACATCACCTTCACGAGAACACTTTCTCACCTCCAAACCCCTTAGGAGGCATTTATTATCACCTATGACCTATAACAAACCCTTCTCAATGTACCCACCATTACTTCTTTGTCTTATCTTTCCGCTCCAGCCTAATTTTCTTACTCAGTTCCTTCAAATACATCCTGCACATTAGTTTGTTCATACCTTGGTCTCCTCCAAAGCCCTTCTCTCTGCCCTTAGGAATCCTCCCATTCATGAAGGTCCAGCATAAGACCTTCATATTCTATCATCTCTGTGATGCCTTTCCTGCCCTCTGACAATCTTGCAGCACATGCTGTATGTCCCAGAGCACCCTTCTCAGATCTCTTGCATCTGTTATTAGTCCAACAAGACTAGAGATACCTCAAGAGCAAGGACCATGGCCATCCTTCTGCCTCAAAAGCATACCATGGACTAAAATACTTGGGCCCTGATTGAGGAAGGAAACCCTAAAGTCAACTTCGACACTCTAATAACAATCTTTCTCTCTTCAAATAGGTACAAAACCAAAATTATGATATTTACCTGGAGCTCTCTGAAAGTTCTCGATTAAGAGTGGGCCCTCTCCTTCTAACAAAGGTATTATTTCTATAAGACACCAACTAGTTGGACTTCAACTCTAATGACAAAATAGTTAATGACCTGACCTGCTAGATGACAGCTAGGCAAAACAAAACAGCAAACCCAAGGCTCTTCTCTGGTTGCCACAACACATGGTAGATAGATGATAATGCTGAGTGCTCGGGTGCCAAGGAAGAAAACTAGACATGCTCCTTGTTCTCAAAGTATGTGTAGTCTTGTTAAAGAGATAAGATTCAGAGCAAGCTAACCAGCAATGCTAGGGACTACAAGAAGTATGGACCTGGAACAACCAATCTTAATGACAGAACCAAGCTTCTCTCACTTGGGTCCATAAAGCAAGGTCAAGAGCTAACTGTCATAATGCCATAGCTTTTTGACATCTCTCCTTTTTTTAAGATTTTATTTATTTATTTGACAGATAGAGAGACAGCCAGTGAGCGAGGGAACACAAGCAGGGGGAGTGGGAGAGGAAGAAGCAGGCTCCCAGCGGAGCAGGGAGCCCAATGCAGGGCTCGATACCAGGACTCCGGGATCATGTCCTGGGCCGAAGGCAGACGCTTAATGACTGAGCCACCCAGGCGTCCCCTTTATGACATCTCTTAAGGGCCAGCAACCAACCAAAGAAAAAACTACTCAAACAAAAACAAACAAGAACAGAAAGAAAAAAAAAAAAAAAAAAAGACACTTCCTCGGTTAACTTCAAGTCAGTGACTAATCTCCCAGAACAGGGCTGGGCAACAGAGCAAGCTGCATCCTCCTATAGTTACAAGGCATGGAGCATAGGAAACAATTATCAGAAGATTTATCCTGCAGGGTTACCAGATCCAAACTGGGAACTAGAGAGATAAGTCAATGTGGGATGGTAAAACATGAAAGAACTCCTGGAATCAATATTCAGAACTCATCAGGCTTTCTATCCAACCCAGAGACCTAGAGAATGAGGAGCAGGTCAAGTAGTTGGATTCACAGCCAAAGAGTGTGACAAGGGAGGAACGCAGAGAAGAAGAAGACCAGACTGAGTCATCAACATCTGCATCAGGATTGTACTGTACAGCCGGTGACTGCCACTTTATCAGCCAAACAGCACCAAGATCCTAAGTTGAATGCTCCTCCTCAGGGATTCCTGACATTCCAAATTTCCTTTTACATTTGGGAGTTTAAGCTTTCTGGGACAAATACAAGCATTTTAAACATCTGCATTTTTCCTAGTCATTTCGTGATTTAAAAACTGCAAAGTGGGCCAGTCTTTCCACAGCCACAGAAGTTTAAGCCCAAAATACACTATAGCGGACAATGAGATCTCCCTTATGCTAACAAGATCTTTGTGGGATTTGGGCCAACTTAATTTATCCATGAAATGTCATCTTTCATCCCTATGTGTGACTTCTGGTGGTGGAAACTGCTACAAAATTATCCACACTGCAAAATCAGGACTGTCCTGATTTACCGTAGAGTATACCTCATCCAACGGTGGAAGACGAGACCTGTTTCACATGGATATGTCCAAAAGAATGCTCACCTTATAGTTCATTAAACTGTTCATTTTATGCAGTTTCTGTAGTTGTGTTATATTTAATAAAGCTTAGAGAAATGAGGCAGACACATATCCTGCATGTGTAAATATAATACAAGGTAGAAGGAATTCGGAATTCGACAACTACTAAACACTTGCTATGCCTCCAGTCCTGTACTTGTACTATGTGGAATGTGTCATTATATCCTCACTTTCAACTTACAAGAGTACTTTTGCTTCACTTTATAGATGAGGGAGAAAAACCTCAAATGCTACAAAGATTTAGTAAGAGGAGAGCTAAAATGTGACTCCAGGCATGTCTGACTTTGAAGTAAATAGCTCCTTGTACCTCTAGCCAACAGTAGAGAGGCAGAGTGGAGGGAGAGTCTTTGATTACATAGCAAAGAAGACCGTGGAGGACAGAGAACATTTAATATGCCATCCTTTTCACCACTCTCTGGGCAGGAACAGTATCTGAAAATTCTTCCCATTTCTTTTCATGTGAAATTTCCTTAGTAAGCAATTGTAAGTGTATTTGTTCTCTTCTCTCAGAAAAGAGGTAAATGAGTCAAAAAGTTGAAAAAGAGAAAATATGAAGTTAGTAAACCCCTTGATTTAGAAAACTTATAAATTCCATTTCCCAAATAAGGTTCACTCTAAAAATATAGCTCTTGAAGGCCAAAATTCTGTTTTTAAAAATAGCAACTCACACAGTGATCTAAAAAATGGCTTTCAAATTTCTCAAGGAGTTCTAAAATCCATATAATCTAAACTGCTCTGTTCACATGCACACACACACACACACACACACACACACACACACACACCGAAAAAGAAAAAAATCTGGCAAGAACATAAAACATCTTTTGGGGATATCTTATTGTCATAGAAAGAAAGAAGACTCAAAAACTAATGGGATTATGTCAAAAAGACGCAGGAACCAGGGGCACCTGGGTGGCTCAGTCAGTTAAGTATCCAGCTCTTGGTTTTGGTTCAAGGTCATGATCTCATTGGTCACAGGATCGAGCCCCATGTCTGGTTCCAAGCTCAGCAGAGAGTCGGCTTTAAGATTCTCTCCCTCTGCTGCTCCTCCCCCATCCCCGTGCACACACGCTCTCTCTTAAAAAAAAAAAAAAAAGACACAAGAACCAATTAAGGAGACTTCCAGTGGCCAAATTTGGTCAAAAAAGAATGATTATAATTGACTGTAATATAGTAAATAAAAACCCATGGGTATACAGTAACTTGCATTAAAAAAAAAAAGGAAATCCTTATAACCCAATCATATTCCCATCTCTTGTTGCAGCCTCTGATTTGATAATCAGTGATGTGTTTGTGTTCCTTTCACACTGAATTTTTGTTCTGTATATGCTTTTTCTATTATAAAAGTAAAATAACATGAATAAGCACCACAATGTGCAATGCCTTTGGTGGCAGAGAAAAAAATTATCCTTCAGACATCTATCACTTTTTTAAGGCTATAAGGTGGAGGAAATGAAAAAAAAAATGAAAACAATTCATTTTATATTTAGAGTTTCATGTAAGAAGGCAGGAGATTTTCCCCAACTTTACATTGACTTTTGCACCATGTCTTGAATAGGCTGTATTCTCTGTTTGCAAAGTTCAATAATTTTAGAGTTAAGATTTTAAAAAATTAAACATTCCTGAAGGGAAGAAGATAGTAAAAGAAGAGTCAATAATAACAAAAGCTGAAAGGTAGAGTACTGATATCATGAGGCCTCTGGGTGCTTCTAGCAGTGGAGACAGCTGAGTGGCACAAGTGAAACACACCAGGCTCAACTCAGTGTTTCTGAATATGAGTCTCAACCCTGCCACACACTAGCTGTGTGTCCTGGAGAAGCCCTTTACCCCTTGCATTATTGTTTATTTAATAAAGGAGTTGGTCTCCATGACCTTCACACCTACTCTATGAACCCATGAATGTCTGAACTTCTATTTCCCTTGTGTTGTATGTCCTTGGGTGAATTAACTTCCCTGTGCCTCAGGTTCCTCATCTGTCAAATGGGAATGTTAGAGTCCCTGTACCTCACTCGGTTGCTGTGATAATGAAATAATATAGGTAAAGTATAATACTGGAACAGTGTTTGGAATGTAGTAAGCATGCCAAACTGTTTACTATCATCCTTATAATAAAAAGAAAAAGGAATAATTGCAATTTGTTATCCATCCAAAAGCTTCTCCAAAAGCTAATAATCCTTCAAAGAGCAGTTCTGATGTCTTCGTCATTCTGACAGGAATTGCCTCCACCTGCCTCCCTTGTTCTCCTACGATACTGTCTTGTGATAGCTCCTGGATGTCTACACCATTTTAGAATAAGGTAACTTCACAGCATCCTGCTCCAAACCATAATGTAAGGACATTTCTTCTCTGGAGTGGGGAGAAAAGGGAAGAGTGGCTAAAGCAGGTCTAACAGATTGATCTTTTCAGCGAAAGTAAAGAGACTAGGCAAAGGGAAACCAAGCATTAGAAGAAAAACCAACTGACCAGAGAGCCTAGCATTCATGACTTGGATAGGCAGGTCTGGTTATAAGATTGAGAGAATGCAGGTAAAAGCCGAAGCTGGGTACATGCAGTTCATGATACTGTTCTCTGTGTTTTTTTTTTTTTTAAATACTAGTAATTTTCAACTGATAATCTATGAAGTGTTTAAAAATCTAATGGTTGAAAATAAAATCTTATTCTCCATGATACATGGGTAGATGACAGAAAGCTTCCCGGTTGAAGAATAATCGATCAAGTGTCTTTTCTATGCTCCATATAACCATGTTAAGAGCTTTATCTTCAATATCTTAAGAAGTTCTCTTTCTTTAGGAAGGCCCTAACCATGAAAATAAAGGGAGCATGAAGTTTGTAGAATTACTTCATGTGTCTGTTTTATATTACTTCAGGACTTGCCCCTGTGGAGGGTAAAAAGGGAAAACAATAGAGTCAAGGTAAAAAAATAAACCTTCATTTCCTAATTACTGAACTATCCTTTCCCTCTGAAAGTCCTTTAGCAAAATGCAAACTGTGGTCTTTTTTCTAAAATTATAAATTCTTTTATAACAAGTCCAGAAATATCACTGTCTTTGGAATGCCCTCTTGGTTAGAACTCTCTAAAAATAAAACATTACTTCAGGGACATGAAAAGAAACAATGCCCAAAGAATGTGACACCACAAGGGAAATTAGACAAAACAAAGAATTATGGAATATACTTTTTGCAAAGATGTCCCTTTTTAGTCTACAGTGCTCATAACCTGGTAGGTATGGGGATGGTATTAAGCTAGGAGGAGAAGGTAAGTAATGTCTGAATGTTAGATAAAAGGAGCACTATTACTCACTCAAGGGTCTATTCCAGCTTAACAGTCCATGAGGCACATATCGATGACGTTCTCACCTGTCTCAATCCAGTCATTCGAAAAATGTACTGAACTCTCTGTATGTGTGAGGTACTGGAAGCAGAGGGGAATGAAGAGTGAGAAACAGTACACAGCGCCCCCACAACATGCAAGGTATGAAGGATCACACAGGGAACAACTAGGCCAGGTGAAGAGGTGGAACTGGACATCAGAAGAGGGCTTCTAAAGTAAAGCCTTGAACCCGGGGTGGGAGGGCAAGACAGCAGCAGAGTAGGGGACCTTGTTTCATCTGGTCCCTCAAATTTAGCTGGATATCTATCAAACCATTCTGAACATACACGAATTCAAATTGAGATGTAAGAAGATTTATCTGGATCTCCACAGGCAGAAAAACAACTACTTTTCCAAGTAGGAGGTGTGGAACCTTGAATCTTTGGGGGAAATATCCAAAGATAAAAGAGGGGGGAGGGAGCCTCCATAAGCTAGCCACAGAAAGTGATACAACACCAGAGCAAAAAATCCGGACCATCAGCGATCTGTTCTAGTGAGAGGTACCCCCTTCTGAAAAGGGCACAAGGGACAAACATGGCAGAATTCTACGCAGAATCATTGTGGTCTCAGGATTCCAGGAGACTCAGAAAGAACAGGGAAGCCTGAACAGATAGAATGATCAAGCAGTCGAGTGGGGAGACTGGTTATGGTCAGTGAGCCCAGAAGGGACTGTCAGCTCAGGTTACCATAAACCACAAACCAACCTGGTAGGAGACCACCCTGAAAAGGACTAGAAGGTACGGGCTGTTTAACATCCTAGGGGAGATATAAAAGAGCTTGCCCCCATGACAGGGATGGCTCACAGGGCAGTGTGGCCCACAAAAGGACACTGGGGCATTCCCCCACGTGACCAGGGAGCTGTGGAAGAGGGTGTATGCGTGAGCTCACGGCCGTTAGCAGTTGCAGAGTCACAAAGCACAGACACTCATGGGTCCCCATGACTCCCCCAGGAGAGGTGCGGTGGGCACAAATTGCACGAGTCTGTGGAGTCGGTATGTGCAGAAGTGGAGATGGTTTGACCTGGAGGATTTGGGGGGGGGGGGGCAGGGGACCGCGACATTGCAGCTCTGGGCCAGATATTCCCAAACGGCCATATTTGCTCTGATCCTATAAACAGAAGCGGAAAAACACTAGGGAACAAAAGCCACACAGCCAACCAGCTAGCATTAAGCCCATCCCCCTGACAAGGGGTGGGACAACTCCAGGCAAAGACGCTTGAGAAGCCAAGCAGCAGGCCCCACCCCCAGAAGACTGGCTAGAAGAACAGGTGAATGATAAGCTTATCCCAGAGGACTGTAAAACTCCAGCACCAGGGGAAAATAATATAGGGAGTTCCAGGTGTTCCTTCAGGACACATTTATGCTTCAGGCTAAAATTTTACATTTTTTAGTTTCTTTTCTTATTGTTTCTCTTTTTTTTTTTTCGGGAACCTATTCCTGTTTCAAATATTATTTCCCAACCTATGTTTTTTTTTTTTTTTTTTAAAGATTTTTTATTTATTTATTCGACAGAGATAGAGACAGCCAGCGAGAGAGGGAACACAAGCAGGGGGAGTGGGAGAGGAAGAGGCAGGCTCATAGCAGAGGAGCCTGATGTGGGGCTCGATCCCACAACGCCGGGATCACGCCCTGAGCCGAAGGCAGACGCTTTAACCGCTGTGCCACCCAGGCGCCCCCCAACCTATGTTTTTAAGTCGTTTAACTTTTATTTTTTCACATATATGTTTTATAGATTTATGCCCCCATACTAGCGCATTTTTCACTCTATTCAACTTAATCGTGATATATATATACATATATATATATATATATGTATATATATATATTCTGATTTCTCTGCAATTTTGGGATATAGTGTCTTCTAACATACACACCAAAAATCAATCAGGAACAGGCAGATCACTCTGTTTTGTCCACCCTGAGAGATTAAGATCTCTCTCCCCGCCCCCCCCTTTTCCCTTTCTTTTTCATCATCTTGACTTTGAAGGCATATCTGTGGTAGCTTTCCACCACTTCAGATTTTTTCTAAAGTGCATTTTGCTTGGGTTGTGGTTGATATTTTGGACTCTATCCATTTGCTCAACCATTTCACAACAGTATGACTAGGAGGAGGAACTCCCAACAAAGAAAAGAAACAGAGACAATATCCTATGCCACAGAACTAATGGATATGGATATAAGCAAGATGTTAGAGATAGACTTCAGGATAGCAATCATGAAGTCAATAGCTAGGCTTAAGAGAAGAATTAGTGACAATATATCATTTCTAAGGGCAGAAATGAGATCTAATCAGGCCGAACCTAAAAATGCTATGAATGAGATGCAGCCTAAACTGGATACTCTAATAGCCAGGGTAAATGAGGCAGAAGAACAAATCAGTGATCTAGAAGATAAGCTGATAGGAAGGAAGCTGAGGAAGATATGGATAGACAGCTAGTAGCCCATGAAAACAGACTTAGATCAATGATGCCATGAAACATTCCAATGTCAGATTTATTGGGATCCCCCATGGGGTGGAGAGAGATAGGACTACAATTTGAGCAAATTGTAGCTGAGAAGGAAACAAGCATTTGTGTCCAAGAAGTAGAGAGGAACCCTCCCAAAAATCAATAAAAGTAGATCAACACCCCAACATATAATAGTGAAGCCTGCAAATCTTAGAGCCAAGGAAGCTATCCTGAGAGTAGCTAGGGGTAAGAGACTTTTTACATACAGAGGGACGAACATGAGAATAACATCAAACCTCTACCCACAGAGACATGCAAAACCAGAAAGGGCTGGCAAAACATATTCACGGTACTAAATGAGAAGAACATGCAGCCAAGAATACTTTATCCAGCAAGCCTGTCATTCAGAACAGAGAGATAAAGAGCTTCGATGACCAGCAGAAACTGAAAGAATATGTGACCACCAAGCCGGCCCTGCAAGAAATATTAAGGGGGGGTTCTATGAAAGAAGAAAGACCCCAAGAGTAATATAGACCAGAAACTAACAGAGACAATCTATAGAAACAGGGACTTTACAGGCAATACAATGACACTAAATTCATATCTTTCAATAGTTACTGTCAATGTGAAAGGGCTGAATGCCCCCATCAAAAGACACAGGGTTTCAGACTGGATAAAAAAGCAGGCCCTATCCATATGCTGTCTACAAGAGACTCATTTTGAACCTAAGACACCTCCAGGTTGAAAGTGAGGGGATGGAGAACTATTTACCATGCCAACAAACATCAAAAGAAAGCTGGGGTAGCAATTCTCATATCAGACAAATTAGATTTTAAACCAAAGACTATAGTAAGAGATATAGAGGGACACTATATCATACTTAAAGGGTCTATCCAAAAATAAAATCTAACAGTTGTAAATATCTATTCCCCCAACATGGGAGCAGCCAACAACATAAACCAACTAATAACCAAAATAAAGAATCATATTGATAAAAATATATTAGTGGTAGGAGACCTCAACACTCCACTCATAACAACAGATAGATCATCTAAGCAGAAGATCAACAAAGAAACAAGAGCTTTTGAAGGACACACTGGACCAGATGGACTTTGTAGATATATACAGAACATTCTAACCTAAAACAACAGAATATTCATTCTTTTCGAGTGCACACAAAACATTCTCCAGAATAGATCACATACCGGGTCACAAATCAGGTGTCAACAGATACCAAAATAGTGAGATTATTCCCTGCATATTTTCAGACCACAGTGCTTTGAAACTGGAACTCAACCACAAGGAAAAATTTGGAAGGAATGCAAACACTTGGAGGTTAAAAAGCATCCTGCTAAAGAATGAATGGGTCAACCAAGAAATTAAAGAGGAACTTAAGCAATTCATGCAAACCAATGAAAATGAAAACACATCAGTTCAAAACCTATGGAATACTTCAATGGCAGTCCTTGGAAGGAAGTACATAGCCAGCCAAGATTCTCTCAAAAAATTAGAAAAATCCCAAAATGCACAAGCTAACCTAGTACCTAAAGGATCTGGAGAAAGACCAGAAAATAAAGTCTAAAACAAGCAGGAGAAAAGAAATAATAAAGATTAGAGCAGAAATCAATGAAATAGAAACTACAACGTAGACTAATCAATGAAACTAGAAGCTGGTTCTTTGAATTAATAAGATCAGTAAACCTCTGGCCAGACTTATCGAAAGGGAAAGAAAAAGGACCCAAATTAAAATCATGAATGAAAGGTGAGAAATCACGACCAATACCAAGGAAATAGAGACAATTATTAGAATGTATTATCAGCAGCTATATGCAAACAAACTAGGCAATCTGGAAGAAATGGATGCATTCCTGCAAACTTATAAACTACCAAGACTGAAACAGGAAGAAATAGACAATCTGAACAGATCAATAACCAGCAAAGAAATTGAAACAGTAATTAAAAACGTCCCAAAAAACAGGAGTCCAGGGCCAGGTGCCTTCCCAGGGGAATTCTACCAAACATTTAAAGAAGAAACCACACCTATTCTACTGAAGCTATTCCAAAAAACAGAAATGGAAGGAAAACTTCCAAACTCGTTCTATGAGGCCAGCATTATCCTGATGCCAAAACCAGACAAAGACCCCACCAAAAAGGAGAATTACAGACCAATATCCCTGATGAATATGGATGCCAAAATACTCAACAAGATCCTAGCCAATAGGATCCAACAGTACCTTAAAAGGATTATTCACCAAGACCATGTAGGATTTATTTCTGGGATACAAGGGTGGATCAACATTTGCAAATCAATGTGATAGATCACACTAACAAAAGAAGAGACAAGAACCATATGATCTTCTCAACTGATGCAGAAAACGTATCTGACAAAATACAGCATCCTTTCCTGATTAAAACTCCTCAAAATATAGGGATAGAGGGACCATACCTCAATATCATAAATGCCATCTATAAAAAGCCCACAGCGAATATCATTCTCAATGAGGAAAAACAGAACTTTTCCCTTAAGGTCAGGAAAATGACAGGGATGCATGCCCTCTCTCACGACTTTTGTTCAGCATAGTACTAGAAGTCCTAGCATCAGCAATCAGACAACAAAAAGAAATAAAAGGTATTCAAATTGGCAAAGAAGAAATCAAACTCTCTTTCTTCGCAGATGACATGATGCTTTATGCGGAAAACCCAAAAGACTCCACCTTAAAATTATTAGAAATTATTAGAATTCAGCAATGTGGCAGGATACAAAATCAATGCACAGAAATCAGTTGCATTTCTATGTACTAACAATGTGACTGAAGAAAGAGAAATTAAGGAATTGATTCCATTTATAATAGTACCAAAAACCATAAGATACCTAGGAATAAACCTAACCAAAGAGGTAAAGGATCTATACTCTAGAAATGACAACACTTATGAAAGAAATTGAGAAAGACACAACTAGATGGAAAAACATTCTCTGCTCATGAATTGGAAGAATAAACATTGTGAAAATGTCTATGCTGCCCAGAGCAATCTACACTTTCAATGCAATCCCTACCCAAACAACATTGACATTTTTCACAGAGCTAGAACAAAGAATCCTAAAATGTGTATGGAACCAGAAGAGACCCCGAATCACCAGGGGATTGTGAAAAAGAAAACCAAAGCTGGGGGCATCACAATGCCTGACTTCAAGGTCTATTACAAAGCTGTGATCATCAAGACAGCATGGTATTGGCACAGAAACAGACACATAGATCAATGGAACAGAATAGAGACCCCAGAAATGGACCCTCAATTCTCTGGTCAACTAATCTTCGACAGAGCAGAAAAGAATAGCCAATGGGAAAAAAAAGTCTCTTTAATAAATGGTACTGGGAAAATTGGACAGCTGCATGCAGAAGAATGAAGCTGGACCATTCTCTTACACCATACACATAGATAAACTCAAAATGGATGAAAGACCGCAATGTGAGACAGGAATTCATCAAAATCTTAGAGGAGAACATAGGTAGTAACCTCTCTGATGCTGGCCACGCTACTTCTTTCAAGACATATCTCTAAGGGCAAGGGAAACAAAAGCAAAAAAGAACTTTTGGGACTTCATCAAGATAAAAAGCTTTTGCACAGCAAAGGAAACAGTCAACAAAACTAAGAAGCAACCCACAGAATGGGAGAAGATATTTGCAAATGACATTATGGATAAAGGGCTAGTATCCAAGATCTATAAAGAACTTATCAAACTCAACACCCAAAAAATAAATAATCCAGTCAAGAAATGGGCAGAAGACATGAACAGACATTTCTCCAAAGAAGACATACAAATGGCTAACAGACACATGAAAAAATGTTCAACATCACTAGCCATCAGGGAAATATAAATCAAAACCACAATGAGATACTACCTTACACCAGTTAGAATGGCAAAAATTAACAAGACAAGGAACAACAACTGTTGGTGAGGATGTGAAGAAAGCAGAACTCTCTTACACAGTTGTTGGGAGTGCAAGCTGATACAGCCACTCAGGAAAACAGTATGGAGGTTCCTCAAGACCTTAAAAATAGAGCTATCCTACAGGTAGGACCCAGTAATTTCACTACTGGGTATTTATCCCAAAGATACAGACATAATGAAAAGAAGGGGCACATGCACCCCAATGTTCATAGCAGCAATGTCCACAATAGCCAAACTGTGGAAGGAGCCGAGATGCCCTTCAACAGATGAATGGATAAAGAAGATGTGGTCCGTATTACACAATGGAATATTACTCAGCCATCAGAAAGAATGATTACCCAATATTTGCATCAACATGGAAGGGACTGGAGGAGATTATGCTAGGTGAAATAGGTCAAGCAGAGAAAGACAATTATCATATGGTTTCACTCATATGTGGAACATAAGGAATAGTGCGGAGGATCACAGGGGAAGGAAGGGAAAACTGAATGGGAAGAAATCAGAGAGGGAGACAAACCATGAGAGACTCTGGACTCCGGGAACCAAACTGAGGGTTACGGGAGGGGGTGGGGAGACAGGGTAGCCAGGTGATGGGTATTAAGTAGGGCATGTGTGGTGATTAGCACTGGGTGTTAGTAATTTTTTTTAATGTTCAGTTAGCCAGCAGAGCACTGGGTATTATACGCAACTAATGAATCGTTGAACATTACATCAAGAACTAGTGATGTACTATACGTTGGCTAATTGAATATAATAAATAAAAATAAAAAAGATAAAGTAAAGCCCTATGAAGGGCAAAACAGCCTGGTGGTTGAGAGGACCAGGCTCGGGGCCAGACTCCCTGGGTTCAAATCCCAGCACCACTCACTTTGTGACCTTGATTAAGTTTATTTAACCTCTGACTCACTTTTCACACTGTAAAACTGGTAAGAAGTCGTTACTGTTCCAAAGATATAGTGAGCATTAAGGGAATATTTTGTATAAAATGTGTAGAATAGTGCAAATTTTTGGCAAATAAATGACTACATAATATCCAAACTGGGACATTTTGAGCATGAGAGTGATGCTAACAATTACACTGGAACAGAAGGGATTGATTGTAACTACCCAAGTACCCAAGGCAAAGGGGACATATGGTCATCCTATATGTGTTTATGGATGTTATTATTGAGGATGTTGGCTAGGTAAAGAAGCAGGGAAAAATGTTACGGCAGAAGGACAACACACACAAATATAGAAAGGCAAGAGACTGTGTGGTGAGACTGCGGTGAGTTCAAGGAATCCAGGTTCCTTTGTCACCCACTCCCACAGACTGAGCTTCCTTTCCTTCAGAGCACTCACTGCAGTTGACAGTTATGGACCTGTCAGTGTGAATATATGACTAGCATTTATTTCCCCCATTAGGTTGTAGGCTCCAGAGAGCTTGGTTTTGCTCAGCAAGCTTGGTTATGGGCACAAAGTGGGCACTCGTATCTGTTCAATGGTTGCTAAAGGAACTTGACATGGCAGAGCAAAGAATACAAAGAAGACTATAGTGGTCATGAGGTATGCGGCTGCTCAGGTTTATTTTCAAGAGAATCTGCCTCAAGGCGTACAGTTTGCTAGCTGCTAGCTATGGATATCTTTAGGATCTGCCTCAACTTTATTTTTTTTTTAAGATTTTATTTACTGGTGAGAGAGAGAGAGAGAGAGAGCGTGAGAACAGGGAGCAGCAGGCAGAGGGAGAAGCAGGCTCCCCGCTGAGCACAGAGCCCGACGCGGGACTCAGTCCCAGGACTCTGGGATCATGATGTGAGCTGAAGGCAGATGCTTAACCAACTGAGCCACCCAAGCATCCCGGATCTGCCTCGACTTTCAATCTGAGGTTTTACTCTCCCAGGCAGCTCTAGCCAATGCCTGAGCAAGGCTCACCATTTGCCAACAGCGGGGACTCATATACAGGTAATTGTTACACCAAAGCTCCTTACTGGACTGGAAAAGACTTTCACAGAGCTGTATCAAAGTCTGAGACTCTTCCTATCCAATTGTCCTTCCTTTCCCCTTTGTCACAGGTGTCAGACCAGCATCACAACCTAAACTTCCCCTGCCTATTCCTACTCCTTTTCTCCAGTACCTTTCACAGGCATGAAATCTCTTGCATTTCTAATTCCATGCTGATGTCTGCTTCCTGGAGGAATCAACCAACATGAAAGCAGAAAGATAGTGTTGAAGAATAAAACAGCAGTCAGAGCCTCTAGTACTATGGTAAGAAATTTGACTTTTATTCTAGAGGTGATGAAGAAGTACTAAATTACAGGAAAAGTGTTGAGATCTACATTCCGCAAACACCAGTGTGGAAAATGGGTTGAAAGAATAGCATAATCATTCCCAGTGAAACATCTATGTGAGAAATGATGAGGGTATGGATGAAGGCATAAGAGACAAAGCCCAACCATGTGTCTTAGAACTGTGCAAGGGAACTGTAATCATCCCTGTTTTATAGCTGAGGAAATGAATGCAGGGAAAGGTAGAGCAGCTTACCCAAGTCACCCATCTGGTCAGTTTTAAAGTCCATGCTCCTTTCATAAGGCCACTTTGCTTCCCAGATAAAGGAACCCAGAGGAGAAGCTGTGAGAAGCTAATAATGAAGATGATAAATTGTTTCATATATGATGAAACCCCGTCTAAAGTCTGCCTGAATACAAAACTTACTTTCTCATAAGCATCAGGTCCTAGTATTTTTACAAAATCTGGAAAAATACCTAAACTTTACGTACAGGGATAACAGTACTTCATAATGACAATACTGAATTGTACAGGCTTTCCTTTATATAAACCTTTTTTAATCAGCAAATACCACTGAGTACCCACTATTTCTAGCTTCTCAGTGGGAAAAAAAATCAATATATGAAATTTGTCCTTAAAGATCTTAAAATTCAATGGAGGAAATAGACACATTTGTGAATAACCAAATATATAGTCAAAGGAGACATGAACAGGGGCGCCTGGGTGGCTCATTTAGTTAAGCACCTGCCTTTGGCTTAGGTCATGATCTCAGGGTGTCAGGATTGAGCCCAAGGTCAGGTTCCCTGCTCAGCGGGGAGTTTGCTTCTCTTCTCCCTCTGCCCCTCCCCCTGCTTGTGCTCATACTCTCTCTCTCTCTCAAATAAATAAAATCTTTAAAAAAAAAGAGAGACATGAACAAAGAGCTATGGAAAATATATACAAGACTAAAGAGTTCAGAGAAGAATTACAGTGCAGAAAGAGTGTTTCAGTTGGGCCTTAAGGAATGAGCAAGCATTAGACAAAATCTTCCTTCCCTAAAGTCTCTGTCAAGTACCAAAGGTGACCCACAAAAGCCCTTGGAGGCATTTGCCTGGAGAAGCTAAGGCAAAGATGCAAATGAGTTGCTTAGTTTCAGTATCACAATTCACATAAATCAGTTCTTAATAGCCCCTGGAAGTTAATCACATACAAAGGAATCTGAAATTCACCATCCTTTTGCCATCAGATGCTTATTCAATCTACACAACGAATAAATATGAATGGGGGTAGGCAGCAGAGAGTGGACAATATGCCACAATCTTCTATAGGTGGTTGCCATAGCTCTCTGGAAATATGATTAGATAGTCTACACTTTGGGCTTTCCTCCAGACTGTTTTCTTGATATTAAAGAGAACCTTAAGCAGTTCACTTTAGCTCTATGTTATCAACCAACTGGACAAGATGACAACAGGTAGGGTATGTGTAAAGAGTCTACTTGTCTTAGTTACCATGGCCTTAGCATGCCACAAGAAAACACTGAGCAAAACCTAGGTCTCATATGCCATGCACTGGGGTAAGGTTTCTGGTCTTCCAGAGAAGGACCTCAGCCTGCACTCAGAGGCTCCTCTATGCCTTGGGTGAGGACCTCCTTTAAGAAAAGGTACACCCCACACCTCTGCCTTAGCACATGGGCAAGATGCCAGTTGTGGACAAGTACTCTTCTCTACTTTAAAGCTTTATGTTAACCCATCTGACATTTATTTCAAAGGATACCTTCTCATCTTAGAAAGACTATGAGCCCTTCCGAACTGCCATTCCTTACCTGCAACATAAAGTTAATGGTGATTATCTCCAACAATCCCAAAGAATCATTGAGGGGATTTGGAAAACTCTACTTTTTCAAAGACCACTCTTCGGACACAGTCCTAGATAAATGCAATATGCAGTATATGTTTCATCTTACCTGACCAGGCTTAAAGGCCCCTTCTTTATATACAGGGAACAAATCCAGGAGGGAACATTAATGATTTGGTAAAATGCAGCTACCAAGGATCTCTTTTCCTTTATATATCTGCCAGTCTTCCAGAATATAATTATATACCACCGATACTGCTTATTGTCTTTGACCATTACAGAGTATTCTCATACTATTTTTCAAGTTTGTCTTCTCTTCCATATTTAACTGAAGAATTCTGGAAGCCAAAAATCACATCTTTTGCATCTTAGCCCCTCACAGTTTTGAGCAGAGAGCTACACACAATATAAGATTTCAACACCTATTTGTTGGATAAATGAATACATTTTTGGGTAACCATAAGTTCCTCCATTTTTTTTTTTTTACAAGACCCAAGATTAATAAAATATAACAGAGGGGTGTGTATGTTTGTGTGAAGAGGGAAAACATTTCACACTTGGTAAATGACTAATTTAGTCTGCAATTATTCTGACTAAATAAATCCAATCTGTTTTGTCCCCCACCCCACCCACTTCTGCTTTATATTTCAGTTTAAGGAACTCTTTTTCCTCAAGGATGACTTTAGCTTGTCTAAGACAACCCACTAAAGAAAGCTTGTAGCATCCAGGGTGATTCCCCTGAATGTCCCTAGGGCTGCCCCAGGATCACACACACCACACTTGCATCCTGAGAACAGAGCCAATGTTGAGTCAGTCTGGGAACAAGAGCTCAGGGAATCCTGGCCAGGTTCCTGTTTATTCCTTACATCAAAGACAAGAAATAGAGATTTTCCTTGAGTAGGCTACCTCTCCTGTGATTCTAAGCAGCAGGCAGCGGAAACTAGCTTGTATAAGCAGGAATTTGCCTGGTCACAGGAAGACTGAAAGAGGGAAAAGAAGTTGACATATTTTTATTTCTATCTTATCATTTTTAGAACTTTGGAGGCTGCCTCCAGAAAGGAAATGTGACCAAAACATCCTTCTTGGAGACAGAGTTTGCATTTTTCTTCAGAATTTCACAAGACCCACCAATCATCCCAAGGAGGTAGAACAGCACTGCAAGGAACTAAACACCACTGCAATCACTACAATACAGGGGAAAAGGGGGAGAAACAAAGAGCACACTTAAATAGGCACTTTTTCTCTCTGCCAAAATAAAGTCTAAGACCTCAGATTTCTTAATTTTCAATTTATAAAACAGCAGCTGCCAACTTTGTGTGCCCCCTGCTTCATCCCAAGCAGATGGCCACCCACTTGCTTACTTCTTTTGCCTTTTACCCAAGTCTTTGGTCCAGCCAGCCAAAGAATGAGGAACCACAGAAGCCCAGCTCCCAAGTCCTGGTATATGTGCCATGAATCTGTCTCTTGGGCTTTAACATGACCACTTGATATATAGAACTAAGGCAGTGCCCCCAACATGCTCAGCTCTGAATGCTGTCATTCCCTGCTTTGGTGTGGCAACCTGATTTTAATTTCTTGGCCCTGGACTCCATTTCTCTTCCTTCCATCAGCTTCTCCCTAGACCTGGATCTGTTTCTGATTTGAGCCTTATTCTAGTCAGCCTTAGAAAGATGGTATAGCATAAAGAGACTAAGCCCCTTCTTTTTGGGCTCTACCCTCTGCCAAGGCCCTCCCATATCTCAAACTGGAAAACTGTACTTGGCTTTTAGCCAAATGAAAATTGACTAGAATATCAAAAAGGTAAGCAGCTCTAACATTCAGATTCTATGTTCTACAAAATATCCAAGGGAATAATTTAAAGTATTAGATTATAAAACAAACTAAGGGCAGAGTAGCTTAATTTTCAGTACATACTCTGCTTATGCAGTTTTTCTGTTCCTTTGACCCCCTTTTCCTTTATGTTCTGCCTGTCCCAGGCACATCTATCCCTGTACACATCATTTTGTCATGGAAAGAAGCAATAAGTTACTCAAAACCCTAGGTCCATCCTCAGCTTCCAGGAGACCTCAAGGAAGTCTCTCTTCCAATCTATAACCCAGCCTCTTTGTATGCATGAGAATGGCAGTCATATCCTTGACTCCTCAAAATGTGAAAAGAATGCTAAAGTGAAATAATAGATACGCATAAAGGACTATTACTACTACTATTAGTATCATTTCCTGCCTTTATGGAAAAGCTTTATTTCCTTTTAGCTTTTTAACTACCACTGTTTCCCATCATTAGTAATTACTTTCATCCTTCACTGATTAATCTGTTCTCCATCTTAACCTTTCACTCTGGTCTCTCAGCTTAGTTCTTAAATGACTAGCTGAACTTCCTAGACTCAAAAGTTGGGAATCCCAAGGGGAGAAGGTATAAAATAAGGGAAGTTCAGGGATGCTAACAAGGCCGTAACTGCCAGTTTTCAATACTTGTCTGACAGGAAAACAACATGAAAAGGACCTCTAGAACCTACTCCTCAACTCCTTGTCCAGCCACTGCATTTCTCCTCCCACATTCCCATGCCTTTTCCTTCTCCCTCGGCCCATAATTTGCGGCAACTGCTATTGCTGATCTCAAAATCCAAATGGAAGCAATTCAGAAAGTAGCTGTTTTCAGAGGATCTGACAAAGATAAAGTGGATCAGGTATCCCTAAAATCTGTGTATGTTGGGGAGGACAAAAAAGTGAAGCTGAGGCATTGATAAGTCAATGGGGCCTCCGCAATAGTGAAATGGAGAGTTGGTGCTCTAGGCTGTTTCTCTTCAACTAATTTCTTTACTTCCATCGTCTTTGACCACTTGTTCATTTTTTTGTAGATATGATCCTCAAAACTTGACCTTCTCTTCCTCCATCCCTTCCCCTCACCATACTGAGAGAGCTTATCCAACCACTAGTCACTGTTACTGAACAGTAAGTATATCAGAGCCCTCTCCATGGATGGGAGGGATAGAAGTTACAAACCACTGAATTAGATTATCTACACAACTTTAGTAGCACATGTTTTAAAAGTGTCTATCAGTATTTTTCCTGACTCACATTTCTTTTTTTATTATGTTATGTTAGTCACCATACAGTACATCCATAGTTTTTGATGTACCGTTCCATGATTCGTTGTTTGCGTATAACACCCAGTGCTCCATGCAATACGTGCCCTCCTTAATACCCATCACCGGCCTATCCCATTCCCCCACCCCCCTCCCCTCTGAAGCCCTCAGTTTGTTTCCCAGAGTCCATAGTCTCTCGTGGTTCATTCCCCCCCCCTTCATTCTTCCCTTCCTTCTCCTACCGATCTCCCTGTTATTTCTTATGTTCCATAAATGAGTGAAACCATATGATGACTGTCTTTCCCTGCTTGACTTATTTCACTTAGCATAACCTGCTCCAGTCCCGTCCATGTTGATGCAAATGTTGGGTAATCGTTCTTTCTATGGCTGAGTAATATTCCATTGTATATATGGACCATAACTTCTTTATCCATTCGTCTGTCAATGGGCATCTCGGCTCCTTCCACAATTTAGCTATTGTGCACAATGCTGCTATGAACATTGGGGTGCATATGGCCCTTCTCTTCACTATGTCTGTATCTTTGGGGTAAACACCCAGTAGTGCAATGGCTGGGTGATAGGGTAGCTCTATTTTTAACTTGTTGAGGGACCTCCACACTGTTTTCCAAAGTGGCTGTACCAACTTGCATTCCCACCAACAGTGGAAGAGGGTTTTCTCCACATCCTCTCCAACATTTGTTGCTTCTTGCCTTGTCAATTTTTGCCATTCTAACTGGCATAAGTTAGTATCTCAAGGTGGTTTTAATTTGAATTTCCCTGATGGCTAATGATCTTGAACATTTTTTCATGTGTCTGTTAGCTATTTGTATGTCCTCATTGGAAAAGTGTTCATATCTTCTCATTTTTATTTGATTATTTGTTTCTCGTATATTGAGTTTGATAAGTTCTTTATAGATCTCGGATACCAGTCTTTTTTTTTTTTTAAGATTTTATTTATTTATTTGACAGAGACAGCCAGCGAGAGAGGGAACACAAGCAGGGGAAGTGGGAGAGGAAGAAGCAGGCTCCTACCAGAGGAGCCTGATGTGGGGCTCGATCCCAGAACACTGGGATCACACCCTGAGCCGAAGGCAGATGCTTAACAACTGCGCCACCCAGGCAACCCTGGATACCAGTCTTTTATCTGTAGTGTCATTTGCAAATATCTTCTCCCATTCCGTGGGCTGCCTCTTAGGTTTTTTTGACTGTTTCCTTTGCTGTGCAGAAGCTTTTTATCTAGATGAAGTCCCACAAGTTCATTTTTTCTTTTGTTTCTCTTGTCTTTGAAAATGTGTCATGAAAGAAGTTGCTGTGGCTGATGTCAAAGAGGTTACAGCCTATGTTCTCCTCTATGATTTATCCATCATGACCAAGTGGGATTCATCCTGGGATGCAGGGGTGGTTCAACATAGGCAAATTGATCAGTGTGATAGATCACATCAACAAGAAAAGAGTCAAGGACCATATCCGGGATGTACTGTATGGTGACTAACGTAACATAATAAAAAATTATTATTAAAAAAAAAAGAACCATATGATCCTCCCAATTGATGCAGAAAAAGCATTTGACAAAATACAGCATCCTTTCCTGATTAAAACACTTCAGAGTGTAGGAATAGAGGGTACATTCCTCAATTTCATAAAAACCATCTATGAAAAGCCTAAGGCGACTATCATTCTCAATGGGGAAAAGCTGAAAGCCTTACCCTTAAGATCAGGAACACGACAAGGATGCCCACTCTCGCCATTATTATTCAACATCGTACTAGAAGTCCTTGCAACAGCAATCAGACAACAAAAAGGGATAAAAGGTATTCAAATAGGCAAAGAAGAAGTCAAACTGTCTCTCTTCGCAGATGACATGATACTCTATATGGAAAACCCAAAAGACTCCACCCCCAAATTATTAGAACTTATAGAACAATTCAGTAATGTGGCAGGATACAATATCAATGCTCAGAAATCAGTTGCATTTCTATACATGAACAATGAGACTAAAGAAAGAGAAATTAGGGAATTGATTCCATTTACAATAGCACCAAAAATCATACGATATCTTGGAATTAACTTAACCAGAGAGGTAAAGGATCTATAAACTACACATCACTCTTGAAAGACATTGAAGAAGACACAAAAAGATGGAAAAACATTCCATGCTCATGGATCAGAAGAATAAACATGTCTATGCTACCCAGAGCAATCTATACGTCCAATGCCATCCCGATCAAAATACCAATGACATTTTTCAAAGAGCTGGAACAAACAGCCCTTAAATTTGTGTAGAACCAGAAAAGGCCCTGAATCACCAAGGAAATGTTGAAAAGGAAAAACAAAGCTGGGGGCATCACGTTGCCGGATTTCAAGCTATACTACAAAACTGTGATCACCAAGACACCATGGTACTGGCACAAAAACAGACACATAGACCAATGGAACAGAATAGAGACTCCAAAAATGGACCCTCGGCTCTATGGGCAACTAATTTTTGATAAAGCAGGAAAAAACATCCAGTGAAAAAAAGACAGTCTCTTCAATAAATGGTGCTGGGAAAATTGGACAGCTACATGCAAAAGAATGAAACTTGACCACTCTCTCACGCCATACACAAAGATAAACTCCAAATGGATGAAAGACCTCGATGTGAGACAGGAATCCATCAAAATCATAGAGGAGAACATAGACTGTAACCTCTTTGACTCACATTTTCTAAAGAAATTTAAAGCTGGGCTCCCAAACTCTAAGTCCTCTGGGAGATGACACTATGACTTTTGGCTTAATCTTATAGAGGACATTTTCTATACTGCATGGTCAATTACATATATTTAAAAATACACATTTTTTTATCACATATATGGTACTTAAAAGTGCATGTATTAAAAAAATCTAGACCCGTGGGGCACCTGGGTGGCTCAGTGGGTTCGGCGTCTGACTCCTGATTTCAGCTCCGGTTGTGATCTTGGGGTTGTGAGATCGAGCCCCGTATCAGGTTCCGTGCTCAGTGCTGAGTCTGCTTAAGATTCTCGCTCTCCCTCTACCCCTCCTCCCACTTTCTTACTCTCACGTGTGTGCTTTCACACTCTCGCTTTCTCTAAATAAATAAAATCTTGAAAAAAAAAAAATCTAGACCCTTATATCTTCTGCTTTCCTCCCAGTCCAAATTGCAATGAATCTTTTTTCTTAATGCCCCACATTGCCCAGAGCTATATACCTTTCTGGATCATCTCCTTCTTTTAGGCCTTGAGGTCTCCAGATACCACCTGATCCCTTTCCTAGCAACCTGTCTCATGATTCCTTACTCTGTCAGCCTCTTTAACTTGCTTCCCCTTGAATGCTGGTTTTTAAAAGGTACATTACTCCCAAGTGGCTTTGTGCTTTTGTTCTCACCCTTTGAACCATTTGTTACTTCCTCTGTTATTCACTTTTGGTACAAAGCAGGAGAAAACTTGTTGTTTACCACAGCAAAAAAGAAAAAAAAAAAAAAAGGGTAGACTAGATAATGTCCTATCTTTTCCACCACAAAGGGTAAGGTACAAGGGAGGGAGATTTATGGCCAGAGAAGTTAAAACTATGGGAATGTGTTAAATATAAAAGTAATGAAGCACAGAACGACAACAGAGTTGTGACTATTCCTCAAGGTGGACTCCTTGAAGGTTATTATTCAATAAGGGTGCTTTAACTTGCTAGAAATCACAGCAACATAGCAAGCAAAAAGCAATCAGATTTCACTTCACACACAGTAGCCTGGCAAAAATTAAGAATTTGAGTCATGCCAAGCATTAGTGGAGACTCAAGGAAACAGGAACCATCTCAGAAGTGCTGCTGGAGGAACAGTCTGATACAGCCATTCTGGACAGCAATAAAATGCTACTTAATAAAATTAAGTATGACCCAGCAATTCCACTCCTGTGTATAAATCCCAAAGGAATGCTCATACACAGTCAAAAGAGGCTGTCAATGGCAGTACTATTTGTGGGGAGGAGGAGCTCGACAGAATTCTGTGCAAGTGTCACTGGCTGCACAGATGAGTAAAATGTGGTAGATGTGCCACGGAGAAGCACACCAAAGAGAAGTAGCAGGTTGTATGTACATAGAACTTAACGCAATGCTTAGTGGGAAGAAAAAAAGACACGAAGTTCTGTTAAAATACATGAATACAAAGTATGAATTTTAAAATGTACCCAAATAAAAAAAAGATATACATTAAATTAAAATGACTGCCCATGGGGAGAGGGGAATGAGAATGACATATGGGGATAAAGGAAATAAACTTTATATATATAAATATCAAGAAGGGGCCTTTTATAATGAATGTTGATAATGTGCCATGAACCAAAGAATAAGATTAACTTAACTCTCTCTACTTGTGACTTAAACTCCCACAACTTTGGAATATAGGTACACAGAACTTAAAACCCCAACTGTGTCACTTTTTAATTATATAACTTGGGATGAATTAATCTGTAGCAACTTCAGCATGTTCATTGATATTCCTCAGGACCTGATTCTCATGAGATTTTGAGAGGATCAAGTAAGAAAGAGTATGAGCCTGAAACAGAAAACATGTTTAAGAAATATTAGATTTCGGGGCGCCTGGGTGGCACAGCGGTTAAGCGTCTGCCTTCGGCTCAGGGCGTGATCCCGGTGTTATGGGATCGAGCCGCACATCGGGCTCCTCCACTATGAGCCTGCTTCTTCCTCTCCCACTCCCCCTGCTTGTGTTCCTTCTCTCTCTGGCTGTCTCTATCTCTGTCAAATAAATAAAATCTTTAAAAAAAAAAAAAAAAAAAAGAAAAGAAATATTAGATTTCCTCTAAAGCAATACAATCCTGCATCTCTGGTACTGACCAACAGAACTTTTAGCAAAGATAAAAATGTTCTGTATTTCCAATACCATAGCCACTAGCCACAAGTGCTGCTGGGAATTTGAAATGTGACTAATGTAACTAAGAAAGTGAATTTATTTAATTTAAATAGGTACTTGTGGTTAGTAGTTACCACTTGGCGGTGAAGCTCTAGATCCTTCCACATGGCCTATAGAGGTAACAGCTAATCAGCTGATACCTGGCATCTCTTTAGTTAGCAAATGAGAAGAAATAAGAGACATGAGACACGAGAGATAAAGGCAGGAAGAACCACACACATTCTATCCTGACTCATTCATGTGCTATTTTACAAGGATGATTTGATTTAGGCTATTGATATATAAGCTCCTAGAGGACAGACCTAAGTTGGATTTATTTATGAACTGTCAAACTTAATACAGAATAGGCACTCAGGAACAGCGTTCACTGGAATGAGGTGATATGGAGTAAAAATGGGCAAAGCACAAGTACCATCCAAAGACACCAAAATTTGAAAGCATCTTTTTCACCTTTTAAGACTTAGTAAGAGCCCAGTCAAAACGAATCTGCTGTGCTCCCAAAAATTCTAAATTTATGTGTCTATGTATGACAAGAAATATAAAGCAACATCATTAGTCACTAAAAATTGCCAATCAAAGCCACACGACTTTACATCCAATAGGTTGGCTAGAATCAAAAAGTCAGATAGTCAGGGAAGATGGCAGAATACAAGGATCCTAAATCCACATGGTCCCATGACCACAACTAGGTAACACCCACATCAGTGTAAATACTCTGTCTGATCACATTCTCTTTTTTGTTGTTGTTTTTTCCTTATTTTTCTTTTCCATCTTTTTTGTTTTTTTTGTTTTGTTTTATTAAACTGTTTTTAATTTTCATCTTTCATCTTTACATTTACATTCTATCCTTTCTGTGTATTTAATTTTATTTTTGTATATATAAGGTTTTCTTTCTTTACAATTTCGAGATGTAGTTTCTTCTAGCAAACTGATCAAAATACACTCAGGAGATAGTGTGTTGCTCTGTGCTGTTCACCTGTCTCTTTATATCCCTTCCTGTTTTGTTGTTTTGGGGGGTTTTTTTATTTTTCATTTTCTCTTTTGTTTTTTCTTGTCTTTTAATTTCCATTTTTATAGTTAGATTGTATCCTTTCACGGAGGCTCTAACCGCTAGGAGAAATGAGGCAGAATGGAGAATTAGTGATACAGAAGACCAAATGATGGGAGAATAAAGACGCTGAGAAAAAGAGAGATAAACAACTGCTGGATAACGAGGGGAGAATATGAGAGATAAGTGATACCATTAAGTGAGACAATATTTAGAATTGGGATCCCAGAAGAGAGTGAAGAGAGACAGGGGCAGAAGGTATACTAGAGCAAATTACAGCAGATAACTTCCCTAACCTGGGGAAGGAAACAGGTATCCAGCTCCAGAAGGCACAGTAAACCTCCTCAAAAATCAATAAAAATAGGTCAACACCCCAATATAGAACAGTAAAACTTGCAAATCTCAGAGACCAAGAGAAAATTCCAAAAGCAGCTCAGGACAAGAGGTCTGTAACCTACAAGGGTAGAAACATTAGATTGGCAGCACCTATCCACAGAGACCTGGCAGGCCAGAAAGGACTGGTATGATATATTCAGGGTGCTAAATGAGAAAAATATGCAGCCAAGAATACTTTATCCAGCAAGGATGACATTCAAAATAGAAGGAGAGATAAAAAGCTCCCAGGACAAACAATAACTAAAAGAATTTGTGATCACCATACCAGCCCTATAAAAAATATTAAAAGGGATCCTCTAAGCAAAGAGAGCCCAAAAGTAACATAGTCCAGAAAGTGACAGAGATAATCTACGGAAATAGTCACTTTACAGGCAATACAAAAGCACTAAATTCTTATCTGTCAACAGTTACTCTGAATTTAAGTGGCCTAAATGCAGCAATCAAAAGTCACAGGGTATCAGATTGGATTTAAAAAAAGCAAGACCCATTGATATGCTGTCTGCAAGAGGCTCATTTTAGACCCAAAGATGCCTCCAGATTGAAAGTGAGGGGGAGGAGGTGGAGAACTATTTATCACGCTAATGGACATCAAAAGAAATCTGGGGTGGCAATCCTTATATCAGACAAATTAGATTTTAAATCAAAGACTGTAATAAGAGATGAGAAAGGACTCTATATCAATTGTAAATATTTATGACCCTGACACCAAAACAGCCAAATACATAAGCCAATTAATAATAATATTAAAGAAACACATTGAAATACAATAATAGTAGGGGGCTTTAACTCCCCACTCACTGCTCATCTAAGCAGAAGATCAAGAAGAAAACAGGGGCATTGAATGACACTCTGGACCAGGTGGACTTCACAGATATATTCAGAACACTCCAAACTAAAGCAACAGAATACACATTTTTCTCAAGTGTACATGGAACATTCTCCAGAACAGATCACTTATTGGGTCACAAATCAGGTCTCAACTGTTACCAAAAGACTGGAATCATTCCCTGTATATTTTCAAACCACAATGCTGTGAAACTGGAACTCAATCACAAGAGGAAAGTTGGAAAGAACTCAAATACAGGGATGCTAAAGAGTATCCTACTAAAGAATGAATGGATCAACCAGGAAATTAAAGAAGAATTTTAAAAATTCATGGAAACAAACAAAAATGAAAACACCACTGTTCAAAAGCTTTGAGATGCAGCAAAGGTGGTCCTACAAGGGAAGTATATGGCAATACAAGCCTTTCTCAAGAAATAAGAAAGGTCTCAAATACACAATCTAACCTTACACCTAAAGGAGCTGGAGAAAGAACAGCAAATGAAGCCTAAACCCAGCAGGAGAAGAGAAATAATAAAGATTAGATCAGAAATCAATGAAATAGAAACCAAAAGAACAGTAGAACAGATACACAAAGCTAGGAGCTGGTTCTTTGAAAGAATTGATAAGATCAATAAACCCCTGGCCAGACTTATCAAAAAGAAAAAAGGATCCAAAAATAAAATCATGAATGGAAGAGGAGAGATCACAACCAACACGGGAGAAAAATAAACAGTATAAGAACATATTATGAGCAACTATATGCCCAAAAAAAAGGGCAATCTGGAAGAAATGGATGCATTGCTGGAAACTTATAAACTATCAAAACTGAAATAGGAAGAAATAGAAAATCTGAACAGACCCATAGCCAGCAAGGAAATTGAAACAGTCATCAAAAATCTCCCAACAAACAAGAGTCCAGGGCCAGATGCCTTCCCAGGGGAATTCTACCAAACATTTAAAGAAGAACTAATACCCATTCTTCTGAAACTCTGAAACTTCCTGTTTCAAAAAATAGAAATGGAAGGAAAACTTCCAAACTTGTTCTATGAAGCCAGCATTACCTTGATCCCCAAACCAGACAAAGACCCCACCAAAAAGAATTACAGACCAATATCCCTGATGAACATGGATGCCAAAATTCTAACCAAAATACTGGCCAAAAGGATCCAACAGTACATTAAAAGGGTTATTCACCAGACCAAGTGGGATTTATTCCTGGGCTGCAAGGTGGTTCAACATCCAAAAATCAATCAACACTGTGATACACTACATAAATAGAGGACAAGAACCATACAATCTTCTCAATAGATGCAGAAAAAGCATTTGACATAGTACAGCATCCTTCCGTGATTAAAACTCTTCACAGTGTAGGGATAGGTGGAACATACCTCAATGTCATAAAAGCCATCTATGAAAAGCCCACAGCAAATATCATTCTCAATGGGAAAAAACTGAGAGCTTTTCCCCTAAGGTCAGGAACACAGCAGGGATGTCCACTATCACCACTGCTGTTCAACAGAGTACTAGAAGTCCTAGCCTCAGCAATCAGACAATAAAAAGAAATAAAAGGTATTCAAACTGGCAAAGAAGAAGTCAAACTCTCACTCTCCACAGATGACATGATACTTTATGAGGAAAGCCCAAAAGAGTGCACCCCAAAATTGCTAGAACTCCTACAGGAATTCACCAAAGTAGCAGGATATAAAAATCAATGCATAGAAATCAGTTCCATTTTTATACACGAACAATGAGACAGTAGGAGGAGAAATTAAGGAGTAGATCCCATTTACAACTGCACCAAAATCTATAGGATACCTAGGAATCAACCTAACCAAACAGGCAAAGGATCTGTACTCAGAAAAGATAGAACACTCATGAAAGAAACTGAGGAAGACACAAAGTAATAGAGAAACATTCCATGCTCATGAATTAGAAGAACAAATATTGTGAAAATGTCTATGCTACCTAGAGCAATATACACATTCAATGCAATCCCTATCAAAATACCATCCACTTTTTTCACAGAGCTGGAACAAATAATTCTAAAATTCTGTATGGAACCAGAAAAGACCCTGAATAACCAAAGGAATGTTGAAAAAGGAAACCAAAGCTGGTGGCATCACAATCCTGGACTTCAAACTACTACAAAACCATAATCATCAAAATGGTATGGTACTGGGACAAAAACAGACATATAGATCAATGCAACAAAACAGAGACCCCAGAAATACATCCTCAACTCTATGGTCAACTAATCTTCGACGAAGCAGGAAAGAAAATCCAATGGAAAAAAGAGTCTCTTCAACAAATGGTGTTGGGAAAATTGGAGAGCCACATGCAGAAGAATGAAACTGGACCATTTCCTTACAGCACACACAAAAATAGACTCAAAATGGATGAAGGACCTAACTGTGAGACAGGAATCCATTAAAATCCTAGAGGAGAACACAGGCAGCAACCTCATTGACCTCGGTTGCAGCAACTTCTTGCTAGACATGGCTCCAAAGGCAAGGGAAACAAAGGCAAAAATGAACTGCTGGGACTTCATTAAGATAAAAAGCTTTTGCACAGCAAAAGGAAACAGTCAACAAAACCAAAAGACAACAGACAGAATGGGAGAAGATATTTGCAAATGACATATCAGATAAAGGGCTAGTATCCAAAATCTATAAAGAACTTACCAAACTCAACACCCAAAAAGCAAATAATCCAGTCAAGAAATGGGCAGAAGACATGAACAGACATTTCTCCAAAGAACACATCCAAATGGCCAACAGACACATGAAAAAATGCTCCACGTCACTCAGCATCAGGGAAATACCAAATAAAACCACAATGAGATAACAGGTCACACCAGTCAGAATGGTTAAAATTAACAAGTCGGGAAACGATAGATGTTGGCGAGGACGTGGAGAAAGGGAAACTGTCCTACACTGTTGGTGGGAATGTGAGCTGGTGCAGCCACTCTGGAAAATAGTATGGAGGTTCTTCAAAAAGTTGAAAATAGAGTTACCCTACGACCCAGCAATTGTGCTACTGGGTATTTGCCCCAAAGATACAAAAGTAGTGATCCGAAGGGGTACCTGCACCCCAATGTTTATAGCAGCAATATCCACAATAGCCAAACTATGGAAAGAGCTCAGATGTCCATCAACAGATAAATGGATAAAGAAGATGTGGTATATATACAATGGAATATTATGCAGCCATAAAAAAACTGAAATCTTGTCATTTACAATGACATGGATGGAGCCAAAGGGTATTCTGTTAAGCCAAATAAGTCAATGAGAGAAAGACAATTATCATTTGATCTCAGTGATATGTGGAATTTAAGAAATGAAACAGAGGATCATAGGGGATGACAGGAGAAAATAAAACAAGATGAACCACAGAGGGAGATAAACCATAGGGACTCTTAATAATAGGAAACTAAGGGTTGCTGGAGCAGAAGGGGGTAGATGGATGGGTTAATTGGGTGATGGACATTAAGGAGGGCATGTGATATAATGAACACTGAGTATTATATAATACTGATGAATCATAGGCCTGTACCTCTGAAACCAATAATATATGTTAATTAATTGAACTTAAAAAAATATTTTTAGGGGCGCCTGGGTAGCGCAGTCGTTAAAGCGTCTGCCTTCGGCTCAGGGCGTGATCCCGGCGTACCGGGATCGAGTCCCACATCAGGCTCCTCCGCTGTGAGCCTGCTTCTTCCTCTCCCACTCCCCCTGCTGTGTTCCCTCTCTCTCTGGCTGTCTCTCTGTCACAGAAATAAATAAAATCTTTAAAAAAAAAAATAAATAAATAAAAATAAAAATAAAAAAATATTTTTAGAAAATTTTTAAAGGAAAAAAAAAAAGAGCAAGAGACATAGCTGACTTCCCTAATATACAAAAACAGATACAGAAACTTAGACAAAATGGGGAGAGAGAAAAATACACCCCAAATGGAAAAACAGGAAAAAATCACAGGAAGAATGCTAAACAAAACAGAGATAAGTAATATGCCTGAGAGTGAATTTAAAGCAATAGCCGTAAAGATACTCACTGAACTTAAAAGTGAAAGATTTCAGTGAGACTTTCAATGAAGCGATAGAAAACATTAAAAAAAAATAACCAATTAGAGATGAAGAACTCAACAGTTCAAACTAAAAATACACTAGAAGGAATAAATAACAGACTAGAGGAAGCAATGGAATGGACCAGCAATCTGGAGGACAGAGTAATAGAAAGCAATCAAGCTAAACAGGACAAAGGAAAAAGATTAATAAAGAATGAGAAGAGACTAAGGGAATTCAGTGACACCACAAAGAGTAACAACATTCACATTATAGGGATGCCAGGAGGAGGAGGAGGAGAGAGAGAAATGGAGGCAGAAAATCTGAATAATAGCTGAAAATTTCCCCAATCTGGGGAAAGAAACAGAAATCCACATCCAGGGGCACAGAGAGTACCTAACAAGCCAAGGAGGTCCACACCAAGACAGATAATAATTGAAATGGCAAAAATGAGTGATAAAGAGAGAATATTAAAAGCAGCAAGAGAAAATAAAACAATTACCAATAAGGGAAACTTCAAAAGACTATGAGCTGATTTTTCAGCAGAAACCGTGCAAGTCAGTAGAGAGTGGCATGATATATTCAAAGTGCTGAAAGGAAAAAAACCTGCAACCAAGAATACTCTATCCAGCAAGGCTATCATGCAGAACAGGAGAGATAAAGAGTTTCCCAGACCAAAAAAAAAAAAAAAAAAAAAAAGTAAAGGAATTCATCACTGCTAAACCAGCCTTACAAAAAACGCTAAAGGGGATTCTTTGAGTATAAAGGAATGATGGTAAGTGGGAGTAAAAAGAAAAAAAAAAAGTAGGAAGAACAGAAGCAGTAAGAATATCTATTTAAAAAAAAATCAGTCAAGGGATGCACAAAAGGATGATAATATACCTAAAATGTGGGAAGGAGAAGAGAAAATTTCATGCTTTTAAAATGGGTTCAAACTTAAGAAACCTTCAACTTAATACAGTTTGTCATACACACACGATGTTATATATAAACCTAATGATAACTACAAATCAAAAAACCAGTAATAGATACATAAAAAAATAAAGAATTCAAGTACATCACTAAAA
Source organism: Ursus maritimus (assembly GCF_017311325.1). NCBI lineage: Eukaryota > Metazoa > Chordata > Mammalia > Carnivora > Ursidae > Ursus > Ursus maritimus. The sequence continues at coordinate 29,044,139 of NW_024424453.1, forward strand.
GCCAGAAACTGCAAGAGAAGAAAGAAAACAAAGTAAAAGAGGGGCGCCTGGGTGGCACAGCGGTTAAGTGTCTGCCTTCAGCTCAGGGCGTGATCCCGGCGTTATGGGATCGAGTCCCACATCAGGCTCCTCCGCTATGGGCCTGCTTCTTCCTCTCCCCCTCCCCCTGCTTGTGTTCCCTCTCTTGCTGGCTGTCTCTATCTCTGTCAAATAAATAAATAAAATCTTAAAAAAAAAAAAAAGAAAACAAAGTAAAAGAGAATACCTACAAAAACAGCCATAAAACAAGTAACAAAATGGCAATAAGTACATACCTATCAGTATCTACTTTGAATGTAAATGAACTAAACGCTACAATAAAAAGCCACAGAATGGTGCCTGGGTGGCTCAGTTGGTTGCATGTCTGGCTCTTGATCTCAGCTCAAGTCTTGATCTCAGGGTTATGAATTCAAGCCCCATGTTGGACTCCCCTCCGCCCACCCCAGGTGTGGAGCCTACTTTAAAAAATAAAAATAAAAAGCAAAAAATAAAAAGCCATAGAATGATTGAATGGATAATCAAGCAAGACCCATCTATTTGCTGCCTACAAAAGACTCATTTCAGACTTAAGATACATGTAGATAGAAAATGAAGGAATGAAAAAGAATTTATCAATTAAATGGAAGTGGGGAAAAAGAGTAAGGCTAACAATGCTTACATCAGACAAAACAGACCTTAAAACAAAGATTGTACCACAAAGAACACAGCATAATCATAAAAAGCACAGTCCAACAAGAAATATAACAATTGTAAATATTGATGCACCCCACAAAGAAGCACCCAGATACATAAAGCACCTATTAGCAAACATAAAAGAAGTAATTGATAGTAATACAATAATAGTAGGGGACTTTAGTACCCCACTACATCAATGGATAGATCATCCAACAGAAAATCAACGATGAAATAGTGGCTTTGAATGACACATTGGACCAGATAGATCTAACAGATGTATTCGTAACATTCCCTAAAACAGAATGCACATTTTTTCAGGTGCACATGGAACATTTTCCAGAATAGATCACATGTTAGGCCACAAAACATATCTTAACAAGTTCAATAAAACTGAAGTCATACCATGCATTTCTTTCCCAACCACAATGCTACAAAACTAGAAATCAACCACAAGAAAAAATCTGGAAAGAATACAAGTACATGGAGGTTAAATAATATACTACTAAACAATGAATGGGTCAACCAAGAAATCAAAGAGAAAATTCAAAAATACATAGGGGCAAATGAAAATGAAAATGCAATGGTCCAAAATTTTTGGGATACAGAAAAAGCAGTTCTAAGAAGGAAGTTTATAGCAAAACAGGCCTAACTGAGGAAGCAAGAAATATCTCCAATAAACCTAACCTTACACCTAAAGGAAATAGAAAAAGGAGAACAAATTAAACTCAAAATCAGAAGAAATAATAAATACAAGAGCAGAAATAAACAAAACAGAAACAAAATAAATAGAACAGATGAACCCAGGGGCTGGTTTTTTGAAAACATCAACAAAACTGATAAACTCCTAGACAGACACATCAAAAGAGAGAGGAGAGAGACAGAGAGAGAGAGAGAGAGAGACAGGAGAGAGAGACAGGAGGGAGAGGAGAGAGAGAGAGAGAGAGAGAGGAATCAATCACAAAAGAGGAGCAATAATCAACACAACAGAAATACAGACAATTGTAAGAGAATATTATGAAAAATTATATGCCAACAAATTGGACAACCGAGAAGAAATGGATAAATTCCTAGAAACATAACCTACCAAAACTGAAGAAGGAAGAAATAGAAAACTTGAACAGACCAATCATCAGCAATGCAATTGAATCAGTAATCAAAAAACTCCCAACAAACAAAAGTCCAAGATCAAGTGCCTTCACAGAAGAATTCTACCAAACATTTAAAGAACAGTTGATACCTATTTTTCTGAAACTATTCCAAAATATAGAAGAGGAAGGAAAACTTCCAAATTCATTCTATGAAACTAACATTACCCTGATACCAAAGATAAAAACACCACAAAAAAGGAGAACTACAGACCAGTATCTCTGACGAACACAGATGCAGAAATTCTTAAAATACAAGCAAACCAAATCCAACAATACATTAAAAAAAAAAAAAATTCACCACGATCAAGTGGGATTTATTCCTAGGATGCAAGGGTGGTTCAATATTTGCAAATCAACATAATACATCACATCAACAAGAGAAAGGATAAAAACCATATGTTCATTTCAATAGATGCAGAAAAAGCATTTGACAAAGTACAACATCCCTTTTTAAAAACTCTCAACAAAGTAAGTTTAGAGGGAACATATCTCAAAATATGAAAAGCATGAAAAATGAAAAAACCCAAAGCCAACATTATGCTCACTGGTGAAAACTGAAAGCTCTTGCTCTAAGATCAGGAATATGACAAGAATGTCCTCTCTCACTTTTATTCAACATAGTACTGGAAGTCCTAACCACAGCAATCAGACAACAAAAAGAGATAAAAGGCATCAAAATCAGAAAGAAAGGAGCAAAACTTTCACTGCTTGCAGATGACATACTATATATAGAAAACCCTAAAGAGCCCACAAAAAAACTACTAGAACTGATAAATGGACTAAGTGAAGTCATAGACTAGAAAATCAATATACAGAAATCTATATTTCTATACACTAATTCTATACATTAATACTGTAGGCACTGGGATGCCTGGGTGGCTCAGTCAGTAAAGTATCCGCCTTCATCTCAGGTCATGGTCCCGGGGTCGTGGGACTGAGTCCTGCATCAGGCTCCTTGCTCAGCGGGGAGCCTACTTCTTCCTCTGCCTGCCGCTCCACCTGCTTGTACCGTCAAATAAATAAAAAATCTTAAAGAAAAAGGTATGCACTAATGTATACACTAATTCTATATATTAATAATGTATACACAAATAATGAAGCAGCGGGAAGAAAAGTTAAGAAAACAATCCTATTTACAATTGCACCAAAAATATAAAATACCTAGGAATAAACTTAATCAAAGTTAAAAGACATTTATGCTGAAAACTGTAAAACACTGATTAAAGAAATTGAAGACAACACCAAAAAATGGAAAGACATTTCAAGCTCATGGGTTGCAAGAACAAATACTGGTAAAATGTCTGTATTACCCAAAGCAATCTACAGATTTAATGCAATCTCTATCAAAATACCAATAGCATTTTACAAACTTAGAACAAACAATCCTAAAATTAGTATGGAACCATAAAAGACCCTGAATAGACAAAGCAATCTTGAAAAAAGAACAAAACTAGAAATACCACAATTCCAGGCTTGAAGTTATATTACAAAGCTGTAGTAATCAAAACAGTATGGTACTGGCAGAAAAACAGACACCTAGAATAACAGAACAGAACAAGGAGCCCAGAAAATAAACTCACAATTATATAGTCAATCTTTGACAAAGGAAGCAAGAATATGCAATGGGAAAAGATAGTCTCTTCAACAAATGGTGTTGGGAAAACTGGACAGCTACATTGTGCAACATAATGAAACTGGACCACTTCGTATGACACACAAAAATAAATTCAAAATGGATTAGAGACCTAAATGTGGAACCTGAAACCATAAAAATCCTAGAAGAGAGCACAGGCAGTAATGTCTCTGCCATCAGCCATAACAACATCTTTCTAGATTTATCTCCTCAGGCAAGGGAAACAAAAGCAAAAAAAAAACAAAAAACAAAAAACAAAAAAACAAAACTATTGAGACTACAAAATAAAAAGCTTTTCGGGGTGCCTTGGTGGCTCAGTCGGTTAAGCATCTGCCTTCAGCTCAGGTCATGATCCCAGGGTCCTGCAATCTAGCCCTGCTTCAGCTCCCTGCTCAGTGGGGAGCCTGCTTCTCCCTCTGCCTGCCCCTCCCCCTGCTTGTGCACTCCCGTGCACTCACTCTCTGACAAATAAAATCTTTAAAAAAGTAAGAAGCTTCTGCAGAGCAAAGAATACAATCAACTGAACAAAAAGCAACCTAATGAATGGGAGAAGATAATTACAAGATATATGCAATAAGGAATAATATCCAAAATATATAAAGAACTTATACAACACCAAAAAACCAATCCAATTTAAAAAATGGGTGGAAGACATGAACAGACATTTTTCCCAAGATAACCTACAGATAGCCAAGAGACACATGAAAAGATGCTCAACATCATTCATCATCAGGGAAATGCAAATCAAAGCCACGTTAAGATATCACCTCACATCCCATCAGATTGGCTAAAATGAACAACACAAGAAATAATAGCTGTTGATGAGGATATAGAGAAAAAGGAACCCTCGTGTACTCTTGGTTGGAATGCAAACTGGTATAGCATCTGGAAAACAGAGTGGAGGTTCCTCAAAAAATTAGAAGTTGAACTACCTATGATCCAGCAATCACACTACTGTGTATTTACCCAAAGAATACAAGAACACCAACTGAAAGGGATACTTGCACCCCTATGTTTACAGCAGCATTACTTACAATAGCCAAGGTATGGAAGCAGCCCAGGTGTCTGTTGACTGATGAATGGGTAAAGAAGATGTGGTGTGTGTGTGTGTGTGTGTGTGTGTGTGTGTGTGTGTATAACAGAATATTATTCAGCCATAAAAAAGAATGAAGTCTTGCCATTTGCAAATAGAGAATATAATGCTAAGTGAAATAAGTCAAAGACAAAACCATATGATCTCACTTATATGTCAAATTTAAGAAACAAAACAAACAAACGGGGGGAAAAAAAGAGATAAACCAAGAAACAGACTCTACTGTAGAGAACTGTCGTTACCACAGGGGATGGGGGGAATGGATTAAATAGGGGATAGGGATTAAGGAGTACACTTTTTGTAATAAGCAAAGGGTGATACACAGAAGTTTTGAATCACTATACTGTACACTGAAAACTAATGTAACACTGTATGTTAACTGGAATTAAAAACAAAAAAAGTCACACTGAGGGTTTCAAAGGGGACGGGGGAAGGGGATTGGGGTAGCTGGATGATGGGTATTGAGGAGGGCACATGTTGTGATGAGCACTGGGTGTTATATGCAACTAATGAATCACTCAACACCACATCAAAAACTAATGATGTACTATACAGTAGCTAACTGAATATAATAAAAAAAACAAAAAAGTTATATTATCCTTGGTTTGGTATTTTGCTGATGAGTTTTTAAAAACTGGCCTCTTTGCTCTCTTGAAAACCCTTAAATAGAGCTTCTGGTTTCTGGTCAGCATGTAAAGAGCTTGGAAGTCATCACCCCCATCCTCTCAAGTAAAAAGCTGAACAAAGTGAAAATCAACAACTCTTCTTAGAGCCATCAGAGAACTGAGGTCACAGGGCAAGCTACTGCCCCCCCCCCCAAATTAGAAATGGACAAGTAGTTGCAGAGCACAACTTACTGGAACAGATACCTGCAAGCAGAGACCTCCAGGGGGAACCAGTACCAACGTAAGCAAACCAAAACTGCAACTGATGAATTGTTAGGGGTTCAGTGTAGTGGTTTGCTGGGGTTGGGAGCAGGGATTGACTGCAAATGGGCACAAGGTATCTTTGTGGTAACTGTAATGTTTTGAAGCTGGATTGTAGAGACGTTTGCACAATTCTATAAGTTTACTAAAAATCAATGAAGTGTTTCTTAAACTGGTGATTTTTATCACATGTAAATTCTGTATCAATAAAGCTGTATTTAAAAAAAACTGATGTCATAAAAGACATAGAAAGGCTGTGTGACTATTCTAGAGTAAAAGAAACTAAAGAGACAGAAGTAAATGCAGTAAATGACCCTAGACTGGAAGAAAAAAACATGCTGTAAAAAATACTGGGTCAATGGAATGTGGACAGTGTATTAGATAAAAGTATTTTATCAACGTTAAATTTATCGAGGTTGGTAAAGTACTGTGGTCATGTATAAGAACATCCTTAGTCATAGGAAATATATACTAAAGTGTTTAAAGAACCATGAGATATACAACTTAATCTCAAATGGTTTCAGAAAAAAAAACTATATACACATCTACATACGGGGGACTGGGGGTGGAGTAGGAGAAAAAGCATGTGTACATGAGCGTGCAAAGGGACAAAATATCAACAATAAATGAACCTGGATAATGGGTGTGAGTGTTTTCTGCAGTGTATTTCAGCTTTTCTGTAAGTTTGAAATTATTTCCAAACAAACAAAAAAAAGGGGGGGCGTAATCCCTATTGAGCACCTTTTGCATATAACGCACTGTATAAAATACTGGTAACACGAGAGAAGACAAATTCATGAGCTCCTGCCTTCAAGGAGATTAGACCTGCATTAGTTGGCTATGTCTCCATTTCTTTGAGTTCCCTGAGGGCAGTAAATATTGAATAAATTTTTAAAAAGGGAAATAGAACATTCAGAGTTGCTACCATAGCCTGGTTTCCCATGCACCCATCTCCAGTTCAGAACACAATTCATTTCTGATGACAAGTGGCTATTAAGTGAACAAGAATCAGAAAAATATTCATTGCAGAGTTTATTGTTATCAGATCAACAAAAAGCATATTCTGTGGGTCACCTGCCAGGATGTGGACATGGCTTTATGATAGAGAATGAGTTCTTATAATGAAATGTTATAATGAGATTTAAATCATGCTCTCTTCCTACTAAACATTCTTCAGGGTTTTTTGTAGTTTTTTTTTTTTTTTTTTTGGTCTTATATCTTTATTCACATCACTTTCTCACAGGTTGCATCAGAGTCCTAAGCCCTTTCCAGAGAAAAATCCACTTTAAATTTCCTCAGCTTCTGCAGCTCACTGCCCACAGCTGCAGGGAGAGGGTGGCAGTGGTAGTAGGTGCACCACAGCTCTGCAACTGCCCAGGTTGAGCTGAGCAGAGGTGACTGACATCCTAGTGATGCCACTCTTATGCTATCTGCTCACTCCTCACTTGTTTAAGCCCTCTTCTCCCAAGACAGTAGGCCTCCCAGAGGACAAGTAGAATGTCACACACCCTGGGCACTTAAAGGGTCCCTCTAAATCTGTGACAGGCTATCAAAATGGCTCAAGTCACCTGAAAGGCGGTGTGAGGAGGTTGGCAGGTACCTATGACATTTATTATACTGGTGTTGTCACTCAATGCCCTCAGAGAGCAGCACTTAATGAGGTATGATAGGTGATACTGAGCCAAAAGAGAAAAATGGGCAAAAAGGCAGCAGTGGGCTTTTACAGGAAAATAAGTTTAGAAAGATATGTTACATGTGGAAGGTACTGTATAGCATCAATCCAAGAGAAATCTACTATTTTGGACAAGGAACATCTATCAAGTTTGTGAGTAAAAAATAGGGTGTAGAGAATCAACAAATTCAAGAGAATACCTATAGGTATACAAAACAATGGAAAAGCAGATGAAGAATGTACACATTCTCAGGAGCATATGACTGAGGTCAACTACACAGTTAGACTTATACTTTGACCAAAGACTGGACAGACCATGCACTACTCCTGGCTACAGGCATGATGTAGTAAAGGCAAAGTCATAAATGAAGGAAGCCAAAATCCAGGATGGGATATCATGTGGTCTTACTATTTCCACCTTAAGAGCAAGCTAAAGGGGAGTTTAGGCATTAAACAAAGGATGAAATATGGAGAGGGCAGGGCTTAGGATTATAAGTAATAGGAATTGTACTGAACTGGGCCTTTAGTTTCTTGAGAACAACACTTGACTTGATTCTAGTTGGTCTAAATAAATTCTGTAGATACATGTTGCCTCAACCATTTCCTCATCCCATAGCTGAAATAAGGAAAGTCTTGAGTGAGATAAATGTCCCTTCCCCACCGTCGTTTTTGGGTTATTATTATTATTTTTTAAGTAGAGCCCAACATGGGGCTTGAATTCATGACCCTGAGATGAAGACCTGAGCTGAGATCAAGAGCTAGACGCTTCACTGACTGAGCCACCCAGTGCCCCTGCCCTTTTATTTATTTATTTTAGCTAGACATGTTATTTTTTTTTTTTTTTAAGAATTGGTTCTTCTATGTGGAGACCCAACGACAAACTAAAAATCAACCAGTGACTTAGTAAAGTCCCATAAGAAAGTAATCCAGGACCAACAAAATCAGCTTACAATAAAGGATGTCAGAAGCTCTTTGTAAGGAAACTGTATTCCCAGTGAAATCTTCTCAACTACAGCTGTCAGCTACATTCTCACAAAGACGTGAAACATGTATCAACTCACCACTCCACCAGTAGTGACATATTTAGGGAAGAGAAGTCATTCAAGGTCTCTCACAACCTGGCAAAGGCCTTCCCTCTAAGTTCACCTCCCAGCCCTCCTCTGTTCTATTCAAACAGAGGTCTACATCATTTTGTCCTGCTTGGAATGCTTTCCCCATTTCCCTGCTATTTAATTTCTACCCATCCTTCCAGGTCTATATTGAATCTGACAGCTGCCCAAGAAGCCTTTCCTGACTACTCCTGTCCACAGTGATCTCCTCGGTTTCTGAACCTCTAAGGTATGTTTGCTTTGTACAGAAAACTGCAAAGTACTATCGATTTTTTTTTAAGATTTTATTTATTTATTCAATAGAGAGAGAGCAAAGTAGGCAGAACAGCAGGCAGAGGGAGAGGGAGAAACAGGCTCCCCACTGAGCAGAGAGCCTGACGTGGGGCTCCAGCCCCGGACTCTGGGATCATGACCTGAGCTGAAGGCAGACGCCTAACCGACTAAGCCACCCAGGCACCCCTACTATCAATTTTCTTATGTGTTTTACCACCCAATAATTAACAACTTCTGGAGCATAAGGACCTCGCCTTGTATCATCTTAAAGAACAGGTGCCCTAAATGTCTATAATTTTGTTGTTCTTTGAACACCCTTCCTACCCCTCAATCCATCTTTTACATATCAAGAGTTAACTTAAAATTTCAATTAGATCATGTCACCTTCTCCTTCAGCTTCCCTTTTCAAACCTTTCACCAGCTTTCCATTGTACTTAAGCATGAATCTATACTCGTTACCCTGTCTAGAAGGTTCTACATGATCTGGCTCTTTCTTAATCTTCAGTCTTACCACAATACACCAAACCAGCATCTGCCTTCCAGCCACATCTGCCTTCCAGACACATCTGCCTTCTTACAATTCCTAAACATGCTGGGTTTTACCCTGCCTTCAAGTTTCTTGCATGTGTTATTTCCTGTTGGCCTGAAATGCCTTCTCTACCCCTTTCCTCTCCCCAGCCTGCCCCACACATATTTGTCATAGTCACATGGCATAACTAACCCTTTTCCATTCATCATGTCTTAACTAAATCCACCTGCCTGAAAGGCCTGACGTACATTTCCCACATTACCCTCCATCTCAACACCTGATGCTTCCTTCATAGCACTTTAATTTATAATTTGTTTACAGCCTTTTTGGCCCTCACCCTCAAAAGACATATAAGGCCTCTTGGAGCAGAGAACATATCTTGGCATAGACTCTGTACAGTATTAAGTAATTATATGTTGAATTAATTGAGAAAATCACAACTGAAGACATTTGAAAGCATGTTCTAAATTCTCAATCTAGGTAGGAAATACCACATGAATGTCAGTAATTCAGAGAGCTAAAGCAGGCAGAACACAGTGAAGTTTTGGCCAGTATGAAGGAAAACTTCAGGGACTAAAGAGAAGTTGTCTAGAAGGGTCTGGTGGACCAAATAAATAGGATTTCACCTCTGGTGTCAGGCTTCTCACCTGGCAGTACCTTTAGAAAGAATGCATCGATCACCCACCAAATGGGCAAATGCTACAAAGTCAGACAATACCAAGTATTATGAGGATATGGAGCAAAAGAGCTTCCATTACACTAGCCGGAGCATAAAATGTTATAACCACTTTGGAAAACAATTTGGCATTATCCAGTGAAGCTGAATATTCACAATCCCTATGACACAACATTTGATAATTATATAGCCTAGAGAAAGTCTTACAAATGTGTATCTGTGTAAGACATACATAAGGGAAACATGAACCAAGAGATGTAAATAGGAACACTGATAGTACTGTTGTTTATATGGGAATGGATAAATAGTACGCATTCATGTAAGGGAAAAAGAATTAACTAAGGTACAAACTTCAAGATAGAGGAATGTCAAACATGCTAAGCACAAGAAGGAAAGGTCACAGAAAAACACATTACAGTTTCATTTTTTTGCTTAAAAATATGTGGACAGGTGTTAGAACTTAAACAGTAAGGCTTAACTGTAAAGTTGGAGATACTAGTTACATCCAGTAAGGGAAAAGGAGGGGGATGTAATTGGAGACAAGCACAAGGGGGCTTCAAAAGAAGTGGTAATGTTTTGGTTTTTTTAAGGTAGGTGAAGAGTACACAGAAGGTACATGTTTTATTCTTCATAACCTTACATATACATGATATCTACTCTTCTTTGTATATTAATTCCTTTGAAAGAATTAGACACTGATCAAACTATAGAAGAGGGGAGAGGCAAATGGTTTGTTCTTATACCTAAGTAACTATGTAATGGAGCAGAGATCTCTTCAAAATGGCTGCTACAAACCCAAAGCCATGTAAGTGTCCTCTCGAAAGCAAGACTATCAGTTTCTATAAACTGCAATTTTCTTAGCTTCATTCAACTTGTTACCCCACCTTCTTTCACTTTCACTCTTAAAATTTAACTTGTTATATATTGTACATCTTTGTAAACCACTCTAAATCCTTTCTAGAACAAGATGTGGCAATAAATGAGATATACATTAGAAATAAGATAGTAATACAAAACAGAATGAAGAGATTATCCTATAGCCAAACACACACAATACTGAAGGGGTTTATACCAGACAGAAACAGGAATGAAACTGGTGGCTATCCCAGTACAACGCCAATTATGAAGCTTGAAATATCAGCCTCCAGGAAAGTCCTTACTTCACAGAAAAGACGAGTTTAATTAATGAAAATCCAGTGAGGAATGTCATGCTTGGACTGCCAAATATAGTAAGGTAATTGGAGTATCAAGTACATGTGAAGAATTATGGTCACAGTAAAAACTCACAGAAACCACACTGATGAAGAGGAGTAGGTTTTCATTGCTATTATGGTTGTTTCAATCCTTATACTTAAAGAATATATTTACCCACTAGAGAAGAACCTCCAGAACAGTCTATTCCCTTGTTTACAGAACCAAAATTGACATGCATTAATAACCCTACAATTATATTGAAATATTCAGATGTGTGATCCCATCCACTTTAAGCCTTGAAAGCAGCTGAACTATGTAGAAATAGGCACATGCTGGTATTGCAATTTTCATTTTTAAATTTTATTTTTATTCCTAGAATGCTCTGTACAAATACTCATAACCACATGAATGCCATATGGACAAAAACAACCCTCTCATTTTAAAAACTGGCTCAGTTGTGAATAAAACAACTTGTTAAAATCAAGATAAAGGAGCTATCAATTAGGGGCGCCTGGGTGGCTCAGTGGTTAAGCGTCTGCCTTCGTCTCAGGGCATGATCCTGGTGTTATGGGATCGAGCCCCGCATCAGGCTCCTCCACTGGGAGCCTGCTTCTTCCTCTCCTACTCCTTGCTTGTGTTCCCTCTCTCTCTGGTTGTCTCTCTTTCTCTCTGTCAAATAAATAAATAAAATCTTAAAAAAAAAAAACTCATTAAAAAAAAAAAAGGAGCTATCAGTTAAATGCATCATAGAAGCTCTTTCTTAAGGAATATGCACCCTAAGTTAAGGTCCTTTCATTTTTTCAGTAAGAACAAATTTGTTTCTGGAGCATGAAAAAAAAAAGTCGGATTGCTTCTGTACTAACTAGAGCTTAAAAATGTCAAAACTAGGTCAGAGGTGAAAAGATCAGGCTTAAGGCACTAGGAGAAGATGTCACATTTCCCTTCCCAAGCTCTCTCATTTTATGATTTCCTAAGACATGTTTTTCTTAAATATAGTTGTTTCCTCTATGAGGCAAAAGATTAAAAAGCCGGCAAAGTATAACACATTTAGAGTAAACTTACTGAATCTACCATAGCTGGGAAAGGCAACATTCTGGCTAATTAAAAATCATGTTAGCTAAGACTTAGAATGTCTCTCTGTATATCCGAGTTATCTCCTATGTCAGTGCATGTCTGTGTGTGTGTCTTCCTATATATGTGTATATTTGTGCATATCCTTATACACACCCAAGCATTTGTATTGCTAGCACCCACAGAATTAGTAAATACATGGTATTAAAAAAAATTACACTGACCACAATTTAATTTATTCAACAAATATACACTAAATTCATTTACATTCAAGGATCATATCATTGTGGCTTTGGCATTGAGTACATCTCAAAGGGTGAGATCATTTTCCCAAAGTCACTGTGTAAGACATAAAAGACCTGGTTCTGCCTTTTAAAAGTTTATAGCTCGGCAGGAATCTGATTTAACTTTGTTATTTCAGGACTTTCAGAGTCTTGCAGGAGCTGCACTGTGATCATGACTATACTGCAGATGTGAAGTGTCAATGCAAAGTTGGGGGGAAAATGCCAGTAAATCACCTTTGGCTGCCTTTTTGTTTACACACTGTGTAAGTGATCTGTAGGACAGATTTCTTTGTATGGGTACCTTTAAAACCACGATTTCATCAGTGTTATCTTCCCCTGCTTCACTCCATCTCTGAAACTTCTACCACATTCTATAATTTTACACAGGAAAAAAAAGGGTTCCTTTTCTAACCAACCTTTATATTCACATTTGTTCCCTTTGTTTTGAAAATTCTGATTCATATATGAAAAGTTCCCTTACACACAAAATAGACATTTAGAAGTGAAATGTTAAAACTCCTCAAATGTCTCATGAAATGTCATTTCTGTATGATATGCTTGTCAAGGTAGGATTCCAGAAAGAGAAATTGAAATTAAAATTTGCTCCCTTTGGCAAATCTTTTTTGGATCTCTTTACACAGTGTATTTAGGGCTCAAAAGACTGACACAGAGCAGACAGACACTAAAGACACTAGCATCTGTCCACAGGGACAGTAAGGACTTATCAAGAGTTCATTTTGAATTTTAAATATAGTGCTCACAAAGAGTAAACACAAATTAACTTCTCTAAAATAGATCACTTAAAGGTCAGTTCATACATTTAGTTTCATTTGGCTTGCCCAGAAGATAGAACAGAATGCCTTTTATGTTGGTAGAAGTGATCCCTAGTCTAAAATGACCCAATGCCTTCCTGCAGACAGTATCTTAATTGAGCTGGGCGCTGTATATGCTCTGCCCTCAGACTGGCATACATTGCAGCTTTCATCTGTCCAGACAGAAGTAAAACAGATGGGTAAGTGGGAAAGAAAGGAACAAGAAATGAAGGAAGGCTCTTCATCAAGTAGAAAGTAATTAGCAGAAAGAAGCCACAGTCAAAGGGATGCAGTCTCTGTCGTGAAATATGTAAGGTGATTCACAAAGCTGAATAAAGCAGGAGAGCCTTGTACGACCGTCTTTTATTCTTTGTACTTCCCTGGCCAGGGCTAAGGTTGAGCTCTGAGCGCTTGAAATTAAGACAGTCCCCCAGCTGGGGTTAAATGGGAGCCCTGTGCGCTCAGTGTAAGACTACTTCTCAATCAGGTGTCTGAAGACCCAGAACCCTGAGTGCTCCAATACCCACACTGCCTGCCTCCCATCCGATTCCCTATGTTCATCGCCTTGGGAACATTAAGATTAATTTCATCACACCTTTAGTCCCTGTTAACAACAGACACTGTGAGAAGCCCAGGTCATTTCTCATTCCTCCAAATTTTATGGCCATATAACCTCTTTTACTCATTTTCTTGACCCTATCTCCTACCACCCCCAGTGTCTGAAGCCCTCTTCTTATGCCTCTGGAACTCACAGGCAGCCACCAGCAAGATCCCCTATATCCTTGGCCTCCTCTCTGAATGCTTCATCTTTCTACTCTAACTGTAACCTGGCTCTTCCCTGAAGGCACTACTCCCCCCTCCCCCCACGTGGTGACTATTTCTACCTCCAACATTCCTTGAACCATGGGGATTAGAGGTGGGGTGGGTGTTTCCTTATTGCTTCTCTTTACATCTAGACCATTGTCCCGCCCTTTGCTGAGCTTGGAGTCACACAAAATCAGACTACCATCTACTCCTCCTCATTCAGCAAAGACCTGGGTTCCTGGCTCTCTGTCACTCCCAATCACCACCATGGCCATGATTCCAGGTGAACTCAGTATCCACACAGATGATCCAGTACTCTGGCTTCTCAGTCTGTCCTCCACCTTAATTCCAAGGTCAGACACCAGTTTTAACTGCAATTCCTCCAGGTTACTCTCTAACCACCACCATCTCCTGTGACAGTTCTTCACCTCTGGTACCCCAACTTCAGTGAGACCAACTTCAGGGACTCCAGTGAGACTTACAAGCCATTGATCCTACCACTTTTCACTGTCCCTCAACCTCCTCATGTCTGGCCTCAACTCCTAAGGAGTTCAAATTCCACATTCAATTGTTATGACTACTCCCTTTCTGAGTGAGGAAGGAGTATACCCTGAACTCCCTCCCACTCTCATGTGGACCTGCCCACTTGGCAAAACTACAACCTGGTTAACTTCATCCCTCCACTCATGCACATACAGGCCTAGAGAGAAGAGACATGCACAACCTGTTGAATGCTCTCACTGTAAATCTGTGACCTGCAGTAAGCCCCTACCTATCATTCCCCATGCAACTGGCAAAAGTCCTCTCAAGTGCTGCCTCCAATCTTTCTCCTTCCATTCTCTTTGAATCCATAGGGGCTTGATAAATCTTTGTAGCAATGAAGTGGCATTAAATTATGTCACCAGACTTTAGACTGAAATTTAATTCTGTGAAATTTTATGTGAGATTTACTTCAAGTTTCTAAGCCGGTGTATGTCCTGAGTTAGAATATGTTTCTGAATATTCCCCTTAGTACAGCTTATGATAAAACTAAAAGCAGAAAATGAGTAGCAGAATATATTAAGATTTAAGCTCATTAACCAACTTCCTTTAAACCTACCCTGATTCCTTAGATCAGGGGCTCCTATCCTTCTGGCCCAAAAGAATGTCCATTAGCTGCAGGCAGATGTTTTTATTCTCTGAGCCTTAAAAAAATTAAGACAATTTTAAATGAGAAGTTAATGGAGAATATAATTATCAAAAAAATCTCAAAATATTTCATGGCTATTTTTTGTGCATCAGGTCAACAGGCTATGATTTTCCGACGTCAAAAAATAATACGACAATTCTAGAGGAAAACATCCATATCAAGAATAAAAACTGGATTAGGGAATGACTAAGTACTTATTTTATTTGCAATGTGACCTTTTCTCCTAGAAAATGCATTCTGACTTTCCAGCAGTGCCACAAAAAAGACTCCATGTCACCACATGCCACCACATTTAAATTGCAGGTGTTTAAGATACCTAATGAACTGCCAAAGAAATTGCTAGTTCCTTTTAAAAATAAGTGCCAAAACTGTTAGCAACACTCAGTTAAATGGTTTTGTAGGTCCATAAAATTGTGCCAAAATACCTCCTTCAATGTGAAGCATTGACTGATTTTTCTTTCATATTTGGGTAAACTCTCAAGGTAAAGTGATATATTTGAATACACATGCCATCATAAAAGCTCCCCTGTTGCACTGTTGGTGGGAATGCAAACTAATGCAGCCACTCTGGAGAAGAATACAGAGATTCCTCAAAAAACTAAAAATAGAACTACCCTACAATCCAGCAATTGCACTACTAGGTACCCAAAGGGTACAAAAATACAGATTCGAAGCAGTACATGCACCCTGATGTTTACAGCAGCAGTATCAACAATAGCCAAACTATGGAGAGAGCCCAAATGTCCACTGACTGATGAATGTATAAAGAAGATGTGAGACAGATAGATAGATATTAGCCATCATCAAAAAGAACGAAGTCTTTGTCATTTGCAATGATGTGGATGGAGCTAGAATGTATTATGCTAAGTGAAATAAGTTAACCAGAGAAAAGAAATATCATATGATTTCACTTATATGTGGAAATTAAAAAACAAAACAGATGAACATATGGGAAGAGGAAAAAGAAAAAAAAAGGAGAGAGGGGGGAAAAAAGGAGAGAGTCTCATAAGAGACTCAGTAGAGAACAAACTGAGGGTTGATGGAGGGAGGTGGGTGGGGGGTGGGCTAGATGGGTGACAGGTATTAAAAAGGGCACTTGTGATGAGCACTGGGTGTTGTATGTAAGTGATGAATCACTGAATTCTACTCCTGAAACCAATATTGCACTGTATATTAACTAAATAAAATTTAAAATTTTTAAAAATAAAAATAAAAGCTGCCCCAGGAAGGCACTTACATAGTCCATGCCACAAAACTGCACGCCTACTTGATATCAAATCATCTTTAAATTTTTCCAGACTTTAAGCTCCTAGGAAACAAAGATACTCCTCTGTATTCCTATTACCTACTATAATATTGTATACACAGTCTAACTTAATAGACGTTTATAAAAACAATGTCCAGTTCTTTTTACCCATTTAATATGCTGCCTTACTTAGATGATGTGGCAAACACTTGATCATTGAGGCCAAACATGTTTTAAATATTATGATTTTTATGGATGAGATGTGTTTATTGCACAAACATTCAAATTATATAGGAAAATACCAAAACAATATATATACACACACATATATACATATATATATATGTTTATATATATATATGCATTTATAATTTTATATAAATGGGTTATTTATGTTGTCCTGTGATAAGAATTTTTTTAACTTACTAATATGTCATGGATGCCTCTTCATAAAAACAAAGAACTACCATATCATTTTTAATGGCTACATAGTACTCCATGGTAGACACGTACCATTATTTAATAATGTCTCCTAACTAATGGATATCCAGGTTATCCTTAGTTTTATCTTACCAAACACAAAAATGCAATGGGTATCTCTGTCCATGCATCTTGTAACAGTTGTACAATTGCTTTCTCTAGACAAATTCTAGAAGTTGAACTGCTAGGTCAAAGTGTAAGCACATTTTACATTTTTATGTATGTGGTCAAACTGTGCTCCAGAAAGATTTGACAACATAGACCCAACTAACCACAGTGCTCCAGAGGTCCCCACGCTCACCAATACCATTAAGTCCAACTTCATAATCACTGCCAATTTCTACTTTCATGTTAAGGATATTAACAACAAATATGCTCTAAATATTCCGCAATTACATCTTTGAATCTTGTTAGAGTGATTTTCATTATGTAAATTTTAAATTATATTGTAAAACTTAGCAACTTTTTAAGTTTGAATTTCATGACATATAAGGAAAGATTCCATCAATCCAGACTTTTAAAAATTATCAGTATTTTCTGCTGATATCATTATTCTTAACCTTTCTGTCATCAGAAACCCCTTTGAGAATCTGATAAAACCAGAATCACCCACAAAAAAATGCCCTCAACTATAAACATTTTGTTCAAGAACTCATTAACTAGATGTGTGATCTTGCTCAAATCACATTTTCTGTATGTTATGCTTCTCTGCAAACTAACATAGAATGATAAAATATTTCTCTATCATAGAACTATTTGTATAAGCATGATACGGAATACCTACTATATCCACAGGTTAATAATCAGACTCCCTTATTATAGGTCCTTCCTGAAGGACTTTATCCCCAATGTTTGGTTCCTCTTCCCATGCACATTACATGAATAATTTGTGAGTAAACATGTAAAGAGAAGTTCTCTTCACTTTTTGTCCATTGGCATTTTGGCTGGGCCCACGTATGTAAAGAGGTCTGATGAGTTAGAAAAGAATGCAAAAGGATTCCTTTACCATTCTCTACCTTCTGTGCTCATCTCAGAGAACCTCTTGAGTTTATTCTGAAATTTTAAAATTGTTATTAAAGTTCTTACTTGCTCATCACTTATCTTCTAGCCACTTTCAATTTCTATAAATCCTGAGTCTTTCATTTTTTATCACTTTGTAGGACACAGTTTAAAACTCCAATGAGTTAAGGGAAATTGAAAAAATGTAAAACTCATGAAGGCCATAAACTATACAGTGTTGAGAGAAACTAACAGAAGGGGAGCCAATAACTATCCCAGAAGGAGTTATGGTACTAAAACATAGTATACTGCTTCATAAGTATAACATTTCTCACTGCCAAATATAAATAGTAAGTACATTAACAAAATGTAAGCTGTTCATGTAATAGCCAAGCTGTGCAACCCAATAAATTCAAGACCAAGGTACTTTAACAGTGAGTGTCTCCATAGCATTCTCACAGAATTGAAAAGAATGGTAGAAATCTAGGTTACAGGCCAAGCTCTGGTACACACGAGCTACTAACTGGCCTTGCACAAGTCACTTCCCCTCTTCTGGGTTAAAAACTCTCAGAATAAACATCAAATCCTAACAAAAGCCTCCTTGGCCCTAAGGCAGCTCTGCATCGTGGGCTTCTGTAGCTCTCAGTATTTAAGCTCTAAGACTTTCAATTATTTGTTCAATGTCCATCCTCTCCATTTGATGGTAAGTTCCATGTCTATATTCACCTCAAATCTGCTGCTCCTTACACAGTGCCTGGCACAGCAGGGAGGGAAGGAGGAATGAAAAAATAACTGAATCAATAAACTGACAATCAAAAAATGAGGTGGTAGGGGCGCCTGGGTAGCGCAGTCGTTAAAGCGTCTGCCTTCGGCTCAGGGCGTGATTCCGGGGTACCGGGATCGAGTCCCACATCGGGCTCCTCCGCTATGAGCCTGCTTCTTCCTCTCCCACTCCCCCTGCTGTGTTCCCTTTCTCGCTGGCTGTCTCTCTGTCACATAAATAAATAAAATCTTAAAAAAAAAAAAAAAAAAAAATGAGGTGGTAAACCAGAAGGCCTCTAGGGTGTGCTTGGATGCTAATGTTTTAAGGGCATTTTTTCCTCTTGAATTTTATAAATGCTTGGGTTTAATTAGGTTAATACATTTATGGATCACCTAATTTGAATGGAATCTTATGCTTTGTCTACAGGGAGAAAAAGGGTGGCCAAGGATACATGAGAATTAGGTCTTGTCCCTGCCCTTCAAAGAAATGGGTCTGGCTAGGAAAAAAAAAAATGAATAAAACAACTAGGACAAAGGAACAGAACTTTAATGAAAATAATGACTTCACCAGAGAGATGGAGAACCAGTAACAAAGTGGTCTGAGCAAGAGGAGTTGGGATGACTCTCAGTTATGAGACTGCACTACACAGAGAGGTGTGCTGACTCTTCTGAAACCACACAGACTAAGTGAGACCTGACAGAAAAGAGGCCTCTTTTCTAGGCCAATTCCATTTCCTGGTAGTGAAAGGAAAAAGAATCCCCATAAATCAAAAGTAGGGCTCATGTTCCTGAGATTGCAGGGTCACAAGAGAGGGAAAGGTAAGATTTAGATCAACAGATAAACTCAGATATGGCTGAATCAGTCCTACTACAGACTGCTTTGGAGGCAAGCAGAATTTGGACCTGTTTAGAAAATAAATGCTACTACAGGGAGAACCAAGCAAATGGTTACTGAATAGAAATATAGCAATGGTAAGTATGGGAAGGTAAAGGGAATGAGTAACACAGACTACAGAAAGAAACTATTAATGTACTGAAACCCCCTATTCTGAGCTCTTGTCATGTACTTCCCATAGTACAGGCAATATAAATAATGCCAAGAGAAGTGGATGGCATGCTCCATGTTTGTAGAGGCCTTATTGTCTAATTGTGGAGACAAATAAGTGAGAAAAAAATTCCAGTAAGCAATAAAGTCACCCAGTCACAAAAATGTGGCCTCCAACTATACTATCCAAAGAAGCAAATCTAGGTAAACAAAAAGGCCTGGAGCAGATCTGTGAAATGGGGCTCTGTGCTTTGGCACTTCTCTTCTTTTTGGACTTCTCACCCCTCAGGAGCATTCTTCCCCCATTTTTTCCACCCTGGGGAGGAGGGCTGGTAGGCACAAGAGAATAGCCACAACACTTAGCAACCTGCCTTGCAGCGAAATAAAGGAGGAAGGCACCCCCAAACAGACAAGATGTGGCAGCGAGCACACATCTGACTGCAGCAGTGATTCCAAGGGCAGATCAGGATATGACTTGCACAAGACAAGATGCAAGCCCTTTCTCCTTCCTTAGGAGCGAACCCTCAGAGGGGCAGTCAGTTCTTCCTAGACAGGGCCTGATCCCATCAGCTCTTCTCTCTAAATTCTGAGGGAAGAGGGGAGAGCTTCCAGGAACAGCAGAAAGTTCTGATTAAGCTCACAGTGCAAGAAATTGAGAGGTTTATTTAAAACTGAAGGTGGAGTAGGATGTCTGACCTAACACAACTCAACAAAGCAACCATGCATTTGAGCTGATAATCATCTCTCCCCTTCCATTTGCTTTTCTTATCCTGCTGCCCATAGTTTAAAAAAAAAAAAAAAATCCACCTTACTTATTAGGAGGTTTTAATTCTTGCTTCCTCCAACTATGAATATTTCTGTGAGGAAGAGCACATGGCTGGGGCCCTGAGGTCTCCCTGTCCTTCAGAAGGATTAACAAGCCACTAAGTACAAAGCAGTTTCACAGTTTATTGTTCCCACTCACCCTTTCTTCTCCCCTGAAACATACTCAAATATGGGCACTCCCTCCATCAATGCCTATGGAGTGAAAATGTCAAGGGCCCCTATTGCCTGCCTATGTCTTCATTCAAAGAAGTTACACTAGGTCATCTTTCTGATTACAAAGTAAAAAAAAAAAAAAAAAAATATCTTAATTCTCCAAAAGAGGGACCTGGAAAGAACGTAACACATCTTTCCATACCACAAATATTTTTGTGGCTTTTTATATATTTCCTTCAAAAGCCTGAGGTAAAAAGAGACAAAACCACTGGTAAGGGTCCATTTAGCAATATACATGAATAAGCAAAGAATGCAGAAAAATCCAAGCAGTTGTACTCCTGTCTCTCACCAAAAAATTCAAGAACAAAAAAGACAAAATTCAATGAGAACTACACATCTATATGAAATTACAACTCATTTTAATTACTAAAAAAAAAAACAATAGATCAAACTAGAAAAGCAATACAAGCATTTAAATTATTCTTACCTTGAGTAGAAGAAAAAATAAGCCTTATTTTGTGCATGAAGCAGTACGAAAAATGGTGAAAATGGAAGAAAAAAAGGGGCAGTAGTTAGATTTTATGAAACCAAAATTTATAGACCTAACATATGGTTTAAATCATTTGAACAAAAAGTAGAAAACCATTGTTTAAATAGAATGAACAAAAGAAACACTGATATGCTTGCAGCTCCACAGTCAGAGAAGGGCAGAGCTGCCAGGAGAGCATCGCCATCATTTAAGAACACTGGAAGGCTTATTCATGCTAACATGTTATAATTGAGAATCAATACAAGGCAGAGTCTGCTTAAATGAACTCCAAGAGTTCGTCCAAGCAATCCTGTTAATGTCATGTTGCATTTTATTAAATGATGTTTTTAATAAAAAGCCTGGTGGTTGGGCCTTAGAAAACTTTGTTTGAAAGAGGTATACCTTACTTTACGATGACAGCTATAACCATAGCATTTGTTCTTTATGATAAATCTCACTATGTATGAGAGGGAACAAATGTGAAGAAAATGAACCTCTTATCAAGGTCGTGTGACCTTGAAGTTGCTGTCAATTTCTGAATTGGGCAGATACACTAGAACATCATGAATGTCCATGAACATAATTTTCACAATCCCAAGGGGACGGAGGAGAATATATCTTTAGGTGCTTGCTGATAGGGCTAGAAGTACTGGGGCTTTTATCATAGAAAGATGTAGTTAGAGAAAGTATGGAAGGGATAAGTATGGCTAATCAAGAATTGTGATGCAGACCAGCTCTGCTATGATGTTCAATAACTTAATCAGCAAGCACATATAATGAGCCTACATGTAGAACTCTGTCAGAAAGGCAGGAAAGAGGACACAGGTCGGAAAGCACTGCAAGTACCATGTTCACAATCATACTATAAGATGGTATTATGAATCCTACCCTAAAAGAAAATTGAGGCTGACAGAAATCAAATATTTTGCCCAAAGTCACATTTCTAAAAGCTGATTTGACAGGATCAATATACAGGTCCAGCTACTAGGCCAACGCTCTATCAATACTACCAAACCACATGGTCACTGAAGAGAAAAAAGGGCATTCCATGCAGAGGGGAGAGAATGAGACTAAGGACCAGTTTGAATTAGGAGAAGTTTACGCATAGAAAGAGTAGAAAGAAAGTGAGAAAGTTGGAGTCAGGCTGTGGACAGCCTTTACCCTAGTTAAGCATCTTGTCCTGCAGCCAGTAGGCAACCACGGAACTTTGGAAATAAGAGAAAAATCTAAGTAAGGGGGGAAAGAGCCTAAAGAATCTAAACAAGATATTAGGAAAAGACAGTTGGAGAAACACCAGAAAAAACAAAAACTTAAAATCAAGCACTGTACTAACATGGAATTTTGGTCTCTCCAAGTAAAAACCTAATTTTCTATATTGGGAATCCCTAAATAACATCCAATTGTTTAATGCTTTACTGATACCAATAATTGAAATTTCAGAAGTGATTCAATAAGTCTTCTTTCCAATAGAAAAGAGACAGCTTTTGGTTCCTAAGAGAAACATGTGTCTACCTGTCTTCTTCCTTGCTCACAAAGCCTCCTCTAAGGGGGTGTGCTGATAAAGAATGGGTCATGTTTGAGGACATTTACTTCAGCCACAGCTTCACTTCTTGGAAAGGAGAACGCCAAGATGCTATGATGGGCTCAGGAGGGAAAGGGTAGAAAAGGATCAATCACTCCTTCCCGTGGCTCACAGGAAGGACAGGGCAGCTCACCAAGGCTAGAGGTTTCAGCCCTGCCCTCAAGCATCTGCAACCATAGTCCTTACCCCTGTGCACCTTCACCACTCACAGAGAGTGACCTGTACCACTCACAGGACAAAATCTTATTAGGACTCAAGATCCTGGCTCTCTGCCATCTTTCAGAATCTCTTTACACCCTAGAAAGAGGTGTCTTTACTGCTGCTACAGAATCTTCATGGAAGGGCTGCAAATTAATTCCTGATTCTATTAGAATATAATTTAGTTTTATTTTTGTAAAAAAAATTGCATATGCAAAATTTGAGTTACTTTATCTTTAGCTTATACCGTAAGATTAGTAATTCTTTAAAATTAAAACTAAAGATTTTAATCTGGCAAGATGTGGTTATCTCATATAAATCTTCCTGTTTAGAAAAAATATGGGTATGTGTTAAACCTCTTTGAATACAATTCCACATTTTCCCCTTCTCCTTTCCATTAAAAAAAAATTCAATAGAGAGGATGGAGAGGGATCTTCACAGACTTAGAAGGGCAAAACTTCAGCAAATGATTCCTATTTGCTCTTTTTATCTCAGTAGTCAGCAGCTGGGTGAGAAACCTGAGCCCGATCACCTTTCAATAAGACAATATTCTTTCCTCCATCAGCAGTTGCAGACGCCCTGCTGAACTCCTTTTCTGCTGCTTTCAACAAAAGTTGCATCTAAGGAAATACTGATTGTCCATATGTGGCACCACCATGCTCTAGCTACTTGACAAGTGTGAGAGACTTAAATGAATTCCATGAACCAATGGTCTGTTGGTGCTGCCACAGATCGTACCACTCACAGCTCTAGGCGTCCATGGAGCCAGGACCTTCATTATTACCCTGACACAGAATTATCAGTAAGGACAGAGCCTTCTGCGATATGAGAATGCATTACCTTGTAGAGTCACAATCATTGGTTCAAATGAAATTAACTCTCCAAGATCAGTGGTAAATGCACAAAATACAAAATATTAAGTCTACTTTGTAAGGCAGTAATCCCAAAGATGACAACATCTATATGGAATTTATTTTTAGAGTCATAAGCCAAGTTATCTTCCTTTGTAAAACTGGAATCTTACAAACACAGCTGTTGAACAACTTTTGTCAAAGATGTCAAAACGTCTTTCAACATTTAGACAGCTACCTAGCTATTATTCCTGTGGGATACATGGGTGGCTGAGAGAATCACATTTGACAGATGCAAAAAGCAAGATATCCATATGGAAAATACAACTCTTCATTTTCCAATCATCTAGCCCAGCAATTTCCCTACCATTCTGCACTGGGATGCAGCCAATCTTCCCAAAAAAATGGATGCAGGCTTTTTTCACAACTGCTACCGAACATGCAGTCTTCTCAAATAATCTTCCAATTCTTTATTATACACATAACCCACAAATACTATTTATACTGATTCTAGGAGTTAAGAACTCAGGGTCCTAATGCTAGAGAGCTCATGTTATATCAGTCTACACCCCACCATCGCTCCTTTCTAGAGAAACTGCCAGGATCACAGTCATTACTGAGGCAAGCAGCCCAGGCCACAGCTATGTGGACCAAGAGATGGCATCAGTACCCTTAAGATTTCTAGTAAAAGAGCTTTAACCAGTAGGAATGATAGTTACTACAGAACTATCCTATTCCTTTCCTTCTTGGTCGGTACACAGATCACCAATTAGGTTGTGGGGACAAAAAGGAAAAACAGGAACAGGAGTACATGAGGAAAGAAGCCAAAATGGAAATGTTGTGCCATGTTGTGTCAAGAAGTAGAATATGGATTGACCAAACACAGGTAGTACAGACACATCCTGGAGTTACAATAGATCGGGAACAATCTTCCTGGTCCTGAGTTAGGTCCTATCTCTGTAAGGTCTGACCAGACTACACCTCCTTCTCATTCTGAAAAACCCCTGGAATTCTTCCCAATTTGCTACATGTCTGACATTGTTTCATTTCTTCATACAACCTTAAGCTTTCCATTTATTAAGGTAACTTAACAAGTTTCCATTTTTGTAATCAGACATTTACATGGGCCCCAAAACAAAACGACTCAAAGTGTTCCTTTTCTCTTTACTATAACACAATCTAGCTCTCCCGTTTGATAGCCTACATATAACCTCACAAATTTACGGGCTACTTTGCCAATATTTGCAATCAGTGAAAGAAAGGAAATGGCTAACAAAGCCTAGCTCCCTTGGATCGCCTTTTAATTGCCCTTGTTGCATTTTTTCTGCTGTCACATGCAGACCACAATTTATTTTCACATAGATGTAGAAGATTTAGCTACAGTGAGTTGAGAATGAAAACCTGGAATCCTATGGGAACTTCAGTAGTCTCTCCATCTTCTGTGGCACTGACAGATTCCCCATGTGACTTCTGAGTTGATTTCAAGGCTCAAGGGTCAATTTTTACATTGGCAAAATCTGATTCTTCCAATCCCTATAGAATAAAATTGGCTCCCAAAGCTATTTCAGCACTGGGAAAAGGTCAGGTTATATAAAAAATTAATGAGCGAGAACCCACAAAGCTCCTGTACCTTCTCAACTAATTACTCTTCCCTCCCCCCAAAAAGTCACCACTCATCTGTTTAGCAGCCAGTTATTTTCAATCACAGGTATTTGGAAATGGGGGTGGAGTTAGGAGGATATGTTGGTTGACTCAACGACTTGGTTAGAATAATATGAGCAGTTAGTGACCTGGGATACTAAACACCCTATAATGGACATAAATGGACAGAAAAGTTCCATACAATAATGAATCATTCTATCAAAATGCTAATAGCACTTCCCTTGAGAAGCACTGAGCCCTCTCCAAAAAGCAGGAAAGAAAGGCAAATTGAAGAGAGGATGGCAATAAGAGAACAAACAATGCACTCCATCAGAAGTGAAGCAGTCAAGTAAAGGCTAAGGATCAATCTCAGACCCTACTGATCTCCTTCCCCTCACCTCCCTCCAACAATACTACTCATGGCACACTCCCTACTCTCATTCCCTCTACCACACAGAACAATCTTGGGCTCAGATTTAAATTATATCTTTTTAAAAACTGTATTTCCACATCTTTTCATTTGTTCTAATTATGATAGTTTCTGAGCAACTAATACTTATAATAGTAATAGATAATACAAACTGAAAATTCTTCCACGTTGCTAAAGGGCTTAATTACTAAATTTGTGTTGTAATATGTCTGTTGAAAATTTGCTTTAGAGACTAATTCTTCAGGGCATAACTCCCTAGTGGTTAAGCTTATGAATTGCTTTCATCTTAATGAAATATTTTGTTGAGCCATAGTGGGGCTTGGCAGAAAGAAAGGTGAAAATTCTCTTGCCACCTCTCCCAGACTCTTTGTTAAGCTCTAAGTAGTATCAAAAGAGACGTCCTGCACAAACAAGCTTCACCACTGAGGGTCAGGCCGTGGAGAGACCAAATGGAGAGAAACAGCTCAGAAACCTTGGATTAAAGGGCAAATATTTTAGAGGCAGTATACTCGATTATGTCAGAGAGACAGGCCCATGGCACTTTCTGTAAGAGAGAGATTTAACAGCAAGGTGAAAGTTCAGCAAGATACACTCACAGACTGAAGAGCTCATCAAAATAGAAAAGTCCAAAATGCAGTTGCTTTAAATGAGGTGAGGTCTTGTTATAACAAGAGCACACTATCACTAAAAATAAGAGTTTCCAACAAATAGGGTCCTTACAGACTAAAGTTCTATGACCAGTAGAAATTCCTGGGATTATGGACATATTCTGTGTCTGCACTGTCCAGTATGGTATCAGCTACACGTGGCTATGGAGCATTTGAAATGTGGCTAGTGCAAATGAAGGACTGAATTTCTAATTTAATTTTAACTTAAATAAAAGCAGATATATGTGGCTAGTGGCTAATGTATTGAACAAGGCAGGAAAAGGCTTAGACCATGATCTGGGAAAATGATCTAAGAGGTTATCACAAGAAGAAAAAAATCTTACCTATCTTCTGATCACTTGGAAAAATACTTTCTCAGCATCCTCCCTGCCACATAGACACATTTGTAAGATTTCACAACATCAGAAACCAAAAGAGCAGTGCTTTTCAAATTTTAGCATCCATCAGAATCACTTGGAGGTCTTTATTTGTTATAAATTTTGTGGTGTGTCTAACAATTACACAGACCAGAAACACAGCAAGGCTGAACTCAAACCTGCCAGGACAGTCTACATCTAATTCCTGCAGTGACCCTGTCTTACAGTCAAAATGAGGCTTTCTATTAGAATAATGTAATTGTTTCAGGTCTAGGTGAGGGTTACTGCCACTTTCACCATTTCAATAAAGAGTTCTAAAAGTATCAAAATAACACATGTTATATTAAAACCTTTTGTTTATCACTCAAAAGGCATATGTTTAAAGATTAACCCTTTCCATATTCCAAAGAAGAAACAGAAATAAAAAGGTTCTAGAATAAAAATGTTCCTCCAAACATTCTGTGGTCTTTATTGTATTACCTGCAAAATCTGTTCTAGGATCAGCAGCCATTTGGGAGGATGGATTTCTTTTGGGGGTTACTTTTTATTTAAATTCAAGTTAGTTAACATACAGTGTACTATTGGTCTCAGGAATAAAATATGGTGATTCAGGAGAGCCTGGGTGGCTCAGTTGGTTAAGTATCTGCCTTCAGCCCAGGTCATTATCTCAGGGTCCTGGGATTTGAGCCCCACATCGGGCTCCCTGTTCAGTGGGGAGCCTGCTTCTCCGTCTCCCTCTGCTGCTCCCCCTGCTTGTACTCTCTCGTGCTCTGTCAAGTGAACAAATAAAATCTTAAAAAAATAAAATAAAATAAAATATAGTGATTTGTCACTTACATGTAACACCTAGGGCTCATAAGTGCCCTCCTTAATGCCCATCACCCATTTATCCCATCCTCCTACCACCTCCCCTCCAGCAACCCTCAGTTCGTTCTCTAGTTAAGAGTCTTTTACGATTTGTTTCCCTCTGTTTTTTTATCTTACTTTTCCTTCCCTTCCCCTATGCTCATCTGTTTTCTTAAAGTCCACATAAGTGAAATCATATGGTATGTCTTTCTCTGACTTACTTTGCTTGGCATAATACACTCTAGTTCAATCCACGTTGTTGCAAAAGGCACTATTTCATTCTTTTGATGGCTGAGTAACAGACCATTGTACATATATACCACATCTTCATCCATTCATCAGTCAATGGACATTTGGGCTTCTTCCATAATTTGGCTGTTATTGATAGAGCTGCTACAAACATTGGGGTGCATATGCCCCGAATCAGCATTTTTGTATCCTTTGGATAAATACTTAGTAGTGCAATTGCTGGGTCATAGGGTAGTTCTATTTTTAATTTTTTGAGGAACCTCCATACTGTTTTCCACAGTAGCTGCACCAGTTTGCATTCCCACCAAAGGTGCAAAAGGGGTCCCCTTTCTTCACATCCTCACAGACATCTGCTGTTTCCTGAGTTATTAATTTTACCCATTCTGGCAGGTGTGAGGTGATATCATGGTTTTGATTTGTATTTCCTTTGAGGGTTACTTCTTTATGTTCTTTGGTCTACTGATACGTGAGTCATTTTAACATTAAGAGACCACCCCATCAAAAACAATTCCTTAGATGTGGAATATAAAACAGCCATAAAAAGAATGAAATCTCGCCATTCATGACAACACGGATTGACCTAGTAGGTATGTTAAGAAAAATAGGTCAGACTGAGAAAGACAAATACCCTATGATTTCACTCATACGTGGAATCTAAAAAACAAAACAAATGAATAAACAAACCAGAACCAGACCTATAAATACAGAGAACTGCCAGAGGGGAGGGAAATGTGAGGATGGGCATAAATGGGTGAAGGAGAGAGAGAGGTACAGGCTTCCAGTTATGGAATAAGTTACAGGAATAAAAGGCACAGCATAAGGAATATAGTCAATAACATAGTAATAGCATTGTATGGTAACAGATGGTAGCTACATTTGTGGTGAGCATAGCAGAACATATAAAGAAGTTGAATCAATATGTTGTACACCTGAAACTAACATAACATTTTGTGTCAACTATACTTAAACTTTTTAAAAAAGCAATTTCCTTCACTTTTCTTCTCAATAACCTTCTTTCTGCCTCCTTCACTCCCCCCTTCTTAACTTTCCAAAAGAAAGCCTTCATTCAGAATATATTGGTGCAATGAATAGGGCATGAAGCTTTCAAAAAAAATCAGAATCTGGTACTGTTCATTATTTTTCCTACCACTAATCATTCACACTTTTTCAAACTCCCAATATTCCTCAGTTAATACTTGCACAAGAGTGATCCTTGGGTCCTGGAAATTTGGGGAGACAGACATTGTTTCTTAACATTTATAGAGCCCCCACATAGTCATATAGTACTATGTACATCACTTCCTTAGGTACTGAGTTATTAATTGTGTGTCTTGTTTGCAGGTAGGGAAACTAGCAAAATGAGGCTAAATGGTTAAAATACAATCCCAGAAAAACTCAGAGCAAAATTCAATCCCTTCAGCAGTATTACTTCAGCAGTGGTTCTCAACCAAGCAATTTCCTGCCCTCAGGGGACACTTGGTGATGTCTAGAGACATTTTTTTTAGGTGGGGAGTGCTACTGGAATCTAGTGGGTAGAAGCCAAGGACCCTGCCAAACAGGCTACCATGCGCAGGATGGCTCCCACCACAAACAATTGCCTGGTTCAGAATGTCAACAGTGCCAGGGATGAGAACCCCTGCTCCTCTGGCAATTCTAGCATGACTTTCTTTGGCCCCCTAATCAATAAAGAATGGCTCCCTCTACAGTTTGATCCTTGCACTGTTTTTACACAGAAACATGCCAATCAAGTGCTATTGCTGGCATTCTATGTTTTTTAGTTACCTTAAAAATGCAAGATATATGGGAGTCACAGAGGAAAATGAGGACAGCTAGCAAAGACTGGCTTCTTTCCTTTAACGAGAAAACCTAGCAACGACCAGGTCCCTGCACTAGCAACCTCCAGGCCCTGAGCTATGGTCTGTATCTGGCTGCTCACCTGGACTCTTCAGTTGTTGACGAGCTTTGCAGCTGCCTTTTCTCTGCTTTGCTTATCTCTAAGCATGTGCATCACTCCAGAACAGTAGTGATGTATGCTTATGGGAATCTCCAGAGATCTACAGCCCCTAATTGTCTATTTTGTTCAGTAAATTGTACTCATTGCTGAGCCATGTGAGGCACTGAAGGCCATCAGCCTTTCTGGGTGCCCTCTGTGTGAGCCTGGGTAATGGGACATTATCTGCCAAGGGCTCCACAGTATCCAACTGAGATGCTTAAAACAACCCTCCATCCACTTTTTCAGCTAAGTACCATTTTTTTTTTTAACCTCCTCTCTTTCCTAACCATCCTTAGCTCTGCTTAGATCCTTATTAATTATAATTTTCTCTTCAAGGAGTCTGATTTTAGTTTAAGCTCTTAAAGCCAGGAAGCTCAGAAAGGTTATGATGTCCTTTCAACCCATCCTTCCTGGACCTCTACTTGTACTCTGAGAAGTGCATTCCAAATAGTAAATTTCTCCCTCTGGTCTCAAAAGTCTTCAGCACAAATGAAAATCCAAAGCCAGCTTTGATTATAATCCTCCCAATGCCCACATTCATTATACTAGGGACTGCAAATAGAGAGGAGTGAATGGACATGTAGTGTCCAGTGACACTGGATAAAATAAAATGGAACAGGCAGAACCATGTGTTTGCTACTGCTATTATCCATCAAAGTGGGAATCGTCAACTCTAATAAGTTGTTTCCTTCCTGGAAAAAAATTTAAATGATTAATGAAGGAAAAGTTAAGCAAAGTAAGCCATGGAAGAGGAGGATGCTGGGAGAGGGGAATATATGCCAACAGAGCTAATGGTAGGATATGGCTACAAGAAAAAGGCAAACAGGCCTGATTCCCTTCTCTACTACACATGCCAGGAGAGTCAACCAACTCCTCCCATATAAATCATACCCAAACTCACTGAAAATTCCTCTGTTGAGATATCTCCACATACAGTTTCCATCCCATCACTTTGAAGAATTTTCTCTTCATAACTGTTGATTTGTATGGTGTCTATAAATTGAATCAATAAAGGCTTTGGGAAACTTTCAAAGACAGAGCACTTCACTGCACTGACTCAAATAGGCTAGTGAGACAAGAGCCTCTAGGATTTAGTAAAACCAGAAAAACAACAGCAGAGAATGCCTTTGACTTACCCTGGAGTAAAGGGTGTGAGAGCCTTCAAACGCACTTACATCTTCATGACCCATCAGCTCTGCTGCTTTTCACCACTCACTCACTTCTGCATGTTGGGCCACCACTGAGCGATCGCCAACTGCCAAAGAGAAAAAATGAACGCATTAGGCCAGAAGACCCATGACTTCAAGTCCAGACCCCCCACTCAAGTGAATTTGTGAGTAGTCTAAGTGCTTAACACATAGACACAAACACATAATGGCTCAAGCTCAATAAAAGTTTATTTCTGGTTCCCATATACATACTGAACAGGTAAACAGGTTAGTCAGTGGAATGGCCCTCACTGACACAGTGATCCAGGCACCCAGGCTAACCTAAGTTGCACCACTTTTTTTAAAACTTGATTTCCAAGCTTGCCCTAGAAATCTTCTCCATTCCAGCCAGCCAGAAGTGGAAAACAGCATGGAAGCTCACATGGGTATTCTGTGTGTTTTTTTCCTGGATGTAGATTGCAACACTCTTCTACTTCCACTCATATTTTGGTGGCTAGAATCAGTAACACAGCCACACCTAAGACCATGCGCTGCTGGGTACCTAGTAGTTATTATCTATCATACAAGGCTGGCTCCAGCCCAACCAAGAAGACAATATTGTATTTGGTACAACATTATGGATAAAACACTAGAACAATAACCTTGACTTAGTTACTTAACAAGGGAATCTTGGTTCCCTGATTTTTTATCTGTAAAATACCTCTTCCCTCACAGGGTCAATGTGAAACTCCAAATGAAACAACGCAGCACTTCTCAGACTTTAATGTGCACACATAGCACCCAGGCATCTTGATGAAATGCATTCCAATTCAGTAGGTTCTGAGTGAAACCTGAGAATCTGCATTTCTCACAAGCTCCCAAATGATACCAATGCTGTACTCTAACCACACATTAAGTAAAAAGGAAAGAGAATTATTTTTGTAAACCAGAAATTTGCAGATATAAAGAATTATCTTGGTGCCAAATCTGATTATAATTCCCAACTAGCCAGCACTTTTAGGAAATGCTTAGTCTAGGTACCATATAAAATTTCATATAGTCACAGATTTTTAAAAATGGAAAGAATTTAAGTGGTCACTATTCTCTTATTTCCCAGACAAGGAAATAAACTCAGAGATGTCAATAATGCCCCCAAAATCTCACAATAAATTAGTGTACTATGAATAGAATGCCAAAATTTTGACTTTTTTTTTTTTGTTATTATATAAACTCAATTGATAGCCTTCTGAAAAAGGGTAATTTTCTTCTGCTAAAGCAAGAACAAATACTACTCTGGCCCATACCCAAAAAGGTACCAGAAGGTAGCATTCACCAGTTTGGGTCACTATGGTACCAAATGTAGGCAAGGTGACACAGAAAAGACATCAGGAGATTTTTAAGCAGATGTTCTTCATAATGTAGTGATCGCCACCAAAGTTATGTTTCACATGTCTAAAATAGGACTTGAACACAAATTAACTTCTGTACATGCTCTGGCAAAACCAAAAATATTTTCAATATATAAAAACTCTGAGTCACTACTATTTGGGGGACAATTAGAAAAAGAATTTGGGGTTGCAAATAGAAAAGAGAAATAAAATAATTAACCAAGAAGCAGCAGTTTCTATGGTAAATCCTGAGGACAAAGAAAGGAACCTCAAGATTTTTTTTTATCCCTGACACATATGCTATTTTTGCATCCCCGAGATCATGCTGAGTCCTAGGAGCTTACAGTAAAAAACAGTGCAATGAAGGACCTCAGAAGTGAAAAATAGGAGTCAACCCCCCAAGTCACAAGTCAGAAAAGCACTATCTGGAAATCAAATCAGACTGGGGGAGAAAGGAGGTTCTTACAATGCATGTCATCTTCAATGAAGGAACATGAATAAGAAAGTGTTTTGGTGAAATCACAAGGGAGCACTTCCTGGGCAAGCAATGATAAGTGGAAATCAATACTTGCACATCCATTATTAATTTAAAATGAATAAAATACTATTAGCATCTTCATTTAGTAAGCAATTTTAAACATTTTAATAAAGGTAAAATGTTCTAAGAACTTCCATAGGTTTACTTCTGTACTCTACCCCAACCCTCATGCACTATAGTGTCTTTAGCTCCTCAAAAACTCTCCCATCCTGGCTATTTTCCACAACCTACTTTAGACTCTAGAATTTCTACACTATTTTTGTGCCATGGATTCCACTCCTCTCATCCCACCCCCAATTTTGGCAGTCTGTTGAAGCCAAAGAAACTCCTTCTCAGAATAATGTGTTAAATGGTATAGGATTACAAAAGAAGCCTACTATATTGACATATTCTTTCCACGCAGCGCTCAGAGTTCCATAAACCTAATATAAGAATATCTGATTGGTAAGGGACTCTTCTAGGATGATGAAAGTTCTTTTTCTTCTAGGAAACAGTATGCAAAAAGTTTTAAAAACCCAAAGACGCACATAAAGAATCCTGTGCAGGATCAGTCAATGAAGAACAAGCTGCAAAGAAAAGCCTGACCTTGAATTTCTACCCAAACTCAACATTATTCATGCTGTGGTTTTAAAATGCTACATTAAGGAATTACTCAGAATTTTCTTGGCTCTGGCCCTGTAGACACAGCATATTCTAAGTCCTGATGGCAAGTGGAGAAAGGCAGCATTGGAGAAGGAAAGATGGAAAGGAGTCTGAGCTTGGGTCCTAGTTCTCTAATAAGTTCTCTACCACTACCTAGTTCTGTTAGCTTGGTCAATCACTCAGTTCTGAGTTGAAACTCTGTCTATAAAATGAGAAAGTTGAGTTAAACCACCTATGGGTTTCTTCTAACTCTGGATTATTAGGATTCTAAGACAATACACAATCACTTCTCTAGAAAGAAATACTATCAAGATTTCTTTTTGCCCTAGGCTCACAGTATGAAATTACCTTCTAGATGAGAATTTTTCAGAGGCTTCAGAAATACCTTACAAGAGTCACCCTGCCACAGAATAAGACTTGAAAGAGATTTTAATAGACATCTATCACCTCAGCAATCCCAGTGATCAGGCAAGAAAACAGAGTTTCAGAAAGGCAAAGATTTGAGGTCACATAATGAGGCAATGTTAATGGACTGCTGTAACTACTGTCATCTAGCACCAGCAGGATTTTAGGATTCGGCATTGGTAGTAAAAACCAGCTCATCAGTTCTCCTGGAGACAGAAATAAACCTCAAATAAGCTGAGCCACAGGGAGTGAACTGCACGAGGAAGCAGGTGACTGGAGTAATGACACCCAGAGGCAGCACCCTGTAGCTCAGGCAGGGTCAAAACTCAGGTTCTCATATACACTGTAACTTCACTGGCAACAGCACTCATCTCCTTCTAATACCAACTGGCTATAAATTCCATCTCAAAGAACAGTCAATAACAAAGAAAGAATGGCTATTTCAAAAGAGGGGAATAGATAAATGAACTCTGGCTAACAAGCTTAATAAAACCAAAATTCAAGATTTGAAATAACAATCTTGAAAGGACAGCATTGGCTAAGAAAACCTTAAAATACTTCTTAGTAATTTCCAAGTTTTAGAAGAAACTGATTCAGAATAACTTTGGCCTATGTGGACAGCCGTGCGGTACAGTAACAACAAGCACTGCTTTTAGTAATACCCTTACCACTATCTTCAGAGCATATAATTACTGGATATTGATCAGGTTTAAAAGTCACATGTATATTTCCATAGTCCTGTCCATGTGTAGACTAGCTTTACGTGCAAAGAATCAGAACTATGAAATTGTTGTGAATTTTGATTAAATCAGGATTTCAATCTCATGTTCAATTAACCAACATGTATGCCAAGAGCTTTCAAAACCTATAATGCTTGTCAGTTTACCCTCTGCCTTTTCCCCTATATACAACCAGCAAAGTAATTGTACCCATTCCTCAACCCCACAACACACACTATTTCTACCTAAAATAAGCAATTCTGGCTTTCAGAACCTTTTTTTTTTTTTTTTTTTTTAAAGAGCTGATAGCCTTTCAAAGTCTGGAGGCTACACACCTCTGGTTTGCCAGCTCTGTTTCATCTCCTCCAGGGATTCTAGAGACAGCAGTGCCATCTACTGGTAGGGAGGGCACAACTTATTTCTGGAATCCTGTGGGTGACAAGCCAAAGACCTGAAAGAATGGCAGGCTAGATTGTGTCTTTGTGAGCCTTTCTTTTCTAAAGCACATAACAAACATAACTGATGCTTACAACCTGAGAAACGGAACCTCTGCAGGAGTCTCCACATGAAGGGCAGCTCCTCTGGAAGCCATACGAAGCCCAGCCAGGCTAGCCAATAATGAGCTCTGCCTGGAAATGCCTCCTTAAGGCTCCAAAGGCAAGCAGCAGAACCTCACTGAATTAAACATTTCCTGGCTCTCCTCTTCCCTCAGTGCTTCTGTATCAGATGATCTCACCCATGACCCCACCTGTGGCAATGTTATCCAGCTTTATCCTATAGCATGCGTCTTAGGGAAAGTGCTCACACCCATCTCAACGTGAAGGCTCTTAGATTTATACAATGTGACACAGATCCCACTCAAAGGACACTACTGCTTAGGTATGCAGGTTGTACTCTAATCTCTCTCATTTGCTCTCCATCCTCCCTGTTCCTGACCCAGAGGACAGAAATGCCAGAAAGGAAATGATTTCGTTGTTGCTTTCAAAGCAACACTAGTGGGCTTTCATTGAATAATAAAACCTTGTCTTGTAAGTCACTGATGTACACTACTTCCCTCAAGATGAACTAAGTCAGCTAATCTTTCTCTTTTCCCTTGTATAAAACTATCTTTCTCTACCTTTTTAAAACCCATCTCTCTTCCAAAGGCTAAACATAAACATACCATGACCTTTACATAACTTACATGAAAATGACATTTTTAAGATTTTATTTATTTATTCGACAGAGATAGAGACAGCCAGCGAGAGAGGGAACACAAGCAGGGGGAGTGGGAGAGGAAGAAGCAGGCTCATAGCAGAGGAGCCTGATGTGGGGCTCGATCCCATAACGCCGGGATCACGCCCTGAGCCGAAGGCAGACGCTTAACCGCTATGCCACCCAGGCGCCCCGAAAATGACATTTTTCTAAACATAAAAGCGTGTCTTTTCAAACTATACCACCTACCCCACCTTCAGAATTCCTCCTCTCCATCACATGTCACCTTAAGAAAAAATCATTGGTAAACTGAATTATTCCCACTAATTTACTTAATATTGCAACGTAACAGTCTATAGTCACTTTAATAGGGTAACAGTCTATAGTCACTTTAATAGGGTAATTTGTTACATTCCCAAAAACCTTTGCAGCAACTTTACTTTCATTCACCTCAGAAAACCATCAAAAAGTTGATTTGCTACAGCTGATAAATGTTCCAATACCCATAACAAATTTAAGTGTGCCTTCTTCAATTTATTTTAACTTGCCAAGTAAACTGACTTCTTAACAAGTGTTTTCATAGGCATGAGGTGTGTTTGAAAAATCACATTGTTTCCTGAAGAAACAAAACTTTGTATGTGGGAAGGTAAGAGTAATAAAAGGGCTTTGAAAGAGTATCAGGAGGTCTCCAATGAATCAGGTAGAGAGTCTTCTCCATCTCATACCTGAATAAGTTCTAAATAGATTAGAGTAAAATGCCAGCATATGGTAAAAATCTTTCTAAAGACCGATGAATCATTTATTATCAAGTAAACTAACAGACACATCCAACAAATTCGTGGAAAACTAAAGGGACTTTTAACATTTCATTATAAGATACACAGTATGCCCTTGCTATTACAAGGTCTGGGGAAATGGAGAAGGAAAGTAGATGTCTTGCATAAAACTTCCCTTTTTAAACTATGACTTAAAGGAGACATCCCTCCATCCCCAACACACAAACCGTTTTTGGCATCCAAACGGTCTTTAAGCAAGCACTTTTCAAAGAATTAGGGAATAGGTGTAATTCACACCATGTTTTCCCTTCTCCCTACAGGCCATTAACATGCTCAAAAGAATTACTCTCTTCAGCAGCCCAGAAAGACCTCAGTTTACAGAGATAACCACCATCCCACCCCACCCCCACTCACACCCCTAAACCCCCATCTTCTTGAAGGAGAATCTCAGTGCGATGGTCTGGTCTGCAGTTCACTGCAGGCATTTCCCTCCTCACAATTTACCAGTCATCGGTTTCGCCCTATCTGTAATTTCTTATTGTAGCCTCTCATTTAGACCTGCTCCTATCATTTAGACCAGTGCCCAACCGCTTAAAAAAATTTTTTTCACCTCTTAACGAAAATCTGGATTCCCTTGGCAGGCTAAAAGCGTTCAGTTTCGATGCAACTCTGGGGTGAGAGCTCGCGTGCAGGTCCGGAGAAGCCTTCTACGGGCAACACTTGGGCTCGGTCTACTGGTCGTGCCCCCCCCCCACCTCCTCCCGCACAGCTGCGCTAGGAATTCGGCATCGCTCGCCGCCGGATTAGTTCGAGTCCCGCGGCTTGGCTAGAGTGACACATTTTTTTCCCCTTCCTTCTCACATGTGACAGGTCCCACTGCATTAAAGCCATCCTCTCCCGGGCCCCAAACCAGGTCCGGAGTCCACTGATGGCCCCGCCACACCACACTCACCCTTCACCTGGGGAGGGGGCCGATACCAGCATCCCTCCAAGCGGGAAACAAAGGCAGAGACGAGGCTGCCAGGTGGGCAACTCCCCTCGGGAGGACTCGTCACCGTGGTGGGGATAGACAGGTGCATTTAGAGGGTAGGAAAAGGGAAACCGAGGCACCCAACGGGGTGGCTGAGTGCGAGTCTGCATCCTACCCGAAGCAGAGCTCTCCGGGAGGACCCCAGACTTCCCCCTTCACCCCGCCCAGCCCTGCCCTGCCCACCCGGCTAGTCCGCACCAGCCGCGGTAGGGCCAGAGGGCCGCCCGCGGCCGCGCTTACCTCAGGAGAAGCGCTCCGGCTCCCTCCGACGGCTCCGGAGAAAGCCCCGCCGCTCGCGCACGCGCACCCGCGCTCTCGTGCCTTCGCGCCCCCGCGCGCGCCTCTCCGTCCGGACTCTAGCCCGCCCCAGCCCTGCCCGTCAGAGTCCACGAGAGCCAATCCAGTAACAGGAGAGGCCCGGCGCCGGTCACGTGATCTTGCCAGCCAATCACCAAATTGCCCTCGGCAGCACCCGCTCCGATGTCCCTGGGGGTTCGGTTGCTACCTAGCCGAGCCGGTGCGGAACGGGCACAAAGGGCTGAATTCGTTTTCCAGAGCTGTTTTGCTCAATGAATGAATTAATACGTCAATTGATATTTGAAATTCTAAATATTAATAGCAATCACCCGGGTATCTTGTTAAAAGGATTCTGATCCAGTAAATCTGGAATAGAAACCTGAGATTCTGCCTTTCTAACAAGCTCCAGATGGTGATGATGATACTCCCGATCTGAGGACCACGCTTTAAGTAGCAAGATTTTAAGGGCACCTGTCAGAAAATGGTTATAGCCCTTGTTTCATATTATCTGAAAGTTTCACGACCTTTTCTTTTCCTTCCTTCAGTGATGGAAAGCTTCCAGGGACTGAGTAAACATGGGGTGTCCTGGTGATACTCGTAATTTGGGCACAGGCTGAGGGAAAGTGCGTTTAATTCCCACGTCACCTACCCCTACTCTGTGGGGCAGCAGTCTCTGCCAACTTGATAGTTGGAGTGTGGAAACTAGAAGTAGTAGAGAACACTAGGTTTACTTTCATTCTGAAGTATTCAGCATGTGTGTCTCAGTGGCACTGTGCTAGACTCTTGGTCAGAAAGTGACTTAAGTAATTTTTGCTTCCTAGAAATTCACATTCTGTGAGGGAACTATACAAGCAAGTTCAGGAAGAAACATATAGGAAAAGCAGGGAGCTGTCAGTCTCAGCATCTTGAACAATTCAGGCATAAGCCAGAAGGTGGTAAAATAACCTACCTTAGGAATCTTAAAAATTGCCCTGATATCTTTCTGTCAGTAATACCAGAGTCTGGAAGTTGGAAAGTCTAGTGCCTCTGCCATCTCTCAAAACTTGACCTAAACCTAAATGTGTTCAGACCTGCCAGCTAGAACCTATGTTGTTCAGCATAGTCAAACTCATATTACCTGTACAGTAGTGTACCAAGGTGAGTCAAAGGCCTAAATGCTAAATTCTCCAAAACCTTCTTTTCCCAGCTCTGCAGACGGGGTAGTATGACAACCCTTCAACCAGTCTTCTGTTCTATTCATCAAGATGATCAAACTGCCACTTAGAGAAAACTTCACCTTTGTAGGTGTGTCTTGGGCCTCTCTGGCTCATCAAATCCAGAAGTGAAGCCCCCTTAACAATCTTAGACATTACTCATCACAGTGTCTGTATCAGAGATGGCTTAACATAAAATCCAGAGTTACAGGCAATACAGTGAACCTAGCACAATAATGGTTCTGGCTATATCAAGAGTAAAGAAATATCTAATCAAGAAGAATCTATTTAAAAATATCGAAGTTTCTTTTGCTATCATTAAACCACTGTATCTCAAGTCTGGCTGCACAGTAAAACTTTTAATGAAATAGATTTGGGGGCACTGTGCATAGAGATTCTGATTGGGGTAAGGAGTGGAGCCTCAGCAGCTGTAGGTTCTAAAAGATCTACAGGTGGTTTGTATCTAGCCTTGCTTGAGAAAACTGGCATAAG
The DNA here is from genome assembly GCF_017311325.1 of Ursus maritimus. NCBI lineage: Eukaryota > Metazoa > Chordata > Mammalia > Carnivora > Ursidae > Ursus > Ursus maritimus. The sequence continues at coordinate 29,083,941 of NW_024424453.1, forward strand.
CTGCCAGGTTGATGGACTCATTCTTTAACAAGGGAAAACCAACTCTGCAACACAAATCACTAATGACATAAAGACTCTGACAAGAGGAAAGTTTCCACATACTTTGTGAGAATAGATTTTTTTTAAGGCCAAAAATAATTCACAGGTAATAGATACTCCAAGCCTACTGAGTGGAACAAATTGAAAAGCAATGTCCACAGCTAGGTTTAATTCCAGTTGATTAAATATTTAAAAGAACCTATCACCTTTTAGCCACCCTAATGAACTCTGTTGATATCGTCACGTGTTTTATGCTCTTCCTAACTAAAAGCACATTTCTATGTGAGCATTACTAAGAGTTATTCTCTGAGGTTTTCCCAAAGTGCAACAGAATCACCTGGAGTACTTGTTAAAATGCAGGTTCCCAGTATCCCCATCCTGAACTTCCTCTAGCCTCTCCTGTAACAATTCTGAGGCTGCACTAAGTTACATTTGAGTCCAAGTGGTACCTCCTGATACAGAAAATATACATCATAGGCAAACCCTCAAGTAAAACAGATGTGCTATTAGTTTAGTATGCCATGCTAACTAAATAAACCTTATTTTATTTTAAGGAATTCCAAGAGATTCTTGATTCTTTTTCCTGGGTTTTTGCCAAATTCTGTCATTTTGTGAAATAAAGAGATTAGTGCCTGGATCTTAGCTGTTGTTGCACAGAGTTTTTCTATGGAGTGATATTTGCAGTAGTGGAATATGACCCAGTTTTTAAATGGATTAGTGAGGTCCCTTCAGAACACTGTGCCAACAAGAACCACCTTGCTCGAAAGTGACTTTATTTGTCACATCAGAAAAATGGAAGCCCAATGTAGGGGCCAGCAAGCTAGCTTCCCTCCTGCTCTGACACTTTTTAAAAATATATTTCACAGGGGTGCCTGGGTGGCACAGCGGTTAAGCGTCTGCCTTTGGCTCAGGGCATGCTCCTGGCGTTGTGGGATCGAGCCCCACATCAGGCTCCTCTGCTATGAGCCTGCTTCTTCCTCTCCCACTCCCCCTGCTTGTGTTCCCTCTCTCGCTGGCTGTCTCTATCTCTGTCGAATAAATAAATAAAATCTTTAAAAAAAAAAAAGAAAAAACATTTTTAATACAAAGTGCCCATGTATTGCTCCCAACAAATTGATCGTTTTCAATGAAGATATCAAACTTAGCAAGCTTGGCTACAAAAGAGAGAGAATGGTTTATGGAGAGAAATACCATATTGTATGCATATAATAGAAAACAAATGTAAATGGGTAAAATTTGTACTGAATATTCGCAAGTTCCCAAACTTATATAAGAAAAAGATAACAGCTAGAAATTTCGACCTGTCCAACATATGTGTTTCACAATTACAAACATGAACCTGGAAAGCAGGTAACTTTTACAAGACAATACCAATAGTTTGGAGCCAAGAGGTGAGGCATCAGGTCTCATTCACTCAATGAAAACACTGCATGGGGGTGCCTGGGTGGCTCAGTCGTTAAGCATCTGCCTTCAGCTCAGGGCGTGATCCCAGCGGTTTGAGATGGAGCCCCACATCAGGCTCCTCTGCTGGGAGCCTGCTTCTTCCTCTCCCACTCCCCCTGCTTGTGTTCCCTCTCTCGCTGGCTGTCTCTCTCTCTCTCTGTCAAATAAATAAAATCTTTAAAAAAAAAACAACAACAACACTGCATGTCCTCTTCTTTTAGCTCATTTTAAGAGAAATAAGTCATCACAATTCACAATAAAAAGTATTATGTTGCAAGAGAGGCTCATAACACTATAAGAAATTACACAGAAGGAGCACAAAATCTGACTGATGAAATCAGGGAAGGTTTTCTGTAAGAAGTGATGCCTGAACTGAATTCCAAAGAATGAGTAAGACTTAGCCTGCAAAGGCTAGAGGTTGGGTGCTCAAGGACTCACAAGAGCCCATACAAGAGTATAACACTGGGGATGAGAAAGTAGTTTAATTTGACTAGATGTGAAAGGGGGAGGAGGATGACTGAAGGATGAGGAAAAGACCAGAATGAGGGGATGAAAAAATGCCTGATATGCCATTCCTTCTTCCTATAATCAATCATAGCATTCAACTCTACTCTAGACATTATGAGTAGACTCTAAGACCAAATCCCAGTCTTCTACTTACCACTTGTGTAAACCTGGACAATTTGGCCCTTGGAAGGTATTCAATAAATGATTGTACAGTTTTCTCATCTGTAAAATGGAAATAATGGCAATACAAGTACTTGTCTCATAGAAGTTGGGCATTTGGTGTGTAGGAAGTGCTAAATAAATGTTAGCTATTAGTAATAATCTCCTGAACCTGGATGTGGCCTCAGACTCCTTCTCAACAATGTTACTGGCCTCCAACTTCAAATAATCAGAATGGCACCCAGAGGGATACTGCTCAGCCCTTCCTAGTGCCTAACACAACTCTGATTCAAAGCTCTACAGCCTAGTGCCACTCACCTATACTAATTAGTGTCCACATTTAAGCAAGTTCTCTATGAAAAAAATGTCCCTCTCAATCCAACACCAACTCACAGACACACACACTCACACACACACACACCCCAGATGCTGACACCACTAAATATTATCTTGAACATTTAAAGAGATTATTTTCACTTTTTGGGGGGAATTTTTAATAGAACACATCATACTCTAAGATGTTTGGATTTTTGTCCCTTAGATATGTTATTTCTCACTTGCTCACACTCAAGTTTTTATGCCATTTCTATGGCTATACCTCCCAGATTTCTGAACTATATTCCCACCAGTTTTCCATTCCTATGCTGAAGAGCTTAGCATCCTCTATGAAGATGCAATATTGGGGTATATGGCTTCTGCCAAATGATTTCTAAAAATTCTCCAGATTAGTTCCTGGGCCTGGAGTGGGTTCGTGCATGCACTCATTCCCACTCAGAAACATCTCTGGGGTTCTCTATGGTGAGTAAGAACTAAACTAGATAAGAAGGAGACACAGAGCCAAGCAAACAGAGGTGGTTTCCATTTGGGGAAAGCTTACTATCCTCTGCCTATCCATCAAGCCCTATCCTCTGGACTGAGAGGCTCTGCTAGCCCTGGGGTGGAGACTGTTAATGCCCAACCAAGACCCCCTTGGATCCCTTTCATCAGCTCTGTGCTCTCATCCCCTAGCCTCCACTCCCTTTGCTATAATCTTCAAAGGATTACCTTTGACACTGGAGCCAACTCACCTATATGGAACCAAAAGCACCTGAGAGTGACATCACCCTATGGGCAGCCCACAGCCAATGACTAGCAGGTGTACACATATAAAAATTCAGCTCCATTACTTCAAAGTGTAACACACTGTGCATTGTAATTTACACGACAGAACTCCCTAGATCAGGCTGAATCTGTTGCTTGAAATCCCACCCTTACCTGGCTCTTATGAGTTCCTCCTAGGAGCACTTCTTTATAAATCACTAGCACCTGAATGCTTGGCACAGAGTGCACTTCTGGGAGTACTCAACCAAGTACTCATTTGCTTATTATTAAGGTGGAGCATTCATCCCACTATATTTACTTAGTCTAAGTCAAGTAATATACTCTATATTGTACATTGCATGAGGACAGAGACCATGATTCTTTCATCTCTGAAGACCCCAGGTCATAGCACATAGTTGGAGCTCAGTAAATCTCTGCTGAATTGACTTGAGCTAAAATGTCTCTGGTATGTCTCACCATCTCCACCCATCACCAGCCACTTCTCTGATCTTATCTCCATCTCTCTGTCTCCTGATACTCAGCTCCAGCCACACTGGCCTTCTTAACTGTTTCTCAAATACAACAAACCCACCCTTGTCTCTGACTGGAATACTCAGCTGTGGCTGCCCTCCTCCCCTCACCTTGCATCTGCAGGGAACCTCCATTCCTCATTGAATTCGGGTGTCTGCTCAAAGGACTTCTTGTCAGAAAGGCCTTCCTTGACCAAGTAATCTCAAGCAGCACTCCCTCCTATAACTGATGCTCTCTAACCCAGTCTTTTTCAACTAGGGTTCCATGACAGTATAATTCCTACAGAAAATGATTTTGGTGACTGCTTTTTCCCATTTCCCAAGGATGGTACACAGCTGGTATCACTCAAGCTGCATAGGAGAGAAGATAATTCACTGTATATAAAGGGTGCCTTAGGGCATTAGAGTTTCTCTGGTAGAACTGATAGACAAGGGCTTCTCTGAACTATCATCTGACTTTTTTTTTCTTCTTAGCTCTTATCAACATCTGACAAATTATTTCTTGTTGCCCTACACCACCCCTCACTAGAATTTGAATTTTGATTCCAGTCCTTGTTTATTCCCAGTGTCTAGAACTGGTACATAAGAGTACTGAAAAAGCATCTGTTGAATAAGCTTCACAAGATAGATTTATCTTATAACTCTTTAACTATAAAAACAATTCATGTTGGGGTGGCTCAGTCAGTTAAGCATCTGCCTTTGGCTCAGGTCATGATCTCAGGGTCCTGGGATTGAGCCCCATATATCAGGCTCTCTGCTCAGCAGGGAGCCTACTTCTCCCTCTCCCTCTGCCTCCCTCTGCTGCTCCCCCTGCTTGTGCTCTCTCTCTGTCAAATAAATAAATAAAATCTTTTTTAAAAACTCAGTTCATGTTAAAACATCTATGTACTGAAAAATGTATATTATTGATTACCCAAGTAAAATGATAAGACAGAAAATGTTAAATGGAATTGGGAGAGCTGAAAAAAATTGTCCAGATAATAATAATAAAAGACTCTAATTATCCAAATACAAAGTAACCAACTGGTCATCAGGATGACATACAGGGGTGCAGGGGTGGGGGGTGGGGAGCAGGTAGGGATGTGGGCTGGACGTTAATAAATTGAGTACTGCTGTCTAAATTTCACTAGGAAGGTAAATAGAGGGAACTTTCATCCTAAACAGGATCAGAAATGGACCCAAGAGATTGCTGTGTGTGAGCCATTAAGCAAAAATTAATAACATAATTAAATTCTATATCCTCATGGGACCAGGGAAAACCAAGAAACCCATTCCATACACTCTAAATTTTTCAAAAAGGAAATATGATAAATACAAGCCCCATTTAGGAGACAACTGAAAGGAAGGACTTTGAAAAGTCAATAACCCACAAGAAAAGCCTATATACTTTGTTGTTGTTTGCTTTCCATGAAAAGCATATACCAAGGAATGAAAATAACAAGCATTTGAGATAGAACTAAAAAGAGAACTGCTAGCTAGAGCCATAAAAATTATCAGAGAAAAAAAAGAGGGCATTTCCCCCAAACTGGTAAGGGAGTTCATGTGAGGAAAACAAAGAATAACAACTATAAGAAAAACACTCTGAAGAGCACCTTGCAAGTGCTTGTGAAACCAATAAAAGATTATTTTAACATGTCAAAGGAAGGAAGTCATTCAAAGAGTAAGTGGAGTCCTTTGATCTTGTTGGATAAAGGATTTGTTCAAGAATGGAAAGAGGCATATTTCACAAGCTGAATTATTTGCTGCAAATTAAGATACTGGAAGAATAATATAGAGACTTCCTTTCCTAGGATATCCACAAAGATGGACTAGTTAGAATTACTTGATTATAACAGTTACCATGTACTCAGGATACTTTGCAGGATTGAGCAAAATCAACGTGCACAAGTCATCAAGACTGGGGCATGGAGAATGTGCTGACTCATGTGGGTGACTCGTGTATACAAATGTGTAGCTGTTGACCATTCATGTACAGGGGCTCAGAAGAGAACTGAAAAAAGATACTCCCAAAGATTATTTTGTTTAAATATTCAATGATTTTTAATCTCAATTATAGGCTCCATGACTTTGCCTGATTCAAAATAACTTAATGAAATAGCTATTTGAGTATACCTGATAAACTTACATGTGGCCATGTTCTTTCTATTGCTTCTTATCTCCCTTGACACTACCACTTGTTAATTTATTGGCCAATTACAGGAAAGTTACAAGTTAAAAACATACCAAAAGCCTAGCACAGAGTGAGTAATAAATGTTACCTGCTTTAAAAAAAGTTTTTTTCAGTGGCGCCTGGGTGCCTCATTTAATTAAGCTTTCCACTCTTGATTTCAGCTTGGGTCATGACCTCAGGGTCGTGAGATCAAGGGCCACAGCAGGCTCCATGCTGAGCTCAGAGCCTGCTTGATATTTTCTCTCTCCCTTTGCCCCTGCCCCTGCTTGCACGCACTCTCTCACCAAAAAAAATAAATAAATAAACTTTTTTAAATGTTTTTTTCAGTAAATAAATAAAAATATAAAAACCAAAAAAAAGAAATAAAATAAATTATTTTGCTCCCCCTTTATTTTCTTTCCTTGTTTGTACTGAGCTCCTACTGAAAGTCCATCAGCCATCTCCTGCTACATCAGCAACAGTCCTCTGACAAAATTTCTACTAACAAAGGGCCCCAAACATGGCCCTCATATATTCTTATAGCCATTTATGCTTAAGAGCTCTTATGGGTATAATTCCTCCCAAGAGGACCTAGGGGTAGCTGAAGCCATATTCTCCCATTAGGAAGAATGTTCAGGTCTTCTGCTTTCAAGGATTAAAAAAAAAAAAAAAATGCCATTCTTTTGACTAGAGCCCTCTCTGCACTGCTACAGTTGCCCCTGCTTCTTAAGGTTAGAACTGGTTTCAAAGAGGGCTCTGGACCCAGCCCAGTGCGTCTGCCAAGGGTTTTGATTTCCATAGTCCAAGATCTCTCCCTTCTGTCAAATATCCTCATAACGCATACATATTCTATTAAAACCGTAAATGGGGACTAATGTTTCCCACCTCTAAGAGATAATTAGAAATGAACTTTAGAGAAGTACTTTATTAATTTCCTTCAGTTTACTCCCACAATATGTCTCTGCTCAAAACATTATGATGGAAAAAAAAAAAAAAACATTATGATGGCCATTACCAAGACACCCATCTTCCAAGTCTGGGTTCAGCACCTCTCCTCTGAGACCTCATAGCTATCCTGCATGTCCTCTAACATGGCTTCTGTCACACTTCATTACAATTCACTGTTCAGTGGTTCATGACCCCACTAGACTAAGTTCTGTGAGGGAGGGGATCATTTCTATCTTGTCCTTCATTGGACTAGAACGATGGCCCCTAGAACAATGCCTGGTGTAAAGCAGGTACTCGGTGATCATTTTTTAAATGAATGGAAGCTCACATTCTCAGACTCCACCCCCCGTCTACTTCTGTGGGCATCTCTGCTGATTCCACTCTGATCTGGAGAATTGCCATTACCCATTAGTAGGGTCTATCATTAACATTCCTTTATGTTTCTTTTCCTTTCTGGGCTCTGTGTTCTCTCTGCTAATATGTGCATGTATAAATATTTAAATTCCCCTCAGGTTAAATTCTTTTCTCTAGTCTCACACTTCTTCCTTTCCCCTTGCTAATTTTAGTAAGATCATCGAACCCAGGTAGTGTTACTTCAAACATGAGCAGCTGACACCTTGTACACATTGCCAGTGATTGTATCACTGTAGCCATTCATTTTAACAAGCAAAAAGTAATACAAGATACTCTCCATATTCCATTCCTTTACATTCCAGTTTTTCTAGTTCTAACTAGAAATTGCCTTTCAAAACACTATGTCAGTGGGTCTGAAACGTGAATGTGCATCAGGATCACCTAGAGGGCTTGTGGAAACAAAATTGTTGGACCTTACTCAGAATGTCTGATTTAGTAGGTTTCAAGTGAGGGCTGAGAATGTACATTTTAACGTTTCTAGGTGATGCTGATGCCTTTACCTAAGGACCACACTTTAGAAACACTGTCATGTGTCATTAAGTGACAAACTCAAGAACAATATAAGAAAAAACAATCAACAAATTAATCCAAAGTCTATGTACAAAAGGAATTGCTCTCCATGATTGGTTATTCTCTCTCTCTGACCAAAGGAGTATCATCATTCCAGGATGTCAACCCAATGTGTCACTATAGCTCAAATGTTCAGACAGTTGTTGAATATCATTCAAAAGAAACATATTTTTCTTTCTAATAAAACTTTGTGTACCTCTGTCTTCCAAAATTCAAGAAAGCTACAATGGCCCTTGGGAAAGTGCTTGGAAGGGGAGCTGGGCTGATAGAAAGCAAGAGTTCCACTGGATAGAAGGCTGCTTTATAAAGCTAAATAAAAGGAAGTAAAAGATTTTTTCATTTGAGATGATAAAAGCTAAAAGTTAAGACAATCAAAGCCTCTAACATTAGGAGCAGTACACATAGGTTGATAACCTAATTCTGAAATCCTGGAATGCAGAGGGTCCTTTGAAACTTGAACTTAAGGAGGTTTACGAAGAAAGTACTACTTCATTCAATGGGTGTAATTTGTGGTATTTATAACCCCTGAATGGATGTAAGGAAAATAAAGATGCTCGAAATATATTTCATCAAGTATATAAATAATAAAACAATACATTGGTAGCTTTTCATGGCCCACAGAAGGTAGGACTGCTTATCTGCCTGTCACATGGCTCCAGTGCTGCCTTTGGTAAAAGAATATGGTGAATACTCCTAGAGTTTTGCCTTATAACACAGTTCTAACACTTAAGAACAGTTGAGCAATTTAACCTTTAGACTTCGTCTGGTCCACTTCACCTTGAAGTATGGCCTGTGATCCAAGTTCAGGACCAGTAACTAAAAAAGAATTTTTTTTTAAGAACTCCACACCCAGTGTGGGGCTCGAGCTCATGACCCCACGATCAAGAATCACATGCTCTACCAGCTGAGCCAGCCAGGCGCCCCCAGTAACTAAAAATATTAAAGTGAGTGAATAATAATTCCATTTACTCACACATGCTCCAGCTTTTAAAAAGTGCCTCTTGGGCATGGTAATTCAGGTAGTTCTGATAACCATGTGTTTGGAGACACATCTGTCACTCAAGGCTAAGGCACAGACAGATAAAACATGGCATAAGACACAGAAGAGAAAGAGTGAAAGAGATAAAGACTATGGCTTAAGAAAAGGTTTACAAAATACTTGCAGGGTGAGGTCGGTGGTAAAAGTGTATCTGAACCAACATTAGTTTCTTCCTTGGTGAGTCAGAAACTGCACTAGGTTGAGTCGTCCCACAAAGTAAACTTTATTTGCAGCAAATAAGGAAATCATGGGAACAGCTTCCAAAGCCATGATTTCCAGAACAATGCTGAATGGGTTCCTTTCATTTAGGGTTAGGATGAATATTTAGATAGGGAAGCCTGGTCCTCAGATGTAGAGATAGGCATAAGGTGGTGCAAACGCCTTAGGGAAACATGTCTAGACACACATTATATGTTATGTAAATAGGCTGATGCTCCTCCTCACGTGGAGATTTTAGTATTATAATGAGGTAAAGGTAGTCATGGTCATTCTAGAGGTCACTCCATGGTCCATCGGCGCAGGTGCAAGTCAGGGGTTAAACTCAAACTGATCTAGGTGATCCAGCTGGAGTTCTTGTCAGGGCAGCTGCTATTGTTCCACGGGTGATTTCACTTTCCATTTGTCTGAGTTAAGAGATAAGCTGGAAAGAAGAGCTCAGCGAAAAATGTGGGACAAAGGTTGGTGAGTGAGAGTACAAGCAGGTGGGCAGTAAAGGTCAGGTCTTGGTGTCTAGCTGGTGACGAATGGAGTATAGCAGGCAGGAAGACAGTAGGAAGAAGGGGACATGTTATTATTAAGTTGTAGCCTATTACTGCAACATGGGAATGCAAGATGGATCACATTTCATGATTCTTAAAAAAGAATCTAGAAATCTGAGTTCTTATGAGAATCTATTCAAGTCAATTTAAAAGGAAATCTCTGTGGGCCGAGCAAAACACATTTGATAAGGGCCTAGATATACCCTTTGGCTAAAAAGATCCATTCCTCATCCTAAACTCTCCCAAACTCCTTCTCAGAACGGTCATGTGATCACTGCTACATGAAAGGGAAGCTGGAAAGTGTAGTTTTTGTATTTTTTTTTTGTTTTTTTGGTTTTTTTTTTTTTAGCAGGGTACATTGTGGCCCTGACTAAAATCAGGATTCTACTACTAAGCAAGAAAGGAGGCCACACATCCTAAGGAGGAAAGATGCCCCATGCTTTGAAACGCTTGGTCTAAGAGAATTCCAGACATTTACTCTCTCAGCAATCTCCTCTCTCCCTGTTCTTGAATGATCCTTGAAGGTCTCTGGACCAATCCATTAGCCTGAGTATAATGTGATTTGTACTGTTTTATTATACAACTACATTAAATTTAAGGACTGCAATCATTGTGCCAAATATGGTCATTTTCAATATAGTACAGCTCTGCGTAAAGCAGACAAATGGGAAAGGAAAGATACGCTTGAAGTTCCAGGTACACAAATTAAAACTTGAATCCCTGCTTTTGCTGGGACTTCCATGATATGATAGATGTACTTCTGTCACTGCCCCAGTCTCTAGACAAGCAAATGTCTGAGAAGTCATTATATTTAAATTACTTTGGGAAATCTCTTTACAGTCAAAAGCTGGATGGACCACGTACGTGCTTCTCATTTTCACATCAATGACTCTTATTGAAGAGTCAATTGTACTAATTTTTAAAACCAGAAAAAGAAGACAATAATCTACAAGTAATGATGCAATGACCATAGGTGAGGATTGACTAAGCCTTCAGGACTGCCTTCTGATTTTTCTGATTTTATACTTTTTGGCTTCACCATAAACAATATAGGTATAATGCATTTAATGAGACACTAGAAATAATACTAATTTCAGGTTTCTACAGTCTCAAGAGATCTTGATTCACTATTGGTGTCACCTATAATTCATTTTCTTTGAATTTTATGATAATTGAGGGTATACTTAACCTTATATTCCATTCACTGGGGAGGAAAGGGAAATCAATTGCCTCCATTTTTACTTTGTATTCATCTCTAGGTATTTTTTTGTTTGCTTTTTAGTTTTGTGTTTTGTTTTTGGTGCCAGCGATAAGGTCTTCTTGATTTAACATCTCTTATAAAGATTTTCTGGAGCTGACGATGTCTGAGGAGTTTGTCAAGAGCAACACAAATCCACACTTGAACATTAAATCTTTAGTGCTGGAATTGTTTACCCTGGGGTATGCTGACCAGCTCTTCTTGTACCTTCATCTAGTTTCGACAAAGAGGGCTACATGTTTTCATAGAGCTAATGTTTGTGTTTCAATCTAGCTAATCTTTGGAGTTCATTCTTCGTTACTCTTCCAGTGAGAAACGTCAAGGCCCTGCCTTTTCCTGCAGTTTGAGGGAATGGCTTTTTCTCATTCTTATTCAAAAGGAGGAATTAGATGGGAGTTGTTTTTTTTCCTCCTCAATCCAGAAGTTTCACTTCTATTACATTTGCCTTCAGTAACCCAAGCTAAGTCTTGTGAACCAGTTCTTCATTCAAACTTTGAAGCCTGGTTCAAGATATAGAATACCCCTCTGTTTTTGACAGGCATTGCTTTGGAGTGGTTATATGTGAAATACAGCTACTGGGGCGTATTCAATAATTTAAACAATCTCGTTATCAGGAAGTCCAGAGATAGGCTGGCAGAGCACCTGTGCAATGTCATCATTGCAGGTCAGCTTCTTCTGAAAAGTGAATTCTGCCATGGAGACTGAATGGAGGAAGTTTACTGAGGAGTGTGCATGGTATTAATACCTTTTGGGTAAGAAAGGCAGCAGAATTAGGTAAGAGGAAGAAGTTGGATTGTGGTATAGTCACGAAAAGGTCTCAGCTTATCACATGGGAACTCTGAAGCTGGCCCTTCAGAGCTTTTCCAAATTGGGGTCAGGGAACAGGCCTTTCTATGCTCTCATCAGTCAGTCATTGGATACAGGCTGCCCACCTGCAAGAAAGGGGCATGACCAGGGGCGAGGTGTTTATCTTTAGCTGAGGGCAATTCCCAGCAAGGATGACAGCTGAGGGACATCAGCTATCAACAGTCTTAGCAGCTGGGATCAAAGACTTCAGTCCTAAAAGGGATGCAGGCAGGTATGACGCAATGCCTACCACAGTTGTCATGTCCCAAATGCCTTTTTCCTACCTGATCCACCATTCTAAGCACATGACTTTCATGTTCATGGTTGCTTCACGATCTTAATATGACTATGCCACCCCAGCCTTATTTCTGCTTTCTGGGCAGAAACAAAAGGAAGCAACAAGGTTGAAAAAGTGGCATCTGTATCAGAAAAGAAACTATTTTCCAGAAATGCCCAATAATTTCCCATTATGTTTCATTGGCCACGGCTTGTCACATGGCCTTGCTAGCTGCAAAAGTTGCTGGAAAATGTGTGTTTTAGCCAGACACATTGCTGCCTTGACCAAAATCAGAGATCAAGGTTTTTAAAGAAAAAGAAGAGAATCGATATTGGCATTAGCAACTAGCAGTTCTCCTAAACCATCTGATTTTCAAAAAGAGTTAACTCCCATTGACAGTTTTGGGTGACTATAAACCTCAAGGATTTTTCCCTATTATAAGAAGTCACTTTCCTATCTTAATTGCATTCTAGTTATATTACTACCATTTTCTGCAGTCACTGATGGTTAGACTTCATTTTCTAAGCATGTTTATTTTAAAATGGTAATTCCTTCTTTTAATATTTTATTTTTAAGTAATCTCTATAGCCAGTGTAGAACTTGAACTCACAACCCTGAGATCAAGAGCCACATGTTCTACTGACTGAGCTAGCCAAGTGTCCCTTAAAAGAGTAATTCTTTTTTTAACTTTTTATTTAAATTCCAGCTACTTAACAAGCTGTTAAGTAGCTGGAATTACATATTTAACATATTATAATATTAGTTTCAGGTATAGAATTTAGTGATTCATTACTTACATATAATACCCAGTGCTCATCACAACAAGTGCCCTCCTTTATTCCCATCACTCATTTAACCCATTCCCCCTGTCCACCTCCCTTTCAGCAACTCTCAGTTTGTTCTCTATAGTTAAGAGTGTGGATTTTTGCATATTTTAGTTATTTACTTAGAAGAGAGAGAGAGAGCAAGAGCACAAGTGGGGGGGATGGGCAGAGGGAGAGGGAGAAGCAGACTCCTTTCTGAGCACAGAGCTCGATGTGGGGCTCAGTCCCAAGACCCTGAGATCCTGACCTGAGCAAAGGCAGATGCTTAACTGACTGAGCCACCCAGGTGCCCCAAGTGTCTGTGTTTTGGTTTGCCTCTCTCTCTATCTCTTTTTTTCCAAAACAGTAATTCTTAAATCACTCCTGTTTCCCTTTCTCTCCCTCATGCATGTGCATACACAGACACAGAATAGTGCTATTTCTGTACTGTGAAGAGACAGTGATGATAAAAACAGTCATCATTAGGTTCTTGTCAGTGCTTGATCAAACTAAGGTATATCTAGAAATAAGGGAGAAGAAAGGCCATTGCCAAAAGGAACACACAGAGAACAGAAGAATAAGTCCAAGGTGGAGAAACCTGCCAAAGTAGAAATGACCAGGAGTAGGGTTGCCAGATTTAGCAAATCAAAATAGAGGACATCCAGTTAAATTTGAACATCATATAAACAATGAACAGTTTTTAGCATAAGTCTATCAGCAATGGACTGAATGTTTGTGTCTCTGAAATGTACATGTCAAATCCTAAAGACCTGTGTGATGGTGTTTAGAAGTAGGGCCTTTGAAGGTGATTAGGTCATGAGGGTAGAGTCCTCATGAATGGGATGAGTGCTCTTATAAAAGGGTCCCAGAGAGCTCCCTCAGCCCTTCCACCATGTGAGGACGTGGTGGGTAGATGTTCATCTATGAAGCAGAAAGTGGGCCCTCATCAGATACTGGATCAGCGAGTGACTTGATCTTGGACTTCCCAGCCTCCAGAACTGTGAAAAATAAATGTCTGCTGCTTAAGCCACTTAGTCTCTGATATTCTGTTATAGCGGCCTAAAAAGATGAAGATAATATCCTAAATATTACATGGAACACACTGATCCTAAGAGTTTGTTGTTTATCTGAAATTCAAATTTAACTGCTTATCCTGTGTTTTATCAGGCCACCTTACCTAGGAGGAATAGTGTCACAATCATGGAATTAGATACTGCCATTGTGCCCATTTCTATAGCTACTGACTTCACTCCTCCCTTGAAACTTTTCCACAAACCTCTAGACTAAGAACCACTGTCCAATATTTCTGGGGATTCATCAATCAATGCAGCTAAAGCTGAAGCTCTTTTTTTGCAACAAATTACATTTTTAATATTTTCTAGAGCACAGATCCCTTAGGGTACATGGATAGGTTGCAAATGGGTCTCTGAATCCACTAAAATTGTGTGGAAAATTTTGTGCGTGGGTGATGTGCATTCTTCTGGGGAGGAGGCCCATAGCTTTGGTCTCATTCTAAAAGAAATTATAGACTTGAAGTAGTCCGTTCCCAAGTAGAGGACACTGAGAAAGCATCAGGAAGCCTGTTAATCTTTCTTATTTTATATGGGGATGGAGGTAGAAATACCAGCTGTGGAACAAATGATTTAGAACTTTTCTTTTAAGGATATTTGGAGCAAATAGGAGAAACTTCCCATTCTTTACCAGTCCAGAATCAATTATAGAGGTAGACATTAGTTGGAAAGGATTTTTAGCAAATCCTCTTAGTCTCAGAAATCACCCACACTATTTTCTCAGCACCTCCATGGGTGAGATATCTCTCCTTTAACTGTTGAGGTGTTTCAAAGAGTAAGGTAGAGATATAAGAGGCCACCACACTCCCTCCTTGACCCTTGTCTTTGGAGAGGCAGATAAAAAGTGTGTCTGTAGTTAAGTACTGTAGACATGACCTTGTCATTACTTCTTTTTCTTAAGTTTCTTCTCCATTCATGGTGCTTGACAGAGAAGACCTCCTATTATAATTTTTTGCTTCTCATTTGGACTTCTGTTCTCTTATAGGAAGTGCTACAAAGTAGCAAGCTTAGAAACAGTCTTGGGATTCATTGTAAGAAAGCAGAATATCCCATGTTTCGTGCTCCCTTTAGTTCCCAGGACAATGGCATGGTCTAACCCTTGAAGCATTGTGCTGTCCTATCCCCAACTGCCCTGCCCCCAGCTTGGGCTCATGCCTCAGGGCCTCTGCTTTGGAGGGCTTTCTTCAAAATTTTCTAAGTCCCATTCTGGTGTTTCAGACCAGATGGATATGAGAGAGCCATTTGGGTGGGACACACAGAGCCCAGGCTGGGACGTGCACAGACTTTCTGTTTCTGTCCTTCAGAGTGTTCTTAATCTTCTACTCCATGTGTAAGGTTGACCATATGCCACAGGATCCATACCATAAGACTGTCTTGCAGCCCCAAGGCCAGGCCCTGGTTTCAGAATGGCAGTCTGGCAAGCAGATTGCTCCTGCTGGCAGGTGCAGTATTTCTTGTGTGGGATCACATGAGATTGGGTTGCCAGGATGGTGCTGACAAGCTGATTTTCAGTGATTCAAATGGTTTCTATAGACAAGGGCCCTACAAAAAAAAAAAAAAAAATTTGCCCGGGGCCTGCACACCCCATAGATGGCTTTGTAAACTATTATAATAAATAAATAAATAAATAAATAAATACTAAATGAAGGCTTATTTGATATGTTAAATTACATGGGAAACACTGTCAAATAAGAGTACTGTCTTCTTTTTGTTCCATATGTATAAGAATATAATGTTCTGCTGCTTTATAATGAACTCTCATCAGATCTTTAACCATGGTCAATTCTAAGTTTTGTTTTTCAAAAAAAAAATAATAATTAGTTAATTTATTTTAAAAAAAGGAATTTGGACCCAAGAGAAAGGGTAAATCAAACTGCAATTCCAAAAAGTCATTTTGTCTAAATCTGTTTTTCAATTGAAAAATACTTTTTATTGCAGTAAAATATATGCATAACATAAAATTGACCATTTTAACCATTTTAAGTTTATAGTTCAGTAGTATCAACATTGTTGTACAACCATTAAACCTCTCACTTAATATGATAAGAAAGTAAAGCCCAAGAGGCCAACTTGTCCAACGTCACACAGGTGATTGGTGGAAGACCTCTACATTGTGCAGTCAGTGCTTTTCCTCTTCATTCATTTTATGGATAAGGCAGTTGAGTCCAGAAAGGCAAATGACCTTGACCACATCAGGAGAAGGACTAGTAACATCTAGAGACCTCACAGGCCAATGCTCTGCTTTCTCCACCTCACTACTTCAGACTGCCCAATCTACCTCACCATTTTCCTTCCCCAGTTCTTCCCACAGAAATTCCAGGCCTCTGTGCACCAATATGTGAGTTTCACACAGCCAATTATCACCTAAAAATGATTTTCTAAATTGGTGCTTGGCGGGTGTCAAATTCATTGGCTGCAATATGTCTTCACACCAGACTTCAGTAGTTTGTCAGTTATGGATAAAAGACACTACTTGCCACCACTTCCCACCACTGCTAAAGTTTTTCATGCATTGTTTTTGGCTGCAAATCAAGTTTAAGGAATTGGGAGAGTAATTTAGATTATTTATAATACATTATATACATTGGGATTAATTTGATTAAATATATCATCATTTAAGAGTATTTGGCACATAGTAGGTGATCAGTAAATATTGGCTGAAAAAGTGAATGCAGGTATATTCATTGATTTTTCCCTGCATTAAAAAAATTAAGGCATAACATATATGCAGTAAGATTCACCCTTTCAGGTACACAGTTTTGTGAGATTTAACAAGTGTTTACAGTCATGTAACCATCACAACAATCAAGATACGGAACCCTTCAGGCATCCCCACAATTCCTGCATGCCCCTTTGTAGTCAGGCTCTTCTACCCTCCTTAGTCCACTCACAGCCACCCATCTGATTTCCATCCTTCTAGGTTTGCTTTTGTAAGAATGTCATAAATGGAATCACACGGTAGGCAGCCTTTTCAGTCTGGCTTATTTCATTTAGCACAATGTTTTTGAAGTTCTTCTATATTAATGCATATATAAGTAGCTCATTTCTATATACCATTATATATTGTACCATAGTTTGCTTATCCATTCCCCACTTGAAAGGCATTCGGTCTATTTCCAGATTTCATTACATGTTTGAATTTTAATTTGTTTTTATTTGTTTAAAAGATTATTGGTATCTGGGACTGTAAGAAGAAGGCATGCTCAAACCTTTAGCTCATATTAGCTTACGTGTTTGTATGATCTGTGCTGGAACTGATAAAGATATTTCAGTTAAGAGAAAGTATAAGTAGAGTTTCCTGATAACAAAACAAGAAGTATAATGCAAAGCATCATCACAGACACTGAATGCTGTTTGACCCTCATCATGGATCTGCTTTGGAATCTTGGTGGGCATGTATACTTTTTTTGACCAGCTTGCATCTTGTGAATATCCTGCCCTCCTACTGGGGAAAACCTACCATATTATGAGACAGGTTCCATTTTCCCAAGTTTCTTTGCAGTGACAGCACAGTCACATGACCTCAGTTTCATCAAATGTCATACAGGAGACTTTGGTTTATAAAAGAACAAAGGGGATCTGTTTTCTGGGGAAGGTGGCAGTGAAAAAGTGTCTGGCTTTTGAGGACAGTAAGGTAGTAGCCTGGCACTACACAGCTCAGCATTGCTGGGGCAACTTATGATGTTGGTGATCAGTAGCAACTTTAGCTGAAGAGGTCATTTGTTGCAGCTAAGAATGTTACTATCTTAGCAGAAAGGGCCAGCAACTGAGCTTCTGTTATTGTTTTGTCTTCCATAAAACAGATCCAAATTTCCAAACTTTTCATGAAAAACTGTTGACCGTATCCCTGTAACCCCACATAGTAGTCTCTTTTTAAAGATCCACCCAAAAATTTGCACTGAAGTTTCATGAATTGTTGGGATTCTCCCACAATACATTATTATCCCGCAGACATTATGAGTCATATAATTGATTTGATAATGTTTCCTTTATTTTATTGGCTATTAGAAAGATCAGAGCCAAATGTGTGGTCACATGTCAGCAGTTACAGAGACCTTAAGACATGTATTCTATATTCAAAATTACTCATACTTTTATCTTATTTTTATAACCCTTATTCCTGATTTTCTCACTTTACAAAGTTTATATTATAAAGAAAAAACCCAGAACATTATCTCACCATCTATGTAACTCCAGTGATATGTAACATATCACTATATTATATATAATATATACATGGAATTATTACTCTAATATATATAATTGGTTAGAAAATTCACACTGTTTAGAAAGGTGTAAAATAAAAATTAAATTTTCCCACTTCTCCTAAAGTTCATGTTCCCAAAGATAATCACATTTTCTTCAAAGAAAAACCATGCATCTGTGAGCATTTATTTAAAGTTACATTTACTTATGTGAGACCTGAAACCATATAGATCCTAGAAGAGAACACAGACAGTAACTTCTTCGACATTGGCCCTAGCAACTTCTTTCTAGATAAGTCTCCTGAGACAAGGGAAACTAAAGCAAAAATAAACTACTGAGACTACATCAAAATAAAAAGCTTCTGCATAGTGAAGGAAACAATCAACAAAACTAAAAGGCAACCTGATGAATAGGAGAAGATATTTGCAGATGACATATGTGATAAAGGGCTAGTGTCCAAAATATACAAAGAACTTACAGAACTCAACACCCAAAAACAAAATAATCCAATTAAAAAATGGGCAGAAGACAAAAACAGACATTTCTCCAAAGAAGACATCCAGATGGCCAATAGACACATGAAAATATGCTCAACATCACTCATCATCAGGGAAATGCAAATCAAAACTACAATGAGATATCACCTCACACCTGTCAGAATGGCTACAATCAACAACACAAGAAACAACAGGTGTTGGTGAGGATGTGGAGAAAAAGGAACACTTGTGCACTGTTTGTGGGAATGCAAACTGGTGCAGCCACTGTGGAAAACAGTATGGAAGTTTCTCAAAAAGTTAAAAATAGAACCACCTTACAATCCAATAATCAAACTACTGGGTATTTACCCAAAGAATACAAGAACACTAATTCAAAGGGATACATGCACTACTATGTTTATAGCAGCATACATGATGGGAATTAAGGAGTGCACTTGTGTGAGCACTGGGTGATGTATGGAACTATTGAATTACTATATTGTACACTTGAAACTAATATAACACTGTATGTTAACTAACTGGAATTAAAATAAAAACTTAAAAAAATAATTAAAAAAAATTTAAAGTTACATTTATTTAAATATACACAAAAGAGATCATAGTCTACATAATTTTCTGTATCTTTTTCACACCTAATATCTATATATCAAATACCTAATATTATAATGATATATCTAATATTTCACCTAGTAATATATCCTGGACATCTTCCAATATCAGCAAATATAAAGGAAGCACTTCTTTTTAAATGTCTCCATAATAGTCTATATTATTAATGTATCAGAATTTGCTTAACCAATTCTCTGAATGATGGACACTTTGGTTTCCTCTAGTTTTTCACTATTAAAATTTTTTTTGCTGTGAATATTCCTAAACCTAGATCTGGGTGAAATTTTACAAGTAAATTTCTAGCAGAAATTGCTAGACCAATTGGTATAAGACTTGAAAATTTTGACAGATGTTGCTAAATTGCCCTCCAGGAAACTGGCACCAATTTTCACTCCTCTGTGTGTTGTATCAGCATTACCATTTCCATGCATTCTCATCACCACTGGATATCATCAATCTTTTAAATTTTCACCAATAGGAAAAAATGGTACCACGCTCGTGTTTTAATTTCCATTTATTTAATTATAATTTTCAGAGTTTAAAAAAATCTTTGGATGAATATATTTTTGGGATCCATTTCAAAGCCTTTTTGAATTAATGTGGACTATAAAAACTTCCATATATTGCATTTCCTTAGAGGACTTAAAAAACACTGTCGTCCTTCTAAATCAGTAGTGCTCTAGCTTGGCTGCATATTTGAAACACCTGAAGTGCTTTTCAAAAATATCTTTGGCTGGGCCTCATCCCAGACCAATTAAGTCAGCATCTCTGGGGGGGTGGGGCTCAGCCTTAATATTTGTAAAAACTCCTCAGGTGATTCACAAGCGTAGCCAAGGTTGAGAACCACTGCTCTCAATGCATCATAATGGACGTAACAACTAGTATGTTTAAAAGGTATAAGGCTTAGGTCCTGGATGGTACCAGCTGAAGGTATAAAAGTGAAACATTTTCCAAGTGGCAGTTTTTTTCAAACAAGGGTCTGCTGTATTGATAATACTGAAGTGACAGTCCCTTACTTAGCAACCCACCTCCTCTGCTCCACTGTGTACCAATCTGTGCAGTCAGCTTTTTAGTAAGAAACAACAGACTCACACTTTACAAATTAATCATTGATATGACCAAACCACAGAGAATCACTAGGAGAATGGTTATTAATATCTTTATGATCAAAAGTGTCAGCCCCCCTTCCTGTTGAGCTATGGCTATAATTGGCTCATCCTCCACCAGAGAAAAAGAAAAGATTATCATGAAGACAGAAAGCCACTTCCACCCCATATGAAGGAGGCCCTTTAAAGTTTGCCTTTCATTCTTCAGTTTGCCTGGTTCCTATGACAAGTGTGTCACAAGCTGTCAATTCGTTCACTTGGAGCTAAACCATGACTGATTTTTCTGCAGACTCAGCAAATACCTAGGAAAAAACTGGGAAATGATCCAGTTTATTGATTCAGTTTGACTTTCTATGATATCAGGAAATGATCAGATGAAGTAATAACAATAAATTCTTAATGAGATTTCTGAATGTGTTTGCACTTTAAAATACAAAATTGGGTAATATGAATGGAAAATAATTTTTTAGTTCTTATACTTCAATTGCTTTTGATTTCCTGACTCATACTAATATCTGTTTTCTTTTGTTCTCCAAAGTAATTAGATTATATTTTCAAGCAAAAGTTGCTAATAGGCAGGAACTAGAACACTGAAATCTTTTAAAAATACATTGAAGGATTAAAAACTAAAAAATCACCATTAATTAATAACTCTGACAATATAATTTCTTAAAGATTTATTTAATTATTTTAGAGAGAGACAGAGAGCTGTGCAAGTGGGGGGAGGGGTAGAGAGAGGGAGAGAGAATCCTCAAGCAGACTCCCCGCTGAACACGGAGCCTGATGTGGGGCTTGATCCCAGGACCCTGAAATCATGGACCTGAGCCAAAATCAAGAGCCAGCTACTTAACCAACTGAGACATCCAGGCATCCCTATAATTGTAAGATTTGTTTTAGAGAGAGGGAGAGCAAGAGGGGCACGCAGAGGGACAGAGAGAGAGAAATCCAAGCAGACTCCACGCTGAGTGTGGAGCCCTACGCAGGGCTCAATACCTCAACCCCAAGTTCACGACCTGAATGGCAACCAAGAGTCAGATGCCCAACCAACTGTGCCACCCAGGTGCCCCAACAGTATAATTTTTTAAAGAAAACTTTTGGAATTTTGGCCTCTCTCTTTAATTGACTTTATTGTATTATGATTACCTGCACATCTTTAAAGCATATAATTCAATGAAATTTTAACAGATAGACTCCTGAAACCACCACTATTATGATAAAGACTTTTTCCATCACTCCCAAAAGTTTTCTTATGAACCTTTGCAGTCCCTCCTTCCACCTCTGACCTCCAGGTCACTTCTGATCTGCTTTCTGTCTCTATAGATTAGTATGCATTTTCTTTTTATATGAATGAAATTATATACATAGTGTGTTTTCTTTTTGCATGGCTTCTCTTGCTCAACATATCGTCTACAAAATATATCCAGGTAGTTGGGTATATGAGTCATTCATTCCTTTTTGCTGCAGGGTATTCTTCCATTGCATGGGTGTACTCCAGTGTGTTATTCATTCACCTGATGATGGATTTTTGCAATGTTTCCAGTCTTAGGCTATTGTGAGTAATGCTTCTGTGAACATTCTTACACAAGCGTCTGTATGGAAATCAAACAATATATTTTTAAGATGTTAATGTTAGTGTATATATAGTTTAAGTTCTAATGCACATATATGGTTTTGTTGATTTGTGGGAGCATTTCATAAAACTCGAGCACTATAATTCTCATGGCAGATGAGATGGCTCTTTACTCTCCAAGTCTTCTCTGTCCCTAAACAAAACTTCTTTCAGGTTGTACATTTCAGCTCTACTGGGTGCTGTTCTATATCACGATGCACCACCTGCTTAACTGCATGTGTCAATGTAAGTCTTTAACTAATTCCCTTCAATGAGGCCAGAATATTTTCCCTTGCCTGTCCATCCTCTGATATTAATTGTGATGGGTTCATCTTTCTAGAAGTCGTTCCCATCATTAGTCTGTCAGGTATAGAATACTAAGTGGCACCTCCTTGCCACTTCTTCACGGGCATGTAAACTCCCCGTGGATGGGTCTCTACATCTAGGTAGCCAGCGTTATTTCTCCCCAACATGATCTAGCCATATCAATCTGGCCTCTCTACCTTTTTTACATGCCATTTTCACATTTCATGGGTGCTTTTCNNTACACTGCTCTTTCCCTGCCTGTCCAACCTCCTTTGAACCCTCTTCTGGTCCTCACTTCAGTCTCTGACTTTGTGGAGTTACTCCTTGTCTGAATCCCAAAGTCCTGTTACACTGTGCTATACATCCAGCACTTGCTCTTCAATTATTTCCATATATATGTATAATCTCCTGAATTATATTTCAATCTCCTTAAGTCAGGGACTGTATCATTAATATAAAATGACAAATTTGCAAAATATATTGGTGTGTGTGTCCTCTCAAACACTTAATTCTATATAATTGTCACAATAGTCACTGTCCAGACCATCTCTGCCTTCCCTTTGAGCAAGCAAATGTTTTACTTCATATAATGTGAGATATCTTTGTTGTCCAGTGCTAGGACTAAAACTTAGCCACAAGCCAGACTCTGGCTCCTAACTTCGAATTCTTAGAACCTCTTTGGATGAAAGAATAAGATAATGGCCACCTCAAGAGTTTTCCAGAAGCAAAGGCCAGCAGTGGTAAATCTTTGGAGAACTTGGTTGGCCTGGATCAAACACAGGTGCATCCCATATCCAGGGAGAGGCCAGCAAGGGGGAAGGAAAAAGAGGAAGATGCTGATACCAACAATTCCTTTTAGCAGAGTGTATTGAGCCTAAATAGACTGAGAAGGCTATTTTTAAAAGCCCTTTACTTTGCGCCTGATTTACAGGCAGACACTAAAAATATTAATAAGTAAAAATGGTGCTAATCCATGAACATGATGAGCTCTCAATTTCTGGAGCCACAAGGTGACAGACTGCTGTGAAGATGCTTGCATCTTCATAATATCCTGGAGGGATCCAACTTTAAAGAAGAAAACATTGGTATTTGAAATCCCAGTTTGGCATTTAACAGTGTTAAGTCATTCTGCTACATTGGCATCACTTAAATAGCCTTAAAAAAAGAATTAAAAAAAAAAACAACAACCAGATTGTACTACACATCACAGAAGCTTTAATATAGACACTTTAGGCCCAAGGGAAATTATTCCTATGCAAATTATTTCCCTGATACTGGCTTTCTTCTTGGTCCCCTAATCCCAATTTGCATAGAGCTATATTGATACAGGTCAAAGGTTGATAAAGGCAAGAGAAATAATATCTGAAGTAGTGTATCACTGGGGGAAATTTAATCAAGAAAAACAAGAGTTGGCAAAATAATTGTTTCCAAACCAATTTACCAACCTATTCTTGCCAGGAAAACCAGGTGCAGTTGTTAACCATGTGACTTGGGTACATCATTTTAATAATTAAAAATAGAAAAGTCTAAGCATGGTATAACTACTTTGGAAAAGGTTTGGCAGTGTTTAATAAAGATAAAGATACACATACGTTATCAGAAGGGGGAATGAAACATGAGAGACTATGGACTATGGACTATGAGAAACAAACTGAGGACTTCAGAGGGGAGGGGGGTGGGGGAATGGGATAGACCAGTGATGGGTAGTAAGGAGGGCACGTACTGCATGGTGCACTGGGTGTTATACACAACTAATGAATCATCGAGCCTTACATCGGAAACCGGTGATGTACTGTATGGTGACTAACATAATATAATAAATATATATATAAATATATATATAATATAATAAATAATATAATATAATATAAATAAATAAATAATATAATAAAAAATCATTAAAAAAAAAAGATACACATACGTTAGTGACCTAGCAATTCCATTCCTAGGTATATACCCTACAGAAATGCATGTTTACGTGCCCCAAAAGACTTATGTAAGAATGCTCACAGCAGCATTTCTTAGGCAAGCAAGGCTTTGTGGAAATAACCCAGTCAATTTACAGCAAAAGGGATAAACAAACTGGCATAGTCTCACAATGGAATACCACACAACTGTGACATTTTAGGTACATTTCAGTATGTTCATTACATTTCAAAATTTTTAAAAAGAAGGAAAAATGGGAATAGCATATTTTAGTTTCCTTCACAAGATTATTTTTTTTAAAGATTTTATTTATTTATTTGACAGAGACAGCCACCGAGAGAGGGAACACAAGCAGGGGGAGTGGAAGAGGGAGAAGCAGGCTCCCAGCGGAGGAGCCTGATGTGGGGCTCAATCCCAGAACGCCGGGATCATGCCCTGAGCCGAAGGCAGGCGCTTAACAACTGCGCCACCCAGGCACCCCTCACAAGATGATTTTTGCCCTACACATTGTCAAGGGAATTTAATGATAAGTCCATTGTTGTGTTTCTATGTGTGTGTATTTTTTTAAAGTTGAACGCTTAACCAGGTTTAATCCTTGAAAATATCTATTTACTCCTGTTTTCTAAACAAAGTGATTACATTTTCAAGTAAGAGTTAATAAGGCAAGAATTAGAACATGCAAATCTTTTTAAATGTAAATTCAGTTAGCCAATATATAGTACAATCATTAGTTTCAGACGTAGAGTTCAATAATTCATCAGTCACATATAACACCCAGTGCTCATCACACCACATGTCCCACTTAATCCCATCACCCAATTATCCCATCCCCACACCCACCTCCCCTCCAGCAACCTTCAGTTTGTTTCCTATAGTTAAGAGTTTCTTGTGGGTTTTCTCCCTCTCTGATGACTTCCCATTCAGTTTTTCCTCCCTTCTCCTATGATCTTCTGCAATGTTTCTTGTTTTTTTTTTTTAAGATTTTATTTATTTATTTGACAGAGAGAGACAGCAAGAGAGGGAACACAAGCAAGGGGAGCGTGAGAGGGAGAAGCAGGCTTCCCGCCGAGCAGGGAGCCCGATGCAGGGCTCGATCCCAGGACGCTGGGAACATGACCTGAGCCGAAGGCAGATGCTTAAGGCTGAGCCACCCAGGCGCTCCTTCTGCAATGTTTCTTATACTCCACATGAGTGAAACCATATGATAATTGTCTTTCTCTGATTGACTGGTTTTGCTTAGCATAATACCAGTTTCATCCATGTTGATGTAAATGGGAAGTATTCATCTTTTCTGATGGCTGAGTTAAAAAAGTTCATGAAAACAAATGAAAATGAAAACACAACTGTTCAAAAGCTTTGAGATGCAGCAAAGGCAGTCTTAAGAGGGAAGTGTATAGCGATACAAGCCTTTCTCAAGAAATTAGAAAAGTCTCAAATACACAAGTTAACCTTACACCTAAAGGAGCTGGAGAAAGAACAGCAAATAAAGCCTAAACCCAGCGGGAGAAGAGAAATAATAAAGATTAGAGCAGAAATCAATGAAATAGAAACTAAAAGAACAGTGGAACAGATCAATGAAACCAGAAGCTGGTTCTTTGAAAGAATTAATAAGATCGATAAACCCCTAGCCAGACTTACCAAAAAGAAAAGAGAAGGGACCCAAATTAATAGAATCATGAGTGAAAGAGGAGAGATCATGACCAACACCAAGGAAATACAATTTTAAGAACATACTATGAGCAACTATATGCCAACAAACTAGACAATCTAGAAGAAATGGATGCATTCCTGGAAATTTATAAACTACCAAAACTGAAACAGGAAGAAATAGAAAACCTGAACAGACCCATAACCAGCAAGGAAATTGAAGCAGTAATCAAGAATCTCCCAACAAACAAGAGTCCAGGCTGGATGGCTTCCCAGGGGAATTCTACCAAACATTTAAAGAACTAATGCCTATTCTTCTGAAGCTGTTTCAAAAAAAAAAAAAATAGAAGTGAAAGGAAAACTTCCAACCTCTTTCTATGAGTCCAGCATTATCTTCATCTCCAAACCAAAGACCCCACCAAAAAGGAGAATTACAGACCAATATCCCTGATGAACACAGATGCCAAAATTCTCACCAAGATACTAGCCAATAGGATCCAACAGTACATTCAAAGAATTATTCACCACAACCAAGTGGGATTTATTCCTGGGATGCAAGGGTGGTTCAAATCTGCAAATCAACGTGATACATGGCATTTTTTAAAATTTAAATTCAAGTTAGTTAACATGTAGTGTATTATTAGTTTCAGGGAACATGGAAACCTTTTTAAAAATTAAAATTATCATTGTCCTTGATCCAAAAGGAGACAAATAAAAGTGATGTTTGGAGCTATCACTTGAAAGCTTTACAAGGATTTACATTTCTAGACTATTCAACAGAGACCAACTTGTGAGACCATGAGTTTTTGCGTGCCCTTCTCCTTTTAGCTGATCATTCATCTGAAATCTCTTACTCCCTTACTATCTGACTTTTCTCTGGTGGACACCAAGCATGAAGTGCATGGGTCATTGATCTAACCACAGGCTTGAGAGAAGGACACTCAGAGTACCAGATCCTGCTGGGCTGCCATCTTACTGAGTATCCACAGGCTACACTGATTCCATGTTTCACTTTTCTCTTCATTAAATTGAGGTCATAACCTTCTTAGCCTGCTTTGCTGTCTCAGCATATGAAATCATTATTGCAAATCCAAAAAAAAAAAATAATAATTTCAATAAAAAATATCTACTTTTACGGGCAGATTTTAACACATTCCTAAGAGAGTGTTTTATTTTTCAGATTTCATGTTTTTGACATTTTCAAGGATTTTTATTCTAGTATTCATTTTTAAAAACTGCACTGGCTCTCCTTTCTCCTTATGGGTAGATTTCAACATTATCACGAGATAGCTTTATTTTTCAGCTCGCGCTGCGTTTTTGGCATTTTCAAGAATTTTCATTCTTTTATCCATTATCAAAGTGACTTCACTAGCTTTCCCTTTTTCTTCCTACATCCCCTAGAATTTGGAATTATATTTGTGGGTGAGAGAGAGAGAGCAAGAGAGTATATACCTGAGCAAGAGGGAAGGAGACAAAACTGGCACAGAGATATAGATTGTTTTGTAGATAGATGTCTTTTCAACTTGAAAGCCTTGGCATGAAACATTATGAGGCCAGAAAAAGATGTCACTTTATAACCTAAAATGAGACTTTGACTCTCCGTACCTTGTTTCAGTGTATTTATTTACGCATTAGACAGAGACATTTTCCCATTCTTTTAAGATGAAAGTAGTAATGTCAAGCTGGGAGAGATCCAAAGAAAATAAAGTTATGCTAAATGGATTCAGAGAAATTATAAGAAATCCTAATATTTTAATATAGAAAGTCAAGATATTTGATCTATATAAAGAACTCATGGTTCAAAACAAACAAGCCTAGATTTTCCTTTCTAATTATAACCCTTTTGGGTTACAAATAACTTAAAGGGTCTAAAGAAATGT
The DNA here is from genome assembly GCF_017311325.1 of Ursus maritimus. Taxonomy (NCBI): domain Eukaryota; kingdom Metazoa; phylum Chordata; class Mammalia; order Carnivora; family Ursidae; genus Ursus; species Ursus maritimus. The sequence continues at coordinate 29,111,617 of NW_024424453.1, forward strand.
ATGAATGGTACCTCACCCCAGAAAAATATACATAGCCAAAAATTTTACATATGCTATCAGAGGATTCACAAAGATGCTGAAGCCCATCCACCTATTGCAACCCATAGGCTAAAAATCTGGAGCTCCAGAATAATTCCCTAAATCTTCCCCTGATAAGATACAGATATCAGGAGGCATCCCCTTTCCCTCCTGGGCAATTGGGTTGTGTTTTATTACTTTTATTATATTATATATTATCATTATTATTAAGGCAGCAGTAAGAAGGGAGAACAGTCAACATACTTCCAGCTGTGTTTTCCAGATGTGTGAGCTGGGCTATTCTCATGGTAAGCAGCAGTTATACTGGTTATTGATCCTGGTGAGTTCATGGCGAAAATACCTGAGGAAATTAACAAAACAAGAATCTCAACTCTCTGGCCAGCCTCACTCAGAGAAAACTCCACAGCTAAGCCTCATGGTGACATGGCAATGGGGACTCATGGTTTGGGGCCATAGAGGTCATTTAGGCCTCAGAGTCTCCAAAAGTGGATTCTTGTATTGTTACCATAGCATAAACCTGCTTGTGTGACTCTGCTATTCCATCTACCTCCATTTGGCTCCATGGACCACTTGTATCATCAACTCACTGACTCTCTGAATTATAGTTCAGCTCTCCAAATCCAGTTGTTGCAGGTGATCACTATCCTTTGTAGATGGGCTCTCTTAGGGTCAAATTCTCTCCCCTGAGCTAATCAGCTTTGACCACCATGGACTTGGAAAAAGTGTCTCAGAAGGGTTCTGGGAACAGCCAGCCTTCTGAAGTTTGTCCTCTCCACCATTTTGCCCAAAGATCTCATAATATAATACAAAAATAACTCCAAGTATATAGCTATGAGAAATGAGAAAGTTTGATTTCAGCTCCTAATGATTTTGGCCAGCATTTCCCAGAATGTGTGGTGGAGTGAGATTCTTAGAGGAGAAAAGAGTTTTGTAGTTCAACAAATTGGGAAGCACTGTATACTCGAGTTCTCATCCTGAGGATTTATAACACCCACCTGCATATTAAAGGTACTTGGAAACCCCAAGATAAAGAAGCCTGTTTAACTGTATTTGACCCAGCATTTCTCATTTCCCAAATGTAGTGATCATAACCTTCTTCCCATTTTTTTCCAGCTGCGTAATAACTACTCATGGAAATAGTGTTCTCTGGAAGAAACTTTGAGAAGTACTGATTTAGGCTAAAATGCATGTAACCGGTCATTGGAAAATTGTTACCTTTAGTGAAAAAAATTCTATTTTGAAGGAGTATGTACATAATGGACTTTTATTTTATTAATTAAATGTGCATTAAAAACTTTGAAAATAAAGAATACCAGCTGCCGTTATCTCTGGGTGGTAGGGTTATGGTGGCTTTTCTTTACTTTCTCTCTTTTTTTCTCTCTTTGATAGTCTTTGCTATGAACATTTGCTGCTTTTGTGATAAGAAAAAATATTTTTAAAAGGACAAATGTTTACTGAACTTTTGGGAAGAATACTGTTTAACCTGTTTGGGTAGAAGTGGAAGTGAGTTCAGGAGAGGTGAGGGGGTGAAATATTTTTCTGTCTTTTCCATCCTCAACCCCATTCAGCCTGTACTTTGGCAAATGAGGCATTAAGTGGGAAAATGATGAAAGAGTAAAAGTTGGCTCAAGCATTTCTGAGTTTTTGCAACTGTTACACTGGAAGGAATGGAAAGTATGGCTAACAAAGGACTCACTTCATTTCAAACACTGCCTTGAGGTAACTGAATGATAACCCCAAGATCCTTAAGAAAGAGCTCAAATACAATTGCCTACTATTAGGCAAGGGATTTGACAGGAGAAATTAAGGTTCACCAAGGAACAAGATGGCAAAAAGGGTTAACAAAATTTCTTCAGACAAGAGAGCCATTGAGCCATCTTGTTACTATTGTTTGGGTCATTGCTTTTGATGAAGAGTTATATGGTAAATTTACCCCAAATGTAATCACTACAGGTAAATGGCCCAGGCTAAACAACAAACTGAGATGAACAGAAGTTCTCACAAAGTTATACTTTACAACGGTGCCAGGCCCCAGCAGAATTCTGAGGGCAGTGAGGCCAGGCTTCACCACCATTCTCACTCTTTCCCAAACCATAGATGCCTCCGACTTCATACCTGTCTCTAGATGCATCCTCCCATCCTGCAGCCAGTCCTTCTGAGGTACTGCCTTAAGTTCTAGAATCCAGCTCCCTGGCTGTTTCGTATAGCCCAAAAGCTAAGAATGGTTTTACACTTTCAAACAGTTGGAAACAATCCAAAAAAGAATAATATTGCATGACACATGAAAATTATATGTATTCAAATTTCAGGATCCCTAAGGGAACACAGCCATGCCCATTTGTTTGCCTATTGTCAATGGCTACTTTCTTGCTACAACGGCAGAGTGGAGTACTTGTGCCAGAGACTACATGGCCTGCCAATCCTAAAGTATTTACTATCAGGCCCAAACAGAAAAAGTTTGTCAACCCAGTCTAGACCACTGTTTGCCAAAATTCATTTCTTATAATCTTGCCAAACTCTGAGACGCCCTTAAAGACAAAGTCCCAGGTAGGAGATTCTTTGTTTTATACGCCCTATTTAGAGAGAGATAATGCACATTAGATTCTTAAATCTTTGAACAGCACTATGGTTTAAAACGTAAGTGGAAACTGGGGTTTTCCAACTTCTTTGAAGATGGATCCACTTTCTCCAAATAACACCCATAAATATACCTATAAATATCCCAAGAACACATCTTAGGAAATACTGCTCTAGATCAATTCTTGTCCTTTCCCTGTTGAAATGTATCTGTCTTGTGCTCCATTCCTTCAGGTTCACACCTGAAAGCTATCACCACAGAAATAAGAGATGGATCTTATCTTACAAACTGAGAACTGTGTTTCTCAGTTAACATATTTTCATATGGCTTTTATTTATGAGCCTTCCTCAGATATAAAATGGTGATAATGACAGTCGTCTTGCATATCACATGGAAGTGCTGTGGGGTATATGATGTGTTTTTAATTTTCAGAGCATACTATATGGAGATAAGACATTATCATTATCACCTCGAATAAGGAGATCAGCAACAATCTGTTAGAATCTCTTAAACTCCATTTTTCCTCATTCAATTATTTCTGCATATTACTGCCAAATTAATTTCCTAAAACTACACTTTAAAAAATGTTATTCCTCTACTCGATTACTCACAATTGCCCCTTACTGCTGAATGCAGTGTTTTAAAGTTGAGTTCTATAGAGCCATAGAGTTTCATGTGGCTGACTTGGGTCCCCTAAGGATAGGAAGGGTAACCTAGACCATGGATCTCCCACTCACTCTTTAACTGTCTTACATATTGGAATTTCCAAATAACATTTCATTTAAAAAAGGATTCAGCTGCTAAAAATATGTTAGAAAACTAGTATGCCCAAGTTTATCTCTCCTGTGTGATTTTTAAAATTCCAGACCTAACTAAATTTCCCATATCTTTGTGATAGTTATCTTCCTTTCCAGCTGGATATTGATAGGATTGGCTCCCTGCAAGGGTTGATCAGTGTTGCATCTGTGCACTATTCTGGGAACACTGAATAAGGAGAAGTCAACAGGGAGTGGGAGAATTATGCAGGACGCAGACATTGACAGAAGCGGTGCCCCCAGAAGGGGTCAGCCTTTACAGCTATAGATCAAATGGATATGTCACTCCACTCTTCATTCAAATAGATCTATATGAAACATAAGTAGGAAGATGGGTAGGAGAAGAAAGGGATAAAGAAAGGAGGGGTAATCAGAAGGGGAAATGAAGCATGAGAGACTACGGACTCTGGGAAACAGACTGAGGGCTTCAGAGGGGAGGGGGCGGGGGGATGGGATAGGCTGGTGATGGGTAGTAAGGAGGACACGTATTGCATGGTGCACTGGGTATTATACTCAACTAATGAATCATGGAACTTTACATCAAAAACCAGGGATGTACTGTATGGTGACTAACATAATATAATAAAAAAAATTATTATTAAAAAAAACAGATCTCAGGTTACAAGGAGACGCTGATGGGGAGGAGAGGGAGTCTGTGTGTGGGAGAGAGGAGGGGAGAGGAGTAAGACAGAAATGCATGGATTTTGAGACATATGGGTAATAGCAGACCTTAAATCTTGGTGCAATCCAGGACATTAACCAACATCATGTTAAATGAGTTAGCATACAAAAATCACTTACAAATCACTGGGACATAGTCAGTATTATATGTGTTAAGTATTGTTATTATTTATTAGTACCACTGTTGTTTTTATTCAGTAAAGAGCACAGACAAAATAGGGATTTAGCCCCACAAAGTTAGACAGGATGCTGGGCCTGTTTCAGCTGATGCTTCCCTGCTTGATCTTATCCCTCTGTACCCTCTTTAGTTCTTTCAAAGCACCCGCCACGATTTGTAATTATGTATTATTTGGGTTTTTTGTCTGTTTCTGGTTTATTGTCTGTTTCCTCCTTTAGATACTTAGATTCTGCGAAGTGAAGACCTAGGTCTGTTTTATTCACCATCCTATATCTAGTATCTGGCATAATGCTTGGCACAGTGGGCATTCGGTACATAATGATGACATACTGACTGAGTGAGTCAGTGCCAACCAGGTAAAGAGCAGACTTCCCACAAGGGCCACAGCCCCAGTGGGTGAAGTTGGAGAAATCTTTGATGCCCAAATGTTCCAGGTAAAAGGGACCCAGAAAATCAGGCTTAATTCCCTGGGTACTTCAATCCTAGACTGAGGAGCAGGGGAACATACATCCCAATGACAGGTAGGGCTAGTACTCTGGACATACAGCTTGGGCAACCTGTTGGGGCTCCTGAGAAAGAGTGGAAGCAGCATGCAGGTATCTGGGGTCTTCTTGCCAATAGATAGGATAAGGCTAAGAGAAGGGCTCAAACTCCCAATTTGCTCAAGGTCTCTAGATAAAACCTGCAAGCCTCTAACATGTCCTCCTCCTCTTTGACACCAGCTCGAGAAGTATCATCCTTGCTTTGTATTCAACTCCAAACTCTATTACCTTTAAGTGAGTGAGTAATCTAGAGCCATAGATCAAACATTAGTGATATATATTTTGGAAGTTTAGGGATGCTAATTACATCCTTTATGTGGTCTGGGTTCTTAATCAATTGATAAATAATAGCAAGGAGCCAAACAAAACATTGAACAACACCTGCTTATTATTCATAAGGTTGGATTAAAGAACGTGGTAAATCCTGCCCCTTCTTCCCCCTTCTGATCTAGGGATCCACAGGACCCTAGTTTACCCATCGAGATATAGAGAATCTGGAAGATAGAGCCTGCCAATCCAGGCTCCACTCAGTTTTCTTTCCACATGAAGACAAAAAGCACAAGCCCCAACTATCAATTGTACATATTTTGCCTCAGGCTTTCTTTTAAGGGAGAAAAACCTCAGCCCTGTCTGAGTTTCAATGCAGTGGCCCTGGAAATACTGTGTTCCTTGGGGAGAAGAGGATGAGGGAGTGTGGAGTAAGGGTCAGAAGTAATCTTTAATTACTTCCTCCTTCTGATGATTGACACTGAAATTCTCTCATGAATGCATGTGGAAAGGGAACCAAAGGCTCTCCTCCACATATACATTTCACGCCTACCTATACCCACACATTTGTTTCATGACCATATTGTCACTCCTCTGGGTTAGCAACTGTTTCAACCTATGTGGCACATTGTATTTTCCAAAGATGGCTACATCTCCCATTCCACATTCTCTTTAAGGATCTTGTCATTTCTTCATCAAGAGTTGCGGTCTATGTCTCCTCCTCTTGAATCTGAGTGGGCCTTTTGACTACCTCACCCAATAGAGTATGGCAGAAGAGACATTCTGACTTCCAAGACTAGATCATATGTCTTTCTATCTTGTCCTTTTGGGACAGTCTGTCTTGGATACCCAAGATTGAAGCCCAAGCAGCTTGTGGAGAGGCCATGTGGAGAGAAACAGAGTCCTGTGACTACAGTCCTGGCTGAATTCCCATCAGACACCCAGCATTGACTTGCCTGTCATGTGAGTGGGCCATCTTGAAAGTGTAGCACCCAGCTTCCAGTCAAGTTGCCCCAGCTGATGAGCCATCTCTGCCAAGCTCTGCCCAAATTTCAGTCTCATGAGCAAAATGAATGGTTGCTTTGGCGTTATTTGTTACACAGCAACAGACAACTGACATAATATCTAACCAATATAAATCTAAAGGCAGCAGCACCAAAGATGAACCATGAGAAGTAGAATAAGGCATCTTACTGGATAACGTGAATGAATTTGAGTATGAAAAAATAGATCTCTTCATAAAGCAGACCAACTAGTGTCGGATTATCAATATAATCAGTACACTCTACTGCCCCAAGTTTCATAATAAAGAAAAAGGTGTGGGGGGACTGCTACGATAAGCTTCTGTAACTGGGAACTTTGTAAAAGGGATTTCTCTCTGCTAGGGATAATAGATGAGGTGTAGGATGTCAGGCCTGAGCTTAAAATGTCTATTTTTTCCAGAGTGCTTCACAGTGGGAAATCAAGCCACCTCCTTCAAATACCTCGCTCTTAGTCACCAAATCCTGCCTGGACAATAGCTTCAAAAGACTAGCTGTACTTTTTGACTTGTGAGACTTCTGAAAGGCATGCAGCCTCTCTCCTGGGCCATTTGTACATCTTCCTCCCTTGCTTTTAAAATGGACTTTAAGAGTCCTAAAAGCTTTTGATAGATCAAAAAAGTCACAGAAATAGACTGTGTGAAAGCACCTCCAAGGGTACATTGGAAATGATGCTATGAATGATTAGAACAAGAATGAGTCCAAGAGTTTATTGGGAATTCCAGAAGGATCCCATAGACCAGAGAGTTCAGAGAGGCCTAAGACCATTGAGAAAAGAAGAATTCAGGTTTGCGAGCTCCCTTGTATCAAATTTCAACCACTTTGAGGTTCATCATCATAGTTTTTTCTCAGGAACGAAGCTGAGAACTCCCCCTGCCAGTTCCTACCACTTAAATTATCTTTTTTAATCTTTCATTTTTATCCAGGTCTTTAATCAGGTAAAATGTCCAAATTCTCCTTAGTAATTATCTATAGAAAAGACCATATCTATCTATCTATCTATCTATCTATCTATCTACCTACCTACCTACCTATCTATCATCTATCTATCTACTGCTCTGGGTTGGAACTTTTTGGTGAACTTTTAAATTGAAGTATAACATATATAGAGAAAAATATATAAATCATAAGTGAGAGATGGACAGAATTTCACAAAACATACCCATATAACCACAACTGAGATCAACAAGTAGCATTCTAATACCCTAGAAGCTCCCTAATATCCCCTTCCAGGTATTACTCAATCCCCACCCACAAAGGGTCAGCCATATCCTGATTCCACCAAGTATCAGAATTTCATGTCCAATATTGTTCCCTTCATGAAATATTCCAGCGCAGTATATATTTTATTTTGCTCAGGTTTACACTGATCCCTTGGCTTACTTTCTCTCTCTTCCTGATTCATCCTCTTTATTCCCAGGTCATGAGATGTTGCCCTTCGAGTTCCCCCAGAATTCAGTGGAGAATGATCTGGTGAGCAAAATAAAGAATTCAATGTTGAGGCTGGAGGGAACTTAGGGATAGATCACCTGGTTCAAATACAATTTCTCTCAATTTATAGAAGAGAAACTATGGCCCAGGATGACTAAGTGGATTATTTTTGATCATACAGCTAGTTATATATATCTAAGGAAGAGGAGAAAACCCAACTAACACGTTAAGCTGGGACATTGTCTCTATGAAAGGAAAGCAGACCACCCAAACTTTCTCAATAGAGTTAAACCCTTTTCCTTTATGGGTCTTTTTGAAACCTTTTATCATGTCAGAACAGTTTTTAAGCACAAGTTGACAGAACTTATTTTTCTTCTCTCATTCATTCACTCTCTCCTTAATTCACTGTCTTAACAAATACGTATTGACTATCCATTATGTGCCAAATATTGTTCTATGTTCTAGAGATACAACAGTGAATAAAAAAGAGAAAATCCCCATCTTCATGCAGCTTACATTCTAATGGGGAAGACATCAAGAAATAAGACAAATAAGAAAATACACTGTGTTAGGTGATGACTGGTATTTTGGAAAAAGCAGTGAGGGGGGGTGAATATTGGAGGATAAGGTGAAATGAAATGTAGTATATATTGAAAAAGCTGTGCAAAGATTTCATCGAGGTGATATATAAATTGATTCCTGGGATGTCTGGGTGGCTCAGTCAGTCAAGCCTCTGCCTTTGGCTCAGGTCATGACCCCAGCGTCCTCGGATAGAGTCCTGCATAGGGCTCCTTGCTTAGCAGAGAGAAGCCCTCTACCTGCCACTCCCCCTGCTTTTGTGTGCTCTTTTCTCTCTCTCTCTCATTCTCTCTGACAAATAAATAAATAAAAATCTTTAAAAATAAATAAATAAATAAATAAATAAATAAATAAATAAATCGATTCCTAAAGGAGGTGAAGGACTAAACCACGTAGATGTCTGGGGGAAAGCATTCTCGGCAGAGGAAACAGCTCGTTCAAAGGCCCTGAGATGGGATTGTGCTTAGTGTGTTCAAGGAACAGCAAAGAGGCTAGTGTGGCTGGAGTAGAAGGATCAAGGGGCAGAGTGGTAGGACAGGAGGGTAGAGAAGTAGCAGGGACCCATATGTGCCAACATAAGAACTTATTCTATTTTGAGAACAATGAGGAGTCACTGAGGGTTTGAGCCAAGGAATGCCACGATATGACTACTGATTAATAGGATCACTCTAGTAAGTGTTGAAAATAGTCTTTAGGGAGATGAAGTAGAGGAAAGGATTCTTAACAGGCTATTGTAATAGTTTTGGGGGGAAAACCTTGGAACCAGTGTGATGACATTGGAGGGGTAGTAAGAAGCAGTCAGATGTTTTAAAGTTAGGACCACTAGAATTTGGTTACCACACACACACAAAAAAAGTGAGTCTGAGTGTGGTGGTTTAAAAAAAAAAAACCAGCTAAAAATTCTTTAATACATCACCCATCTTGAGGGTCTATATCACCTTCCTGGAATCCAAGTAGGCCTATGACTGTTTTGATCATTAGAGTAGTGGAAGTGACCTCTGAGGGTTAGTCATAAAGGCCATTCATTTTCTTCTTGGTCTTTTGGAATGATGCTTCCTCCTTTTTGGAACCCAGCTGTCAGACTGTAAGAAGTCCAAGCAGCATGGAGAGGCTAAGTTGCAGGTGCCCCTGCTGACAGTCCCAGCTGAGCCTAGCCTTTGAGTGATCCCAGCCCAGGCACCAGGGAGAGTGAAGAAGCTTTTGGATGATTCCCTTGAGTCATTAGAGTCTTCTCAGCTGAGGCCTCTGATATCATGAAGAAGAGAGAATGATTTCCACTGGGCCCTTCTAAATTCCTGACCCACATAATCTATGAGCACAACAAGTGGTTAAATCACTAAGTTTAGCAAGTTTGTTTCACAGTAGTAGATAACCAAAACACAGACTCCAAGTAGAAACACTTTCAGTGCAGAACATCAAGAACAATCTTCTCACCCAGATTACAGTTGATTACATTGTTACACAAAACCTACTGGGCAGGTGCCCAAGTTCTAGGGACAGTAACTGTGCCATCATGATGCATGTGTAAGTATATTAGGAATGGGTAATGGCCCTGAATTCACTATCTCCCACTTACCAATGATGAAACCTCTGCCAAATACTCAGAAGCCAGATTGAACAGATGCACTCAGCAATCTGTTTCTTCCCTTTATTAGCATTAATTACAATCATTTTGCTTTTACTGGCTTTATTTTTATTAATATCTTCTCAAACAAGCCAAAAAAAGAAAAGAACAAATGCCTTCATATATGGGCACCTTTCCACAGGCTCAATCAGACAAATGAGGCATATCTCAAGAGAGACACAATTTACTCCCCGCATACCCAGCATTTGTGTCAGAATTTGGGAGGGACCACAGATTCCCACTGATTGAGGAGCACTTCATGTGTGGACTCAAGATTGTCTACCAGACTATGGTCCAGTTTGGGATCTTGATTCTTGGCTCATTTCCCATCACTGAGCCATGGAAGTAAGCTACTCACCAACTTCTCTGTCTCATGCTGAATGAAAAATCTACTGAGTGATGGCAATCAGCATTGTCTTATGATCTCAGGGCCCAAAGGAAGACATCAGGCAATAGTTCTGCTATAAATAAAACAGACTGATTCTAGTTTTTTTGTGGTTCAGTAGTTATAGAAAGCTGCATTTCTATTTATCCATCCATCCATCTATCTAATAAACGCTTATCAAGTGAGTCCTCTCTGCCAGGCCCTTTGCTAAAGGCAATAAATACAGAGATGAAGTCAGGACAGACTCATTTTTCAAGGCTCAGCCTAAATACCATTCCCTCTATAAAGCTGTGGTAGCAACAGTTTACTCAATTCATTTTCTTCTTACCCTCTCTAGCTTCCCAGCTTCTCTTATGGCTACATTTGAACCATGTGACTGAATTCTGGCCAATGGAAGATCTGGGAAATGGGATATTTGCATGAGCACCTTAGCTATAGGAGTTGTACACATACCCTTTTCCCCTTCTGTGGTGACCTCAGGGATCATGTGTTGAAGATGGTAAGCTCACATGATGGAAGAAGAAGCCTGAGTCCCTGAATGACGCATGGAGCAGAGCCACCCTGCTGGCCACATTGAACTGTCACCAAATCGAACAATGAACTTTTATTGTGTGAAGCCACTGGCATCTAAGTTTTTGTTCCTTTACTTGTTCACTCCCTCCCTGCACCTGCCCCATGACTAGTACAAAGTTTCTTTAGTTGTCATGATTCAGAGTCCACTTAGGAGACAGAAATCATATGAGGTTTTTTTTTTTTTTTAATTGTGGTAAAATACACATCACATAAAATTTACCATCTTAACCATTTTTAAGTGTACAGTCTGGTAGTAAGTATATTCATATTGCTGTACAACCAATCTACAGAAATGTTTCTTCTTGCAAAACTGAAAAAACTATATCCATTAAACAATAACTCCCATTCTTTCTCTCCCTCTAGCCCCTGGAAACCACCATTCAATTTTCTGTTTCTACAAGTTTGACTATTCTAGATATATCGATAAGTAGAATCATGCAGTATTTGTCCTTTTGTGACTGACTTATTTCAGAGCGTAAGTTCCTCAAGTTTCATCCATTCTGTAGAATCTGTCAGAATTTCCTTTCTTTTTAAGGCTGAATAATGTTCCATTGTGTGTACATACCACATTTTGTTTATCCATTCATCTTGTCAGTGGACACTTCGGTTGCTTCCATCTCTTGGCTATCGTGAATAATGCTATGAACATGGGTGGCCAAACATCTCTTTGAGACCCCATTTTCAATTCTTTTGGATCTATACCCAGAAGTGGAATTGCTGGATCATATGGTAAATCTATTTTTAGTTTTTGGGGGAATCATTATACTGTTTTGCATAGTGGCTGCACCATTTTACACTCTCCCCAACAGTGAACAGGGTGCCAATTTCACATCTCCACCAACATCACACTGGTTTTTTTGAACAGAGAAAATCTGATATAACGAATTATTAACTAGGTAACTGAAAGGGTAAAAAGGAAATACTACGGTTTTAAGAAGGTGACAGCTGCAGGAGGCTGCTAACACCCCTGGAGCTGAGGAAATGAAGGGAAGAGGCAGGGATTATTAAAATTTAGAAGAGGTCCTGCGGGGCCGGGATCCAGACCTCTGAGGAGTGGGCACAAGCTGGCTAGTACTGGTATCTTTGAGAAGTGACAGTGAGGCTGGCTCTGTCCTGTTAGAGAGAGTGCAAATTGGATTCCGCTGCTGCCACAGGAATGAATGTCATTGTCAAAGTGCTAGGGGGAAACAGCACTGCTGGGGTGATGCTCACAGAAAAAGCAAGCAAGTGAAGCAAATCCTTTCCCTTCTTAGTCTTGCAGTCTTCTTCTAGTGCCCCTTATTGGCACAGCCTACAAGAGAGCAGCTGGAAACACAGAAACATAGTTTGTGAGTCCCAGAAAACAGAGTACGGTTAGCATAATATTCTCCAGTTCCATCCACATCATTGCAAGTGGCAAGATTCTGTTCTTTTTGATGGCTGAGTAATATTCCATTGTGTGTGTATGTATATATATACACATCTCACATCTTTTTTATCCATTCATCTGTTGAAGGACATCTGGGCTCTTACGCTAAGCAAAATAAGTCAGTCAGAGAAAGACGAATACCATATGATTTCACTCATGTGGAATTTAAGAAACGAAACAGATGAACATAGGGGAAAGGAAGAAAAAATGACATATGATAAAAACAGAGAGGGAGACAAACCATAAGAGACTCTTAACTATAGGGAACAAACTGAGGGTTGATGGGGGAAGGAGGATGTGGGATAGGTAACTGGGTATTGGGCATGAAGGAGGGCGCGTGATGTAATGAGCACTGGGTGTTGTATGCAACTGATGAATCACTAAATTCTACCCCCGAAACTAATAATACATGATATGTTAACTAAATAGAATTAAAAAAAAAAGGAAAAGAAAAGAAGAGTATGGAAGGGTGGGTTAAAGCTGAGGGCAATAATTTAATAACTGGCCCGTCATACCAGGGAGTGACTTCTGTCTGCACAGCACTCAGCCTTGGTCTGTGTTCTTGTATGGCACATATCACCTTTCACCTGCAATGGTAGTTCTTCAGATAAGCCTTAACTCTCTGATTCGAATATAAATTCCTTTAAGAGCAAGATCAGTGGCTGATTTATCTCTTGTATACCTTCTTGATGACCCCCAAAGCTTTGCACAAGTTATACATAACTGACATACAGTAACTTTGTCAAATGAATGAATTTGATCTCAGATGAATAAAATGGCAGTAGTGGGAAGGAAGCAGGAAGTGAGCAGAGGGGGTGCCCAACCACAATGAAAGTCATTGCAGATTTGTGGATTGAATGGAATTGGGGCTGAAATACTTGTAAATGCTTGTGAAATGCAGGGTCACATGAACTTTGTGGAGATGCTATAGGATTTATTTGTAGGTGTCCTGAAAACATGCAGTTATTTTGGTATTGGTTCCTCAGCTCTAGCAAGAAGAGAGGTGAAGAGCAGAACACTCTTTATAGGCAGACCTGGTCCTCCTGAGTCTCTTCATGCTCTAGTCAGAATACCCCAGACCAGTTCTCAAACTCTAAGCAGTAAGATCTGGCAGAGACTTTGGAGAGCTATTGATTCTGTTGTTATTTCTGCTTAACAAATTATCCCCAGATTCAGTGGCATAAAATAACAATGATTTTGTTACGTTCATTGGTTCTGTGGGTCAGAAATTTAGAAAGAACACAGTGGAAATGGCTTTTCATCCTGCTTGAGGATGTCTGGAGTCTCACCTGGGAAGACCGTGAGTGCAGAAGACATTATGGATGAGAGCTAGAATAATCTGAGCGTATTCTCACTTACATATCTGGTGATTGATGCTGACTGTCTGCTGGGACCTAAGCTCGGGCTGACGACCGGGGTACCTGCTTGTGACCTCCTGCCATGGCCTCAGGGTGGCCTCAGGATAGTCAGGCTTCTTACATGGTGGTTCAGAAGCCATGCGGTGCTGCTTCTGCATCCTTCTATTGGATACAATTGACTCACAAGCTCACCCATATTTAAAGGGAGAGGGCCTAGTTTTAATGAATGTCAATATGATCAACTGCAGGATGAGAAGCATTTTTGCAGATGTCTTGGAAAATATAATCCAACCTCCACATTTTCCTGATGAGGATGTGTTGGACTGCAGAGCTTGGGAAGCAGCTGGCAAAGATTCTTCAGTCCATTCTCAGGGATAGCAGCGATCCCAGTTGTATTTGTTTGCTAGGGCTGCTGAAATAAAGTTTCACAAACTGAGTGATTTTAAACAACAGAAGTCAATTCTCTCATGCTTCTGGAGGCTAAAAGTGTGAAATCCAGGCTTTAGCAGAGCCAGACTCTCACTGATGGTTCTAGGGGAAAATACATCTTCTCTTCCTCCTAGCCTCTGGTGGTTCTCAGCAATCCTTGGAGTTCCTTAGCTTGAAAAGTCCTCACCCCAATCTCTGCCTCGTCATCACCTCACAGCTTCCCTGCACATCTCCACATCAACTTCCCATTGTGCATGTCTGTCTCTGTGTCCAAATTTTCCCTTTTCATAAGGACACCAATTATATTGGATTAGGGCCCACCCTAATGAGCTCATTTTAACTCGATTACCTCTGTAAAGGCTCTATTTCCAAATAAGGTCACATGATGAGGAGTTAGAACTTCAACATATATTTGGGTGTGGGTGTGAGGGGACACAATTCAACCCATAACACTATTCTTTATGAAACCCACGGGACAGGGAGAACTGAAGAGATTTATCCTGACTAAGGCTGAGAAGCACCACCAGCAGCTGTGCTGAGGGAATTTCTCTGCCAAGTGAGCTTGGGCCAAGGCTCTGAAGGTATTTCAAAGAGAAAAGGGGACTAGGATTATTTGAACATGCTGCTTTGTTACTGAAATACTGATGAAAAAATAAATGGTGGGCAGCAAGTGCCGTCAAAGAGGATCCCAGTGATTCCCGTAAGAGATCAGATGCAGGAGCCAGTTTCCCCTCTCCCACATCTAAAGGGTAATGATCAAACTGCAGAAGCAGCTTGGGCCCCAGCGGTGCCAGCTTGCTGACACACAATCCACTAATAAGCAGAGGGGCTGGTGGAGGAGAGGAAGAAAGGAAAACTATTCTTTCACCCTGGCTTAGAATTATGAAAAGTGGCTTTCCTTTTCATTCAAACAGTGATGTGAAGCAGATGATACAGGCATAATGGGGCCCCTGGGACTTTTATAAAGCTAGAAGGAGCCCCGGATATGAAGGAAACTGTATTTTACCTTATCTACCAGTGTCCTCTCCTCCAGAATTTAGGGGAACACAAAATATTTTACACTATTCACCAATAATAACATCATAAAAAAAAAAGAATTGTTGCTATTTATTAAGGGGCTGACAATGACCACACACCCATATTGTGTGGTTTATCTAT
Organism: Ursus maritimus; assembly: GCF_017311325.1. Classification (NCBI taxonomy): domain Eukaryota; kingdom Metazoa; phylum Chordata; class Mammalia; order Carnivora; family Ursidae; genus Ursus; species Ursus maritimus. The sequence continues at coordinate 29,126,702 of NW_024424453.1, forward strand.
GCCACCTGTAGCTTTTGCTCATATACCCTCTGGTCCCTTTTTCATTTTCTTGCACACTGGCTTATGGTGTAGCTTTTACTCCCTAAAACGGCATCCTTTTGTTGGAGGGTTGCCTTCAGGCTGCCAGGGCCCAATTTTCTGGCCATAGGGGGAGCTGTTAGTGCTTGGGAATTTACATCCCCCTGGGGCACCCTTTACTTAATGACTCACAAGTGTGGGAATGTAAACCTATAGGGGTATAAATTCCCCAGCTCCCTCACTCCTCTGTGTTGTTACTTATCCTTTCCTCCACATGAACTCTGTGGGATTGACTTGAAATTACTCTCTGTAAGATGTGACTTGGCCTCCTGCCCCACCTGTCTCAATGTCCCATTTCTTTAGTAGTTTTTACTGACAACAGTCCCTAATAAATAATTTTCACATGCATTCTAATGTCAAGGTTTGTTTCAGGGTCTGATTCTAAGACGCCCTCTTATGCGACCTCCACCACCACTCCCACAGGGTAGGCAGAATCATCCCTATTCCGAAAACATGGAAACTCAGGCTGTACGTGGATCTGCCCCCAGGCACATCATGAGTTAGCAGCTGTCTTGATTTTCAAACTTTCTGCTTACCCTATAAATTATTTTAGCTGCTGTGGAGCCCCAACACTTTGGGCTTAATGAAATAGCAATGTCCTTATTGGAAGGAAAATCACTGCTAAAGCATGTGGTGGCATTTTTAACCTTGCCACTTTGCCACCTTGGGCAAGTCACAACCTCTCTGAGTTTCACTGCTTCATTTTCTTGCCTCTAAAATGAGATGGTTGTCTTTCGGAGCATTTTATGGCCTTCCTAGGAGAATGATTTGTTCCTATGGTGGGGTCTCTATGCACTCATACATACTTGTGTTATAAATCATATCTCGTATATCACACACATTTTGTTCACATGATACAGAGCTGGTGCACCGTGTAGGCTGTGAGCTTCAGAATCAGACCTGGGTTTGTCGTTTAGTAGCTATGTGACCTTGGACAAAATATTTACCTCTCAAACCCAAGTTTTACCTACATACAAAATCAAGATTGCCACTCCTACCTCATATAGTTATATTGAGGTTCAAGGTAAATAACTAAGAAAAACAATGAGCAGATAAGTAAGCATTCAACAAATGCTGCTATCCTTATCACGAGAACTTTCGCTTTATAAACAATTCATGATACTATTTACTTCTGTTTATATTTTAATTCGTCTGAAGCAAAAATTATGACTCTAGTAACAGACAGCTTAAAGAATGCTATAAATTACAGATTCCAGAGTAAAAGGGCACACTCGCTTTTTTCTGTGAGTTCACTCAAAGTAAACATTTGTCATGTCACAGGCAAAAGCACATGCCACACGCATACCTCCCCCCGCTGAGGCCCAGTCTGCCAAAGAAGACAAACATATTTCATGTAGACCCAGCAGGTCTTCCATCTTTAGTCTGAGGTCATCCTATCTGCCCTCAAAAGCTTTTGAAAAGATAAGTGCAAAAGAGAAGGAAGTCCCAGCCATTTCCACAGTCCACTCAATAAGCCAGGGCAGATATTAAGCTGCTTTTATCTTAGGAACTTTATGTGTGTCAGTCAGCAAAACAGTGGTCCTATGTCATCACCAGGAGACAGAGGGATCTGGAGCCCTGGGCTAGCTCTGAGGATGCTGACCAGCACAGATGGCCTCAAGACGTCTGTCCTATTTTGGCTTTGAATCTGCTCAGCATGTACACTTTTGAGCTTGACTTTCTGCACCGTTGAAAGGCATCTGTCCTTCATTTTTCCCCATGTTGGGGCTGGGGCTGGGGTATCAGAGTCCAGCCTTGCCAGTGCTGAATTCCCATCCCTCAGCACAACACTGAGACAACACTCAATCAATGTGTATTGACTGAACAAGTGATTAAATGAACTGATGTGTAAATTACACCAGCTGGGTTTTGTTTGTTCCACCACCTACATTGACCTCCACCTCTGACACTGTCATTCAGCACTTCTTAAATTTGGTCTGGAGAGCAGGGAGAAAATATAATTTTTGAAGCCCCTACCACCTACACACTGCACTTTCTGTCACTTCATTCTGCCAGCAATTTTATTTTATGATGACAAAGGGAAGTTAAGAAAAATTAAGTAATTCTCCTAAACCCCCACAGATAATGGGTGGCAATTTTAATATTCAAACTCCAATTTTCTGACTTAAAAGTTCATGATCTCTCCACTATTCCATGACATTTCTCAGAGATAGAAGGAGGTGCTGGTTGGTAGAAAAGGGAAAAAAAAAAAAAAAGGCTATGGTGTCTGACCCTTGAGTTAAACTGTCTTTCTGTTGAATGGCATCCAAACCACTTCTGACAGATACAGACTCAATTCCTGTTACAGATATTCTGGAATAGGGAAAACCATTCAGTCCACAAAACTTGACAGAGCAGCCTCTACATTCCTGGCACCATCTGAGACAGATAAATTAGTCCCCAAGTCAGCTCTCAAGGATCTGCCCAGGAAACTCCCTTGACCTCTCTTTCAAGGGAATTATTAAAAATGAATCTGCATAACTTATTTTTTTTGTAGCAGCAGCATCAGAATAGCAGTAAATACTAAAGAAAATGGATTTCATATTAGGCTTTTAATTCACACCCGAAGAATATGCACAGACCTAGGGTTGGCTATCATATGTACAGTAAGAAGGCTGAAATTCCTAAAAATAGTGTCAGATGCTGATGACGCATGCCGCTGGAAAGCCCCAGATTACTGACCCACATGTGCCTCTGTGTCGCTTCTCCTCTGCATCCTCCTCAGACAGGTTAAAGCTTTTACAGACCCCAACTCAGCAGATTGCCAGCTGGAAAGAGTTTTAAGGCTCCTTGGTTGAAAGACACTGAATGCAAGTCTCTGCAAGGAATAGCACTTGAATGTCAGCAAGGGTTACTGGCTCCAAATCATTTCCCTTCTCACCTAAGAAGGTTAAAACTGTCTCAAGAAATATATGCTGGAGTTAGGAGCAGTGTGGGAAACTCTCATCCTGAGTACATTTCCCCCAAGCAGACTTTACTTTTCTGAAAAGAAGACATAAAGGCATGAAGCTTCTGGCCTTGATGAAAATAATCCCAGAGTGTAAAAGGATGAAGAAATTCAATTTTTACCTGGATTTGGACATGTCCCTGCCTCTCCGCCTCCATTTCTCCTGCCTGGGTTCTTATCCTTACCTGTCTAATGCCTGGGGTGAGATTTAAGTTTTATCTAGTGCTCCTTGAGATCTCAGGGAGAATATATACATGAACAGTGTATTTCTTAGCTCTCGATGTTTATCTCCTTTTTCAAATGATTAGACAGGAACTTCTCTATAATTTCTTAGAGTCATGAGGGTGGGTACATCACATAAACCTAAAAGCCCAGCCTTACTCATCCAGACTATTCATGGTTATGCACAAATGCCATTCATAGGGGATGTCATGTTCTCTACTGGAATATTGTTCATATAATTCCTGAGTAGAATACATTCTACTTCTGTACCCACTTTCCCAAGACATACGTACAGGGATTGTGACAAGATGGGGGATAAAAGGATTAAGTACCTGATATTCACTGATGTGATAATGTGATGAGCCTTTCCTTGCATTTTTTGGTGTAAAGACTTACAGATTTTGTATGTTCAGATGGCCATTGACTTCATCTCTACAACCCAGTGAAGGAAGTGGGATGAAGGAATTTTGCATGTATTCACTCACCTCTTTCCTAGAATCAGGAATCACTTACAGAGAAGAAGGAGAAGAAGAATAGGCCCCACACCCTGGTCTCAGTATCTATGATCAGATGCAGTATTTCTCAAGTATTCAGAAACAGGGAGTTGAGACATGTAGAGACAAGCTTCCCAAGCAGGATTCGTGTTGATGGTGGTGGAAAGCACAGTACACTTACAAAACAAGGGAGATTTGAGTTGTGGTCTTGGCTTTTCCCAAAACTTGCCAAATAATCTGGGGTAAATGATTTAAGTGCTTGGCTTTCCCAAAGGCAAATAAGGGACTGGAGAAAATAAGCACAGTGCTATCTCTGCAGTGAGACTAGAAAACCAGGCTGAAGTCAGATTGTGAGGGAAATTTTGCTGAGAATTCTGGATTCTGTAAAGTGACAAGGGAGATGTTATCTTGCTCCCTTGGCTTATGCAAACCCTCATCCTGGCTGTCACGGTTGTGATTCAACAAGGACAAACACCTTTTGCCTCAGAGGCTGTGTACTCACTTTATAGCTGCAAACCACATGGTTAGATTTCACTTGCCCCAGTGCAGGCTCTGTTAATGGAATGATATCACAACTGAAGACCCAGTGTAGAGATTTTGTCATCCAAAGACAATGATGAAGTGACATAGGCTGCAACCAGGTTTCTCCAGCCCTGGCCGAGGTGCACATAATATTCTTGTAGTAACAAGAGTTATTGTAACAAGAACAGTGTGGTAATGAACAAAAAACAGACAAATTGACCACTAGAAGAAGAGAGAGAGAGACCTTATATATGTGGGAACATGATATGTGTTGGCATCTCATTTTTTAACTGAAATTTTAGAGTTGTAATTTATTTATATTATTTAGATAGATGATGCTGGGAAACCTGAGTTCATCACCTAGAGAGAAGCCAAATTGGAATCATACTTCCCACTCTATGAAAAAGAAAACAGAACAATACAAAACCACGAAACAATTGAAGGCCTAGAAGGAAAGGTAAACCAGGGCAGCTAGAGCAAACTGAAGATGAAGATAATGAAGGAAGTAGGGAATGAGTCATTCAACATGACCCTGGTATTTCAAATAATAAGGATCTCTATTTCTCATCTTACAACAAAATTGTGGCACGGACTTTTCTGTGTGCCTCAAAGCCTGCTCTATTTCCTCCATTACCACATTGAAATTCCCAGATGCCCTTGCAGTTTGCTGTGTCCACAGTGGACATCAGTGGACATCAGTGGAATGTGGACAGAAGTGATGTGTGCTACTTCTAGGACTGGCCCATATACACTCTCCATAAACATTCTGCCATGTTTTTCCCTCTAGGTCATTGGAGAGGACTTCCCTCTAGGTCATTGACCTAAAGGAGAGTGTAGGTTCAGGGTGGAAGAGATCTGAGTCCTTGCAGGTCCATGAAGAAGCTGCCCAACTAACAACCTGCACTGCACTATGATGTTGGTGAGAAACAAACTCTTAGTGGGTTGAGTCACTGAGATTTGGGGGCTGTTACCATAGTTAGTGTTACCCTAACTAACAAAAATGACTTCAGTATGGATTAAAATATAAAATTATAAATACTCTAGGACACGATGTACAAGAAAGATTTTATGATGTTGAGGTAGGAAAGAATTTTCCAAGTAAGGAAGAAAAACCAAAACATACATCAATGTTTGATAGATTTGACTCACGTAAAATCCTTCTCAACCAATCACTATTTATTTATGTATCTATTTAATTGTAGCAAGTACATTCACCATAAGATCTACCCTTTTAATAACTTTTTAAGTGGATAATCCAGTGTTGTTAACTTTAGACACAATGTTGTGCAGCAGATCTCTAGAACTTATTCATTGTGTGTAACTGTAACTGTATACCCATTGGACAGCAACTCTCCATTTCCTCCTCCCCCCACTCCCTAACAACCACCTTTCCACTTTCTGTTTCTATGAGTTAGACTATTTTATATGCATTATATAAGTGGAATCATCTAGTATTTGTCCTGTGACTGGCTTATTTCACTTAGCATACTGTTCTTCAGGTTCATCTGGGGTGTTCCAAAGGCAGGAGTTCCTTCTTTTATTGGGACTGAATAATATTCTATTGTATACATACACCACATTTTAACTATTCATCCTTTGACGGACGTTAAGGTTATTTCCATATCTTGCCTATTGTGAATAATGCTGCAATGAATATGGGAGTGCAGCTATCTCTTCAAGAACAAATCACCAATCACTATTTATTTAGATAAAAACCAACTTTTATATTTGCTTTATAACTGTAATCAATACACCTCTGGGCAAACAAAAACTGTTTTTGCAGTTGCAAACAACTCCTGTAGGGGCAGATGGGTGGCTCAGTCGGTTAAGCATCCAACTCTTGGTTTCAGTTCAAGTCATGAACTCCCCGTTGCAGGATTGAGCCCTGCTCTGGACTCTCTATGCTCAGTGCGGAGTCGGCTTCAGATTCTCTCTCCCTCTCCCTCTCATTCACTCTCTCTCTCTTTCTCAAACAAATAAATAAAATCTTAAAAAAACAATAAAATAAAACAACTCCTGTATCTGAATTAATACACATATTATTCCTATTATTGTTGAGATTATAGTAATTGTAATTAAAAATTAAAATACAGTTCTTATACTTACTAAAGGATAAAATAAATGGAATTATTCCTCATAAGTTGGTATGATGTAATATTATCTTGAAAACATTGAGAGTAACTGTTCCATCAAGCTTCAATTCAAGCAAAAATAAGTAACAGCAGTTTCTTATTAAGCCAATAATGAAAGAGAAATAATTTCCAAACTATTTTTTTAAAAAGAAACAAAAGGAGGCCCCAATGTTTTCAGTATGGTTCTAGAAGTTCTCAGTATGGTTCTGGAGTATTTGGTTTGTTTGATGTTTGAGTTAATCTAGAATGAATCCTCTTTATTTTCAGGATATGAAGGTGGTGGGGGTGCAAATCTGGAGGAGGAAGGACAGGAAGAGAAGGAGAAAAAGGTCCTCTTTGCAGAAATTGCTCCCTTGGACTCACTGGCAATAATGGATTCAGACTTGAGGAAGAGGGGGGTGAACATAGTCTGGTAGCCAAGGTGAGACTTGAGTGAAGAGCAGAGGAAGCTCTGTTTTCAAAATGAAGGTCTACCTGTTGGTGAGGGACCACATGGGGGTTGGCTCTTGGCTTCATACTCTGTTGGAAAAGCTGCTTGTGATGTGATGACTTTTAATTCATCTTCTAGTGAATGGATCATTCTTATCATTTCAGCCACCAACTCCTCTTATTCTGTGCATTTAGAGCTTTCTTCATTCAAGTCCTATTCTCAGGAAGTTAATTTCTCCTTAAACTCTTCACGGTTTCCTCCAGGCTCCAGATTTCTGATGACTCTTTCTCCAGGCTAGAATTCTTCAAAGATGACTCCAGTTTTTCATATTCCTTTTGAACAGAGCTAAGTCTGTCAAAGGGTTCACATTTTTTTTTCTGAATCAATGTTAGCATGTTTTTTCCCCCTTTTAATAAAAAGTGGATTTTATTTGACCTAAATATTCTGAACAAAATAGGAGACACGTAAAAAATGAGACTCTCGCTCCCAAAAGAAGCTGTAGATGTCAAAGTCAGGCCAGGTCATCAGGTAGAACAGGCACCGTCTCACACAGTTTTCCAAGGATTAGCTGGAAGGAAGGTTTCCTGGAGGTTCACAGCCCTCCATGGCACCAACACCCCTCCCCCACCCCAAATCTTCCTTCAGCAGCAATGGCTATACCAGGGTGATGACTGCATTACGTACTCCATAGTGTTGCCCATGGAGCCCAAACCCCCACCTGGCCACCTGGACAGACCGTCAGTGGAGCTGATAGGGAGGAGGGCAGGCATGGCAAAGAATTTACTCCCCACAACAGTCCAGTGCTCATTTTTCTCACTCTCTTTTGTAACTTTTTAATTAGGAAAATTTCAAATAGAGAAAAGTAGAATATTAGTACAATGAACATCCATTTAACCACCACCTAGATTCAAAATTATTAGCTGTTTATAGTATTTACTCTACCTACCTCTTTCTCATTCTTTAATTTTTTTAGATGAGCTACTGGAAAATAAACCATAGACGTCCTGATTATTTATTTTTTTAAAGATATATTTATTTATTTGACAGAGAGAGATAGGGAGAGAGCACAAGCAGGAGGAGTGGCAGGCAGAGGGAGAGGGAGAAGCAGACTCCCAGCTGAGCAGGGAGCCTGATGCGGGGCTCGATCCCAGAACCCTGGGATCGTGACCTAAGCCGAAGGCAGATGCTTAACCAACTCAGCCACCCAGGTGCCCAACATCCTGATACTTTAGCATCCATTTCCAAAAACTAAGGACATACTCTATGAAACCATATAGCTTTGTGGTACTATTGTTACCCACTTTACAGATGGGGAAACTAACTGATGCCTGAAAATCTCTTTGATGAAGGCAGTGAAATAACATTTTAGTGTATTTAGCTGTTTAGGTGTGTGGGGTGAGGCGGTGAGTGGTCTGGAGACATGGGTGAGGATCTCTACAAATAGCTTGAACTGAACTGGATGGAGGCATATGTAAAATTCTTTAATTACTGTAAAAGGAACAAATATACCATAAACAAAGTGAAAGACAAGTGACAAACTGTGACAAACATACATGGTTTATATAGTGCACATGAAAAGCTAATATTCTTAATATATAAAGAGCACTTCCAAATCAATAAAAATCTGAACACTTCATTTTTAAATGGAAATAGTATTTTAAAAGTGGCTTTCCCCCCCCTCTCCTTTGCTTAATTTTGCTCTGGGAAAATACCAACTATTACTTGATGGAAATGTATAGCATGGCACCACTCTCCCTACCCCAAGAATTGGCATGTAACAAACCAACCAGACCACATCATCCCTCAGACACACTGATTTGTCAGGGCTTGGCATTTTCCCAATGAGCCAATATTTTACAGATGCTATAAGCTGTTATATATGCTACAAAATAAAAGGAACCCCCTCATTTTTTTTTTTCTGGAATCACCAGCTTGAGGACAATGTAAGCCTGGAGTCAACTTTGCTGCTACATGAGAGAGAGCCTGGCTAAGAAGATAAATCATTGGGGTAGGATGGCAGGAGGAAAGAGACAGAGATGGAGAGACAGAAAAGACAGAGAGAACGAATGATTTCATGATCTCTTGTTTGAGGTCCCATATCTAGACTTGCTTAAAAGCAGGTGTACCCCTAGTCTTCCCAGTTATAAAATCTAATAAATCTTCAAGTTTGTTGGATTTCTGTCATTTACCATGAAATAATATGGCCTAATATATCAGTTACTAAAAAAATCCACAAGAGAAAAAATTCAAAATGGCCAATTATCTAACTGCCAGTATAGGAAAAATCTCATGAGAAAACAAAACAGAACATTAAAGTCAGACAATATGTTTTTATATATTTTATTTTCAAAGATTAATAAGGTTGATAAATACTGAAAAGGTATAAAATTAAATACTGCTTAGGCTATAGGTGCACATGGAGGTAGGGGTACGGGTCACAGAGGTCTGACTAACCCTCCTGTCATTCTAACCCTTTTTGTCTTCCCTGGGCTAGATTTTGCTTCCAGAAATCCTTCTCTTATTTTATTCAGATTCCTGTTCAATAACCAGATGCTATGATCCACCACTTTCTAAAAGCCCCTGAGCTCCCTTGCTGTGATCCACGGTCCAGGGGCTTAGTCCCAACTCACTGACTTCTCCCTGGAAGGAGTTCTCAGCATGCTCTGTGGCTGGGTATCCTGAGGTCAGAGTCTCCTCTGAAGAAAACGACTAACAAACTAGAAGCTTCAGTTTCTTCCCTTTTAGCTTACCTTTTCACACCAGAGTTAAGATACACGTATGCACACATATACAGGGATCTGTATGGCAAAGTGACTTTGAGTGGGGACTGTGGCATCTGACTACCGGGGTTTGAATCTTGGCTCTGAATCTTACTAGATACATGACCATGGAAAGTACACTTAACCCCTCAGTCTCTTCATCTGGAAAATGGGGACAATAAAAACATCTACCTCATTGTTTTGAGAGTAAATGAATACATATGCAGTCTTCAGCACACCACTTTGCCCATAGGTCGCCATCAGTACATGCCATTATCATTCCTTTATAGGCATACACACTTGTTTCCAGAATCGGAAAGCTCATATATCTTTAGGAATATTTATTCACAAGTGTCAAAAATCAATGCCAAAGTACCTTCTGCAAAGAAGACAATTTATCAGCTCATTTAACTGGGGAATCCAGAAGTTGAGTTCACCTTGAGCCTGGTTATTTCCAAAGTTCAAATGATGTCAAAGAGCGTTAGTTGCCTAAAAATTATAATTGAGTTTTATAATTGTGGTCTTGAATAAATGACAGAGTTAAAAAGTCAAGATTCAAATCCCAGTTTTACCATTTTTCAAGGTGTGAATGTGGGGGAGTCAATCCCTGTCTTTGAGAATGTGGGGGGAAATCCCCTGCAGAGTGCCTGAGATCCATGCCACCCTATGGTCATTTCTCCACCCACATTGGGACAGCGGATAAATTAAGAGGCCGTGACTGCCATCAAGGAAGGATATATATGTATATATATATAGAGAGAGAGAGAGAGAGAGAGAGAGAGAGAGAGAGAGAAAGAGAAAGAGAAATACCTCTCATTTACTTATTATATAGATATATAGATATACCTCCTGATTTATTTTTTAAGATCATATCTTCAACAGACTCTCAGTTTCCACAATAGAATGATGTGCTGGAGTGGCTTTGTGTGAATTCAGCTAATAAACTGTATTACAAAACAATGATTCCACCGTGTCATATGCAATTCAGACAAGGGACATGGAGCCCAGCACAGAAGTCCAACAACATTCATCCACAAAGCACGCCAAGAATTAACTTGGAAGGTCGTGTGAGAAATCACAGAGGGAAAAAGGACGCTGTGTGCTTGCACACATTAGTAGTGTCGTCACCATCAGATCTGTGCCACAGAGCTGATCCTGCACATCTGCTGTCTTCTTCTTTTGTTTTCTTTTTCTTTTTTTTTTTTGGCTAAGTAACAGAATGCTTCACTTCCTAGCAACAGCCGTCCCATTGTCTTGCCCTGACCAGGCATACAGGGCACAAATCCTTCTAAGCATGTAGGTTAGAGGCAATAAATGTCCCCCCACATTATTAGGCCTCTGCATCTGTGAAGCTTGTATATAGGTGTGGCTTCTTATAAGGATAAAATCACTGACACCTTTAGTAATGCATGCATCCAGGTCAAAACTAACAGTGGAACCAAGAAGGTACTTTCTAATTATCAACAAAGTGAATCTTTCTGCACGTTTGGGAGACTTTAGCTTTGAAATGCAAGAGGTGCGAGAGATTTCAAAGGTTATCTTGTCCAACTCCTTCATTTAACTGCAGGAGGTCCAGAAAGGAAACCCCAAGGTCATGTGGGTAATGACAGCTTTTGCCAGAACCAGAGACTTCTGTCCCCTGAGTCAGTGACCTGTTTGCTTCAGTGCAGCCTAATACCAGCTGGATGATTACAGTCCCTTTCTTTAGCTTTTGCCTGTGGATTTTCCCTGGTGGGTTTAAAGTCCTGCATTCTTACCATATTTCCCTGAGGCCCTCCTGACTGCAGGCCCACACTTTATGCTGAAATGCGTTCAGATAAGTGAGCTCATTTTAACAAACATTTAAGCAAACATAAGCACGTGTAGTAATTTCCAAGCTGATTTGGCTAATTTATGTCATTGTTCCACTTCATCAGAGCAAATCACCAGGAATGAATACTTGTGCACACTCATTGCAATGAAATCCTCTTGGCGAGCTCTGACCCTTGAAACTGGAGAGGACGTTAACTGTGGCCCAGTTACTCCCAGAGTTTTGTGTATTTTCCCTATTCAGCACTCAGCCAGAATTCATTAGTGGTTTATGTCTTCTCTGATTGTTATATCTTATAGCTTATCTTTAGGGTCACTCTTGCTGGGTGACTGCTTTTGCCACAGGCTGGTCACTGAGGCAGCTGGTGTGTCCAGTAAATGAAGGGAATTGGTTGTAAGGAAAGAGTAGAGGGAGAGAAATAGCATTTTTTTACAGGATTGAACCTAAGACACATGGCTCAATATATAGTCTGTTTTGATTATCTACCTAAAGGCATATGTTGTGAATGTAAGATGCATTGTATATATTCAGTATTTCTTGAGTCAACAAATGAAAAAACAAATGAATCAATAAAACAAGAGCCCATCTCAGTTTCACCTCCACTCTGCAGATACACTGCTTGCCATTTGAAGCTAAATCCAATCTTCATATCTTAGTCCTCACCTGACTTGACTCATAAGCAGCATTTGAAAAGTTGATTGTCCCCTCCTCTTTGACACATGCTCTTCTCTTGGCTTTGAGGATATCATACTCTGTTGATTTTCCTCTACCTTACTATTTGCCCCTTTTCATTCACTGGTTAATCCTTTCTCATGTTCCCAAAATCCAAAGTTTTGAGTGACCTAGAGCTTAGTACTTAACCTTTTCTCTTTTTTTAATGCATACTCATCCCCTTGTTGATTTTGTCCAGGTCCATGACTAATGACTGTTCAAGTCATATCTATAGCCTGGACCTGTCCTCTGAATTCCCAATCTGTTTATCTAACTACCTCATATTTCCACCTGGATTACAAACTAAACATGAATAACAATGAGCTCATCTCTGCCCTGTAAACCTGCTCTTTCTGCCATCTGCCCATTTCAGTTAATGGCAACTCCATTTTCCCAGCTGTTCAGGTCAAATCACTGGAGTCAACCTGTCCTCATCACTCAGATGAAGACAATACTTCAGGGCATGGTGGACCCACAGGATACGAGGAGCCTGTATTCTGGAATGGACAACAGTTGCTTTCCAGTAAGCCTGGACTACCTACTTCCAGAATGTTACATGACAAGAAAGAAGTTCTAAATTATATAAGCCACTGTATTTTTGGATCTCTTTGTTATAGTGGCTTACTTAACCTGTGCCCTAACTAACACAGGAGGTGAGTAACTAGAAGTTGTGAATGTAGAAACCATTCTTTTGAGAAGTCTGAGCATGTGGGAAGGAGAGAACTAAATAAGACCATTGCTGGAGTGTTTTATTGAAAAGATTGTGGCGAGACTTAGCTCTGGGGGAAGGTGCTGAAATGCAATCAGTTCACTGAAATACGAACCTGTGCTCCGACACAGTAAGTTTGCTGAATGTTCCCCAGAAAATTTAACTCACTCAGGACTTTGGGGGCAAATGTGGACCTGGAAGAGCTTAAATGTTGAGCCCCATCTACAACACCATTCCTTCTTCTTGGGATAATATACACTGTAAATTTTTGAATAATGGCATTGATGACCCAATACTGGGAAGCACAGATTGAGTGAGCTATTTAGTCCTTAAATGGATGTGATTTTGTACTAAACCATTCATGCTCATATATCCCTCTTACAGCAAAAAGTACATATCTGAAGTATGGCTGGTCAGAGGTGATGAAAATAGCAAAAGGAAATAAAAATACCAACAACTCTCAATCATTAGGCACCTAAAACGTATCCTAGCCTATGTAGGTGCTACCTGCAAAAATCTGCAAATCAGGTCTTATTACCTATAGCAATTAACCATAATACTCATACTGTTAGTTGTTTCCTGAATTTTTCCCTGGTGGTCTGGATCACTATGTGACTTGGTCTAACATTGGTCTGAGTTTGCTGGCTTGCATTTTATGGGCCATTTCTTCAATTTTTTAAAAGATTTTTAAATTTTTTGAAGTAATCTCTACACCCAATATGAGGCTCAAACTCACAACCCCGAGATCAAGAGTTGCACGTTCCACTGACTGAGCCAGCCAAGTGCCCCTGGCCATTTCCACTGTTGAGACACATTAACAAAATCTAAAGTAGGCAGGAATTTTTGAATATAGCTGCAGAAGCCTACAGGCTTAAAAGTGGGCTTTCATTTATGACAAGTATCAATCTATGCTTAATACATATCTCAGAATTCAACGGTTTGGATCCAAAAGATTTAATACCAGGGCAGCTTGAACAGTAAAGTTCTAAAAATAGAAAAGTCTAATATTCAAAGTGAAACCTATGTTAGATTTTGTAGCATATAAAATTTTCTAAATGTTCACTATACGGAGCCAATAAAGAATCCCTTATGCTTCCTGGAATTGGCAGAGGGAAGTCATCTTCAGAGACTGAATACCACTAGGTACTCGGCAATGGGCTCCATTGGACCTGGGATGGGTAATCAGTGGACATAGGTCAGAAGTTATATCTATGATTCCCAGTAAGTGTGTGTGTGTGTGTGTGTGTGTGTGTGTGTATATATATATTAGCCTGGCTATGAAGTCAAGGAAGAATGAAGGAGTAAAATAAAAGGTGTAGGACTGGTGGTTGAAGAGACAGCACAAACTAGCTCTGAGATAGTGAAAATTCTCTCATGGTGAAGATATGTCAGATATTTATGAATGTTTGGGAAGTTTTTTCACCAAACTTAGCCACATCAGACATCAGCATACATGAGAGCATATTAACTGAAGTCATTATCTTTCAATGAAGCTATAACACAGTCCAGATTAGAGACAAATGGAGAGCAGATAACCCTCCTGAGACAAGGAGAAGACACACTCACAGCCCATGGCCACATTTACAGAAGTGAAAGATGATACATTTGGGTCTATTCATCTCTAAAGGAGGTTTGGCTATTTCTCCAATTACTCCATTTACCCACATGAGGGAGAGGACTCTGTCTAATCCCTAAGTCACCAAAGTCACTGGTGAGTATTTCACTGGGGGATGTAGAGGACTTCACTCATGAGCCCAAAGACTCACCTTGGCCCCCCTGCAGCAGTAAGTTCTTAAGGGGAGGACATTTACCGAGACACTTCAGGTATTTTCTCAGGACCAAGAAGAGGTCCATACATGGCCCCAAGTTGACTTTCAGAGGCAATTCTTACAAATCAGTAATTTCCAAATGCTTTGCCCACTACCTACAGTAAGAAATACACTTAATTTTGAATCATTTTATATATACTCATAGCTTTGTATATATTTAACTGAATCAAGTTTTTTGTGTAATAATTTTTATTATGTGTAATGCACCTGATATTTTCCATTCTTTTCTCTTTTGTCATATTGTAAAACTGCTGGTTGAACTTACTATTGATTTCACAAAGTACTAATGGCACGGTAACATGAAGTGTTAAAAACAACGTTTTTGATTAACAGAATGGAGAGATTCCTATAAATCAGTCCATTAACAAGTTGGATTTTTTTCTTATGGTCTATAGATTTGGCTTCCTCTTCCTTAAATTTTATAAAGCAACAAACTCTTTCTGTGACATCTCAAAGTATATATCCTGTTTATAACAAAGTAGCTTTCAGCAGCTGGCTTGGGCCCATCCTGCTTGCCCAGCTCTGTAAAAGGAGCACTTAGGAGATCGGAGATGAGGAAGGAGAAGTGGGTATCAAGAAGGTAGAAATCTATCCTTATCATGAAAGCTTTCCCCTTATAAACAATTTATCACTGGCATTGTGGGGCAGGGAGAGAAATAAAATGGGCAAACTGTCAGCAAGAATGAGGAAACAATGAATTTGGGGTAGGCAACCAACAACATCTCCTGCTTTTGATAATGGCTACTACTATGTATTGCCCACCGGCAGTGTGCCAGGTACTGTGCTTGGTATATTCTATGCTTTATCTCACTTCACTCTCACAAAACTCCTCTGAGGTAGATAATATTATTTTATCACTACCTTCATTTTCTACTTTAAATTTTGCCATCTTTTTAAAATTGAAGTATAATTGCCATATCCTATTAGTTTCATGTGGACAACAGAGTGATTGACATTTGTATACGTTGTGAATTGATCACCATAGAAGCCACACACACTTGACTAGTTAAGTAAAAATTTTACAAGTTTGATTGAAGACATAGAGCCCTGTTGATCGATCTTTTCAGTTATACGTAGTTTGTGATATAAATTGGACCCAAATCATTAGTAGCTTGGATACATTGAGACATTTGCCAAGTCCAATCAGTGAGGCTCATGTGGAGTGAGCTGTGACAGCGTTCATGGGTTAGCAAATGGGCAGAAGGTTCCTGAATGTTAGGTCAAGTTGGGAAAGGGTCCACTGTTGCACTGCTATGATAGAGAAAAGCAAAGTAGTAATTAGAGGTGAAGGGAGAGAGACAAAAACATACATAACACTTTAGGGCAAAATAAAGGTGTAACGGGGAAGAAAAGTAGAAATGCTGGTGGCAGGTGAGCTGGATGACAAGATACAAGAAGATACAAGGCATGAGGGTCAAATGTGCGTCAGGTAAGGTGTCCAGTAATGATTCAGTGACTGGAGGTATGGACTGGAGAATCTCACCTCAGCATGCACTGCAGGGCAGGGTGTGGGGATTTAGAGGGTCATACCAGAAAGCAAGGAGACTTTAGAAAAGAGGCTTGGGGGATGGAGTCTTGAGGGGATTTTGCCCTTTCAAGTGACTCTCAGCTAACACATCTTCTGGAGACTGGCTACCAGGTCATGGGAAAATGTTGTTTTTTCTCCACTCCATCCTTGCATCTCCACCTGCTGGTATGGGACCTCACGTGGCTGGAGTTCCTTCATTTTTCCTTTGTAATATTTGGGTTACGGTTAGGGGCTCAAGAGAGTGACAGAGAAGAAAGCAATCAGTAATATCAAAGGATATAGAGAAAGCCCTAGATGACAGGTTATTAATTTAACTGAGTGGTAACACCCCTCACACTCCTTACCAATTTCCAACAAAGTATAAGACAGATACTCTTTAGAAGCTACATTCTCTCCTTTTGTCATAACTCTTTGCTAAAATATGTGAATTTGTGATTGAATAGTCAAATTTTGCAAGTCTCCTACATCTCACAGATGAATCTAGATTCTTAGAATAAAAAAAATGAGCTGGAAAAATATTTATAATCATGGAGTAGAACTGCTTCCTCAAACAGCCTTAAACTACAGAA
This sequence comes from Ursus maritimus, assembly GCF_017311325.1. Lineage (NCBI taxonomy): Eukaryota > Metazoa > Chordata > Mammalia > Carnivora > Ursidae > Ursus > Ursus maritimus. The sequence continues at coordinate 29,143,442 of NW_024424453.1, forward strand.
TGCTTTCTCTCTTTCTTCTTCCTCCTCCTCCTTCTTCCTTTCCTCCTAATTTAAATCATACATGGAATCTCAAAACATAAAACAAATAAAAGCTGAGCTGCTCAGGGGGACAGTAGAGTAGTATAACCTTCCTACGACCTCCCAAGGTAGCCCTTGAGTGAAAACCACTGATGTGGTTCAAGTCTCTCATTTTATAATAGAGTTTCAGGCTCAGAGAAGGAAGTGATGTGTCCCCAAGTAACACAGCTGGTTTTATAAATAGTCTGGAAGCAAGAGGCTATTAGAACATCATAGTAGCATATTACCTAAATTTCTCAAAAACTAAAACCATTTTGTGTCTTGGTTAAAGCTAGGCTCTCTAAAATCACTGATTTTCAAATACTCAAAACCTACCAACCACCCAAAGAAACTCTCCTGGAGATACCATGTACTCTCAACAGGGGACAGAACAGCTTCCTGTAGGGCCTGGGGAGCTATAGCTGTGGCTGCTCCTCCCCAGGCACCTTTATATATTCCAAACTTGAAATATAAGGGAAGTGGGAGAGTTTATAAAAAGACATCTGTGGGTACTCTGGAGGACTGCACCTCACAGGCATAGCTGTCTGGGATTTCAGCTGCAATAGTCTTGCATTTCAGCACTTCACCACAGAGAGCTGAGAACACTAGGAGTGTGTGTTTTGGCTTTCCTAAGGTTTGATCAACACTCACCAGAAGGAAATAACAATGAACAGAAAAGAAGAGAAAACTGTACAGGAGTGACAACAAAGTGGCAAACATCTGACAGGTGGATCAAGGAGCAGGAGCCATCAGACCATGGAGAACAACCCTACACACACACACACACACACACACACACACACACACACACACACGCAAACACAGCTTCCTAAGAGTTGAGGCCACAGGAGTAGCTCTGCCTTCCTTCTGTGCATTGGCACTCTGGTTACACACACCTAAAGGGATATTACATTCACATCCTAAACACTGATAAGCACCACTCTCTAGCTTTTGCTTGCCTACCCCTCTAAAACCTCTCCACTGAGAGCTTGAAGGAGGAGAGGAAGATGAAAATGACAATGGTTAAACAGAAGATACAACCTTCATCTTTCTTTGAAGTAAATGAAATTACACCAACATCCAGGGTTACTTGTGTCATTTTGATTCATTTGCCAACACACTTACAGAGTGGAATTAAGATTAGCATCCTTTCCACTTATTAAATGGAAATCTCCTCTGTAGCTCTCATACAATTTGGCACTGATATGAAAGACTTCAGTCAAAGAATGTGTAGCTGGGTAAGATACATAATCAAATGCTAAAGATAATCATTATTATTAGCATAATGCCAATTATCCATCATAAGATTACAGAAGTGAAAAGCATGACGAATTCATCCTGAATCAAGTGTCTATCTCTTCAACTAGACAAAGTGAGGACCAGTTCACTCTAGAGCCTATGGTCCATCTCATCAGGACTGTGCTGATGGTAACCAAGGTATTTAGATGATGGGGTACCAGAGTGGCTCTAAACAGAGCATGGGATATGCGAAACATCTTTTTCAACAGTATGACAGTCAGTGTTAAAGATATTACCATGTGTTGAGATAAAAAAAATTTTTAAAGAAAAAAACTTCAGAAATCCAGTAATCCTTTGCCAGCTTCTGGAGCATCATGATTGGAAAAACTTCAGTTGGCAAGTACACATATAGAAAGTAGGGGTTAGGAGAAAAACTATAAAAATGTATTGATATGCATTTTAAGCCCAAAATAAACACAAGTTCTAGCAAGCAGCCATGTTCCTTCTCAATCAGAGTTTGTAGCATAATCAGTCCTTTATTATTCAGAGAACATTGCCATGGCTCTGTGACCTGAAGAGGGAGTGCCTACAGATTTTAAGTTATGTGCATTCAACATCTTTGTAAAGTTTTAATATCATCCCTTCTGGCTTGAAACTTCATGCCTTTGATACTTGCATTCTTTTTAGTTTTAGTTTTCAGGTCTCAGCAAAATATATGCATAATTCCCAGGCAATTGACAAATTCTGGTACTGCCCAAGGACGTATTTTCTGGCTAACTCTCCTATCCATAAATTGACCATTGGGACTCAAAGAGGCCTCACTTTATAGACTGTCTCATGTGGTTTATGGGATGGGGCAGCAGCATCTCTTGTCTTCTTTGTATAGGGTTCTCCAAAGAAATAGAACCAATAAGATCTAGATCTATATCTATATATCTAATCTATAAGATAGGCTCTTGTGGTTATAAAAGCTTAGAAGTCCCACAGTCTGCTAACAGCAAGCTAGAGAACCAGGAACGCTGGTGATGTAATTCAATTTGAGTCCTAACCCCTGAGAATCAGGGGACTGATGGTGTAAGTCTCAATCTGACTCTGAGAACCAGGAGCACTGATGTTCAAGGTCAGGAGAAGATGAACGTCTCAGCTCAAGCAGAGGGAGCAAATTCACCCTTCCTCTGCCTTTTTGCTCTCTTCAGGCTTTAGGTGGATTGGATGATGTTCACGTGCATTAATGAAGGTTAGCCTCCTTATTCAGTCTACAGATTCAAATACTAATACACTCACAGACACACCCAGAAATAATATTTTACTAGCTATCCGGGTATCCCAATCAAGTTGACACAAAAAATTAATCTTTAAAGGGGCTGAAGTAAAATGCCCAAATGGTGGCTTGCCTGCTTATACATTAAGGACATGTAGTTACAACTCAAAATTTCTACATTTGAGGCCAGAGATCATTTTTTACTATACCCAAGATGGCAAATACATTTTATTTCAAGTGTCAAATGTGATTGATTGGCAAGGACTGCCTGGACTTCTGTTAAGAAGGTGAATGGGGATTTACCAGAGTGCTGTGATTGATTGGTGATGTCTGCTACAGTTGAGTATCAAAGACATGGCATGACGAAGGAGGCATATTTCCTGAACCTAAACAATACTCTCTCCTCTACAAACGTTATCTTTTCAATAAAGCCTCCCTAAAAAACAAGTAAACTATACTATTATTTACAAATAGCTTTCCACAAACTCATCTGGTTAGCTCTTACTTCTCCTGTGGATTCGGTTCAAACATGACTTCTTCAGGGAAGTTTGCTCTGACCATTTTGTGGTCATTTTCTGTTGCACATGTTCATAGTACCAGCTTTCATCCCTTCCTCACTTCTAACTCAGCTGAAATATCTATTCCTTAGTTTAATTATTGGATTGATAGCTGTGTATTCTAACCTTCCAGTCAGTGAGCTCATTAGAGCAAAGGCATATTCTGTTTGGCTCACTATTACAAGCAAAGTGTCTATCATAGTTTCTAACACTTAGTAGACACTCATTAAACATTTGCTAAATGAATTGAAAAGCAGGCATTTATTTTTCTCTTAAATTTCTCTGAGACTCAGGTCAGATTTGTTCTTTCATTACTTATTCTTTCCAGAGACTAAGGCATATGCATACATACCTACCAGATCAAGGTTACAAACTTGGAAGACATTGGAATTTGAAATCCTAGGCATATTTCTCTAGATTTGTTCTCAACCATGCTTTCTTCCATGTCTACAATATACACATTACCTGCATTGCTATATAAAGATGCTCATTTTAGGTTATAATAAATGCTGGCAGAGCCAAGAAGAGAAACACAACTCTTTGTATTTGAATGGAGGCAATATGGTATAGTGTACGGAGGACTAGACCAGGAGTCCTTGTCCTGCCACTTATTAGCTTAGCAACCTTGGAAAACTAAATTCATCTCTCTTATCAGTAAAATAAAAAAAGAAGAGTTCATAGTTTTCAAAACCATTTTTTTATAGTGGGACTGTTTTTTAATGTGAAATTTCAGAAATCTCCTATGGAAGCACAACACTGAAAGAAACGAAGTGGAGCTGCCCTGAGCAAAGGTGGGTGGTGGAGTCTACATCTAGAATGTTGCTTCTACTGCCTCTAGAGTATTGCAAGGAAGCTCCTGAAGCTCACATAGGCATGCCATTAAAACAAAATCAGCAACAACAAAAGACATAGGGAATATAGTCAATGGTATTGTAGTAGTTTGGTATGGTGATAGACAGTAGCTACACTTGTAGTGAGCATAAGCAAAATGTATAGAGATGTCAAATCACTAAATTGTATGCCTGACACTAATGGTGTCAACTATACTTCAATTTTTTTGAAAAGGGGGAGAAAATGCTGATACAGTTTACAACACAGGCAAACTCTGAAGACATTATGCTCAGTGAAATAAGCTTCATACATAAGGACAAACAGTGGTATGATTCCACTTATATGAGATCCCTACAGCAGTGAAACTCAGAGAGACAGAAAATAGAATGGTGTTTACCAGGAAGGGAAGGGAAGGGAAATGGGGAGTTGTTGGTTAATGGGGTACTGAGTAGAAAAAAATAAAACCTTTAAATTTTGAAATAATTATAAATTTATAGGAAGTTTCAAAGATAATACAGAGAGGTACTATATACTTTCCCCCACTTTCCCCCAATGGGCCCATTAAAAGATATAAAATATAAATATATATTTAATGCCACTGAACTGTATACTTAAAAATGGTTAGAATGGTAAATTTTACATTATATACATTTTACTGCAATAAAGAAATGTAAATGTAAAAAATCTTTGGGGGCACCTGGCTGGCTCAGTTGGTGGAGCATGTGACTCTTGATCTCAGGGTTGTGAGTTTGAGCCCCATGTTTGGTGTAGAGATTACTTAAAAATAACATCTTAAAACAACAACCACCAACCTTTGGACCCACTATTAGACAATCCTCCACGGCCCACCCAGCTCCAAAATCCCATGATTGTATGAATCCTATATGTCGGCTCATCCCCATTGTATTTTACAGTTATGGACTTTCAGAGCATGAATGTACCTTAGAGTTCAGCCAGTGTACGATGTAGTTCACTCTCCTGCTTCTCTTCAGGGCTTCTCTCTGCCATGGAGTTTAACTAGAGTCTTGAATTAGGCCTCGAACAAATGTGCTTCACTGTGGTGGTTTTTACTCTTTTCTATTTTCATATTTTTCTACTAGTAATTCCCTGTTGACTTTTTTTTACGGTCTGCAGGAGCTGTTTCTTTGGGCTTACTTAACTCATTTTGATTTATCTGGTGGTGGAAGTGCATCCCTCTTCATCCCCCTCATAATGGGTTTGGCAGTCCTGCCTTATATTATTTTCCATTTCCAATGTCGCATTACTGTGTTCTTTATGGCCGCACCAAGGCACGTAGGCTGCACTGAAATGGCCATGAGCTCAGTAAATCTCACTTCCCTTATTCTGTTTGTTATTTTTTCTTTTTAAATATTTATACATGTAAACAGTTACATATCATTTTACATAAATTCAATATGTGTGATCATATAACACCTGTTTTTTTTAATGCAATTTTTGTTTGAGTTTAGCTTTTCTCTTCCCATATACTCCTCTCTCAATCTGCACTATCTCCTCATAGACACAAAGTCATCCATGTTAACAACCTACTTGCATATGCTTTCATGTTACTCTTTATGCTCATGTGTTCATAAATAAATGACTACACATAATGTACGCACATATTCATAATATATATATACACATATACACAGAGAGGTTTTGTCACTGTTTTGCAAAAATTGGAACATACACGTATTTTTGGACTTTGCTTTTTCTCAACAATAACCCTGTTTGTAATGGCTGCATAACATTTTGTGCTACAATGTATCATAATTTATTCAACCATTCCCCTATTGATGGGCAGTCATTTGTTTCTACTTTTTTCTCTGTTGTGCCTCTAAAATAATGCTGCAATAAACATTCTTGCATATATGCTATATACTTGTGCTTTCCCTTCTATGGAACAGATGCCCAGAAGAAGCATTTGTGGGTCAAAGTGTACATGCATTTTCAATTCTAACAGACCATTGGGTTGCATTTCAACAATAACTACGGCAATTCACCTACTCACCAGCCATGTACAGTAATACCCTTCCCCACATTCCTATCAGCAATAGAGGTTGTCAATCTTTTCAGCTTTTGCCAGTCTGAAGTGGTAACACTATGCATTAGTTTGACAATATTTTCATATATTCCTTGGATATTGAACCTCCCTATTTTCCTGTGAGTTTTATGCCCCCTCCTTGTTAATTTTCTGGAAACTTTTTACATTAGAAATATTAACCCTTTGTCTGTTCCCTTACTGCAAATATTTGTTTTGTATCTATTATTTGTTGGTTGACTTTTAATAGTATTTTTGTAATGATACCTACTATGTGCCAGACATTATTAGATATACTGAGGATTCAACAGTGAACAAAATAGACAAAAATCTCTTTTCTCTAGACCTCATATTCCAGAGATAAAACACAAGAAATCAATCAATATTATTCACAGTATTTCAATATGATCTTTTAAACTTTTACGTAGTCAAGTAGGTCTGACTTTTCTTATAGCACTTCTGGGTTTCTAGTCTTAGTTGTGAAGGCTTCCTTCAGCCCTTTATACATGTGGTCTCCCAGATGTTATTACTTTTGTTTTTAAAACATGAATGCTATCACTACATTAAAATTAGGCAACATTTTTAGTTCTCAGAATTTCACTGAATTATTTCATCATAATTATAACCAGCCCTCCCTTTCTGTTTCAATCTAGAGCTATGCATTCCTTATATAATTCATTAAGGGTGCTACTATCTATCATAGTTATCACTAATTATGAGATTGAACCATATGACCCTGCCATTTTGTAGATTAAAAAAATGGTTGAATATAACTAAGTTCAATATATAGATAAAGAATGGAAAAAAAACCACTAAGGTCAACTACTGGCCGGATACTATGACAGACATTATGTGCAATAGTTCCTTTAATTTCCTCATTAGCACTTTGAGGTGGGGAATATTAGTTCCACCTTAAAAAAAGAAGAAACAGAGATAAGATACTGCTGTCCTAAAATTATTAAGAGATTGATCTCATTCAGTTGATAACAAGCTCAAATGTATTTCTCTTTGGCATTAGACTTTAATTCAACAGGAATTTATAAAGCACTCTGCAGGACACTGAATAATGCTGAGGACTTTAAAAAGTGCTGGATAAGTTCAGAGCCTAGAACAGTGCTCAATACAAAAAAATAATAAATGTGGGTTAAATGGACTCCTCTATCCTACAGGAGGTTACATCACAAGGGGAAAATAAAATATACACATAAATCAGCGTGAGAGAAATTTCAGGTGTCTGATGACTGTTATAGATGAAACATGTGGGTTTCCTTTATTTTTTCTATTGATAAATATTACTTAGCGTTTGCACAGCATAGAATCTAGCATATAATAGGCATATTGGTTTATGCAATTAATAAACCAATTCATTAAAAAAACAACTTAGAAAATATAGATATATAGAGAAGAAAAATTTTCAATAATCTATAATCCACCATTTAAATACGTAAATCTTTTAAAACCCACTCCCATCAATATTTAATTCCATAATTTAGATAATATAAATACTTTCTATGTATTTTAACTAGATATTAGATATCAAGTAGTTTCCCATGCCATTAAATTCAAATTAAAAAATAATTTTTGCTAGCTGCAAATAATTTATTACATGGGTGATTGTTTTAATTACTCAACACCTTTTTCCCCCTAAACCTCTAAGCTGTTTCCAAATTCTTATTATCATAAATAATACTATGATAAACTGTCTTGGACATAGATCTTTGTCTATACCTCTGAATATTTCCTTAGGATAGATTTATGAAATTGGAATGACTATGTCAGAAGCTATGAACATTGTTAAGGCTATTGATACACATCACCAATTTGCCCTCCAGAGATATGGTACCAAGAAGCGATTCATTTAAAATTATTTTTGGATGTGGGTATGTCTAGTGTTCTGGAAATTCATTTTAAAATCAACCTGTGAATACTTACATCTAGGAAAAACAAGAAGTCATTTGATTTCTCCCTCATCTTGAATCTCAACTCAACTCCCATATCTACTCTAAGGTGGAAATAACCATCCTCTTTCCCCATCAGTTGCTCTCACACTGGAGTCCAAAGATGAGCTCTGAGGAGTCCATGAACCCTGGGTATTATATGCAAATTTGGTGTGAGTCTGCAAACGTGTGGAGGTTTTCATCTAGAGAAGAAACCTATATCTTTTATTAAATTCTCAAAGAGGTTCATGACTCAGAAAACATAAACAACTTTATCTTTATGGATATAAGGTAGATGTAAACAACTGAGCACTAATCTCACATTCCCCATAATTATTGCAGGAGGTGGGAAGATAAAAAAATGTCTACCTTTGAACTGCAGACTATGTGAAAACTAAAATAAACATGAGATAGTAATAAAGCATGTGACCAAACAGTGTGGGCACTAATTGATGCTATCTGCTTGCAGACAAATTAAAACTTGGACAGCAGATTAGTGAAGTAACAATTTCATGACCTTGTAATCTTTACTAAACACAGTGTCATTGATTCTTCTACTTTTGTAGAAAGCATCCTTCTGAAGCCAGTACTTCAAAGTTACAGGCTTTTTTCTCATTTTACCTCTAACTCAGACTAATTACAAAGAAATGAATATTTTATCATCTTTCTTATGATAACCTAAGGCTATTGAATTTAGGAGTCAAAGCCATTATTTAATTCCATCATTAAAGTATACTATTAAAAATGACTTTCTTCACCCATAAAAATTCACATGAGCATTTGATAAAATTTCATCATATTTAAACTATGAAGTATAATTTTCTTCTAGGGAACCAGCCACATTGGGACACAATTAAAAAGGGTGAATCCCTTATCATCACATTGATTAAGATTCCATCCTCTCTCCTCTACTTTTTAATTAGTTTGTACCCAAGCCTAAACTTGGCCTGAAATCTCCTCCTCTTCCTAAACAACTATTCAGCCTCATCTGTCTGTAGCCCAATAGTACCCCTAAGGTGTTCTACAAAACCACAAATGTCCCTCAACCACATGCCAGGGCAAGGCATCATGGTGGAGCATCTTTATTCCAGCAAAGATGACAGCCCTCTGAGGATTAGGTTGGTGTAACCCACATGGAGAGATCTGCTCCTCTTTATGCCTTTAATAAGCAATCAGCAGCTTGGGTTACAGGCAGAAAACATTCAAAAAAAAAAAAAAAAGAAAGGAAAAGAAAAAAATAACCATGCAAGCATACGGAAAATTTTCCCTGTTAAGCTTAGCAAATCAAATAGCTCAGAGGCATTCATCTTTCATGAAGTGTGGTTCGCAGCCTCATCTGTCATGTGACAGCAGAAGCAATTGTGTGGGCGATGGCAACTGCACATCCCTATCCATTTGGGTTCCATTTCATCAACCATTTTTGATAGCAACTGAAAACAGCTCCTTTAGCTCTTTACCTCCTCTGCTCTGAGCACTCTCCCCACTCCCCTCTCCACAAAGTTTCTTCAGAAACATATTCTAAATGATAATAAAGGCCGAGGTAAAGTTATCTGACCTGATGTTATTTGAGGGATATAAGGATTTCTTAAAAGTACATATTAGTGGACGATTTGGCTAATGTTTCTAATTCATTACCCAACAAAAGATATCTCTCTAATCCTACCTGGAAAAATGATTACATTGATGTGTTTTTGTTTTAATAGTTGGAATTTATTTCTTTACTTTGTGCCCCTTACAAGGCTAAGTGCTTAATGTAACTTGGGTTCCTTCACATCTTACAACAACCATGCGAGATAGGCAGTATGCGTCTATTTTACAAATGTGAGAGCAAAGTCTCAGGGAGGTTAAGGAGAGGCCCAAGTATGGCCAGGAAGTAGCTGATCTTGGGTTTAAACCTGGACCCCCTGACATTTCAGACAGTACTCTTAGCTACAATTGTTCGATATAGCTTTAAACATGACCTCAGCTTTGGAACTGACCTTCTATGAGGGCAATAAACTGGTAATTTGCCCCAAAGTAAGATCATCTAGTAAAGTGAATCCTATGAAAAGGTTCTAGGTACAATGTTACACAGAAATGTGTCAGTCAGGGTCCAATCAGGGAAGCAGACCCACCATTCATGATGCAGAATAAGGGCGTCATTACAGGAATTTCGCCTTAACGCCAATTGCGGGATCTAGTAAGAAGTCTATGGAAGACTTTTTGCCTCTGCATCTGATGTTGGGCCTGAAGTACCTGCAGGTCAGCAGGGCTAATCGTAGGAAAAAAACTGGCTGGGAAGCAGAAGAGAAGGACGCACTGAAATCCACATCTGTCTCTCACTGCCTCCAAACCCGATGACACAGGGATCTGCAGAAAATGCTGCTGTCCTTTGCTACATTGCTGCCCATGCACCTGGCTCCAGGCTGGGAGGAAGTGAAAGAGGAGAGCTGGTGCAGAGCTGACTGTGGGCCCATGCCAACGAGGCAAGGCAGTAGAGTCGTGACGATGTGTGCAGACTGCAAGGGCCCATGGTGACCTGCACTGACCTTGCTGCTTCATTTCCACCTTCTAAATCTTAAGAAATTCCTCTCTGGCCAACCCTAACCCAAAGCCATATAGAATAGGGAATTTGGGAAAATAAAACTCTAGCTTAGTTGACACAATACAAATCCACCACAAGGAAATTTTGAAGGGACTATGTACTTATAGCTGTTGTTGTTGAACACCTAGGAAATACATGTATTCCTTTTTATTTTTAATCTTTTTAAAGATTTTATTTATTTGAAAGAGAGAGAGATAGTGAGAGAAAGCACGAGCAGGGAGGACAGGGAGAAGCAGGCCCCCTGCTGAATAGGCCCTCCACTGGGCTCCATCCCAGGATGCTGGGATCATGACCTGAGCCAAAGGCACTTAACCAACTGAGCCACCCAGGTGCCCCATATGTATTCCTTTTTATAGAATGGATGTTTTTCCTGAGAAGTTGTGCATAGTAAAAAATAAATAATAAAATCCATCTCCTCTCATTGTCATCACTTAGCAATATTTTATCTTAATTTCTCACTCATCTTCAGTTGACCCTTAAAGTTTCTCTGCTACCCTGCTCTCCAAAATTAATCAATCATGAAAACATGAGGGATTTTTCAAGTGAAGGAATTTTTTAATGTAAGTTGAGAAGTGTTTTTAAAGTTTCTTAATTTATTTAAATTATATATACACATATTTATTTAAAGTCTCACATTTAAAAATCAATACGTGGAATATTGTTGGGCAATAACATATTTAATTTAAATATAAATATTTATATCCACAAAGATGGCTCATAAAGTAATTTTACAGGACTTCTAAGATATGTTTAGGCAATGCAAAATAATTATTACAAGAATATAAACAGTACCGGGGCACTTGGGTGGCACAGCAGTTAAGTGTCTGCCTTTGGCTCAGGGCGTGATCCCGGCGTTGTGGGATCGAGCCCCACATCAGGCTCCTCCACTATGAGCCTGCTTCTTCCTCTCCCACTCCCCCTGCTTGTGTTCCCTCTCTTGCTGGCTGTCTCTCTCTGTCAAATAAATAAATAAAATCTTTAAAAAAAAAAAAAAAAGAAGAACATAAACAGTACCTTCTTGTCATTTTTCTACATAAATTCTTTATAAAGTGTGATGGTTAATTTTACATGGCAACTTGAATGGGCCACAGGTGCCCACATTAGACATTGTTTCTAGTGTATCCATCAGGGTATTTCAGGATGAGATTTGAACTTGAATTGGTGGATTCAGTAAAGCAGACTGCCCTCCCAATATGGTTGGGTGTTATCCCATCCATTGAGGGCATGAATAGGACAAAAAGCAGAAGGAAGAATTTGTCTCCTTTTCTTGCCTCACTGATAAAGCTAGGACATCTCATCTCATCTCCTGGCCCTGTTCTGGGATATACATCATTGTCTCCCCAACTCCCAAGCTGCTAGACTCGGACTAGCACCAGCTCCCCTGGGTCTCCAGCCTGCAGACAGCAGATCACAGAAGAACTCAGCCTCCAATGAGTCAATTTCTCATGATAAATCTCTATTTCTGCATAGATAGGTATAGGTACATAGATATATCTTATTTGGTTCTGTTTCTCTGGAGAACCCTAATATAGAGAGTAAAATATTGTTTGTGATATAATAGTACTGATTGAGACAAAATTATGATATAATCAGTGAAAACTCTCATGATCTGACCTGGCCTCCAGTTCAGTCCCCTTCTGCATTCAGGCTGATTTGTATAATCTATGTTCTCTCATGATGCTCCTAGGCCATGCTCTCTCCCTTCCAGGCCTCTTTCCCT